>NC_052065.1:39528153-39845645 GCF_903992535.2 Arvicola amphibius | reverse complement strand
ATTTCTTTGAAGATGTCCTAGGAATTGTAGTTAGCTCCACTGGAAAAACATGTAAGCTGACAAATTGATTAAATGGACAATGTTCAAAGACAAGCTTTCTTACTGTCAGTGATGGAGATATAGAAAAAGAAAAGACAGGCAAATCTCAAATGGCATAGGTACAATCTTCACTTCACTCTGATTAATGTTTTAGTCATTTGAGTGAATGACAAAAGCTTTGCTGAATGATACTTTCAATGCAGAACCCACTTACAAAATAAAACCTGATTGTTCATTATGAAAATTAATGTACTATCTTCTGTCATTCACATTTTGATGTTAGAGCATGATCATGTTTGGAAATGAACAATAGAACCTAATCTTGAGTTCCTTCCTATGAAAGTATTTTGAGTTTTTATCAACAAAAATGGCTAGGCATATTCCTCATTTCCCTGATCCTTCTGCAATTTATCTTTAGAGCACTCTCTTGTGTTTCCTGTGATAATGAAAGAAATAGTCTTCATTGTAGCTGATAATCATTCTGTCTGTATTTTTATGTTGTCATATCTTTACCAAGGACCATCATCCATCTGACTCATATACCATTGTTTCTTTCTCATTTACTTGTATAATCCCTTTCAAAAATCAAGAAAATAATAATTTAAAGCACTTCAAATTTTCAAAAAATTTTCTGTATATCTTTCTTCTGTCCCACCCTTTTCCCTATAATTACCAGCAATGTTGCCATTCCATTAATTTATTTTATACTTTTAATATCTTTTGGAAATCATATAAATTCTCCACTTTTACTTCTTTATTCCCATTCTTTTGTCAACCTGTTGAAATGTAGCTTATCCTCTAATCATTAACCCAAGAAATATCATTAATACCACATAAAATTTCTGGATTACTTCAAATGAAATAATCTATAGGTTACTTTACCACTAAAATCTAATGTAGTGTTTCTCACTTCCATTTCCCTGAGATTCCCTTTCTCTTTTATTTCTAGGATTAATTCTCATTTATTTTTCTGGTTACAATATCATGATTTGTGATTTCCAAGGAATCCTTCTTGAAGTTTTTCAAGCATATATATAATTGTAAGTAATATACTGTTTTGTGAGTACTTCCAACCTTTCATATTTACAAGAAAAATATTTATTGGAATTTTGTTACTATGTATTTATTTCACTAAAGAATTTGGACAGGAAGAGAGTAGTGTGCTTGAATTTATGTACTTATATATTTCCTTATTTTGAGTTCTGGGAAACAATGGATGAGGAGAATAGATGGAAAATAAATAAAAGAAATATTTAATTTCTTCAGATTTTTGATAGTTTTGAAAGAAGATGGCAAAGAATACTGAGGTTTGATTGAACAGGTTGGAAGGGGTAAGCTAAAATAAACAAAAACAATCAACTGTCTTTTAGTATTATATATATTATAATATTTATATACATATTTATATTGCTTTGCCTAAGTTTGATGAATACTAGAAGAAAACAACAAGTACTCTGTATTATATTTGTTATACTTAGGCTATAATTAATGTGCTTCTCTTTTTAATTGACTTATTTGCACATTAAAATACAGAGGTACAATGATAAGATAATTTTCCTTTTGCAAAAATTAATTGAGCTTTGAACTTATTCAATATTTGTTGTTGTGCAAACTTGTGCCCCAACTATGGAAATCAGCAAGGAATTTCCTCAATAAGTTGAAAATAAATTTACTACATGATTCAGCTACACTACTGTGGTGGTTTAAATAAGAATTTATCTGATAAACTCTTTTGTTTGAATGCTAGGCCCATAGGAAGTGACATTATTAGGAAGTGTGACCTCGTTTCATGATGTGTGTCACTGTGGAGGCAAGTTCTGAGACCCTCTATGCTCAAGCGAGACCTAGTGTAGCATAAATTCTAATAGGTCTTAAAAATAAAAGCCCAAATGCTGATATAGGGGAAAATGCTGAAAGATCAGCACAGTCACCTTACCTACTGAATTTACCAATCAAAAAAGAGTGATTTTCTGTCCCCTCGGGCTTTATCACTTCCTCTCCTCACCCAGCAATATAATTTTCTGTCTGTAGAGACCTCCAGACCTCTATGCTTAACTATCTAGCTCCACCCTCTGGTCATCAAGCATCTTAATTGTACAAACAGATATCACCATAGTCTAGTATATACTTTCCTTTTGCTGTCTGCAGATAAAGATCACAATAGAACCATTGCCCAACAACAGATGGGAACAGAGCAATGACCCACATCGGAGCACTGGACTGAGCTCCCAAGATCCAGTTGAAGAGTGGAAGGAGAGTATGAGCAAGGAATTCAGGACCATGTAGGGGTCATCCACTGAGACAGTTTGCTTGAGCTAATGAGAGTTCACCAACTCAAACTGGACTGGGAATGAATGAGCGTGGAAACAACCAAGTCCCTCTGAAGGTGGTTGACAGCTGGGTCAGACTGAGGGGCCACTGATAATGACACTGGGATGTGTCTCTACTGCATACACCGGCTTCATGCGATCCTATTTTCTTTGGATGTAAACCTTGCTCAACCTAGATGTAGTAGGGAGGCCCTTGGACTTTCCACAAGGCGGGATACATGCCACTCCCTTAGGGCTGGAGGGGTGGGAGGGAAGGTCTGTGGAAGGAGAGCAAGAGTCTGGAAGGAGGAGAGGGAGTGGAAATTTGGATTGGTATTTTTTAAAGTAATAATAAAAATGAAAAAAAAGATGCCTAACTCTCAGCTTGATATCTGTCAGCACACTGTCATGCTATTTGACATGACGATAATGAACTAAACCACTGAGACTGTAAGCTAGCTCTAATTAAATATTTTCATTTATAAGAGTTACCATGGTTACAATGTCACTTCATAGCAATAGAAACCCAAACTAAGTCACCCACCCTTTGGCATATACCTCAAGGACTTACTATAGTTACACCTGCTCTTCCATGTTCATAAATGCTATTGTCACAATAACCAGGAAGTAGAAACATCCTAGATGGTTTTCAACTGATGAGTGGATGTGGTACATTTACAAAGTGGAATATTATTCAACTACTAAGAAAAATGAAATTACAAATTCACAGTAAATTGGTGACAATGAAATAATAATTCTGAGTCAGGTACACTGACACTCAGAAATGCAAACATCTTTTGTTTGCTTTCATTTGTGCTTGATAGTTTAAAATATTCAGAAATATATGTTTCATTTAGAATACTGACACATGTTAGAAAAGGTAGTAAGAGGTCATGCAGGGAGCAGAATGTTATGCAAGTTGAGAAAGGAAGTAGTGGTATATAATGTTAAAGGGAATAATGACAGAAGAAAGGGTAAATGAGTTGGCAATCAGGAGAGAAGGTAGAAACAGTTTTAGGCTGAGGAATAACTAACATTAAGTTGTTTTGAAATATAATATGGAAACTTTTATTACACATGCTTCATAAAATATTTATATATATACTATTTCAGCATATTTGCAATATTATTATTGCCCTTTTCTTTCAAAATTTGCATGTTGAAAAATATAATATGTTTATTTGACAAATTCTGATATAAATTTAAAATTTCATTTTCATATTCTTTTTATTTTGTTTTTAACTATGAAAATATGAGTTTCCTTCTTATTTCATCAATAATTTTCTTCATGTATTTCCATAATGAACAATCTTTAAAGGCAAAATAATATGAAAATAAAATTAAATGTCTAGGAATTTTTATGAAGACATTTTAAACAAAGAGGACTGTATCTAGGAAACTTAAAAGCATATAACCTAGGCAGAAACATACACACACATCTCATAGATGTCAAAAAAGAGAAAAATGTAACATAAATCCTAACTACTCTGAGAAATAATTAAATATGTTCTGCTGTCACAGACAAAATAAACTTCCACTGAAACTATAAGTTAATTGAGAATACAAGTTATTGTATAATATATTTAAACCATTGTTTAATTATAAGTTTTCAAAAGCATTTTTACTGAATGATAATATCTGATAACAAAATTATGATAGCAATGCTCTTTATGACACAATTTTAACATACATTTATTGATTTAAGAAACTATGAATGATTCAATTAAATAAGGGAACAAACATTTTATATTTTAATATCCCTTTATATAAAAAAGACTTTATAATATATCACACCACCTTAGAAGAGTCACTTCTAATATCCAACCATCCTAATATTTAGTTCTGTGGCTATCTTAAGATTGATGATTCAAAGGTATTATTTCTTATGTAGTTGTGAAATTATTTTTAATTAAGAATTGTATATGCCAACTGGACAAAATACATAGTTCAAAAGATCATGTAGAGCCCAGCTCCAACGTATATATATATCTACATCAAATTTCCTCCACCTATGGCTCAAGAAACCAATTGAGGGAGAGGGAGAAGAAAGATCTTAAGAGCCAGTCTACTGGAGTCTGCTGTGAAACAATCTTTCCTAAAAAAAATCACTGCATAAACAAGACTGGAATATTGGCAATGTTAATGGATATGTTATGATTAAAAAGGAATTTTTTGTGGGGTCCCATCCCACAAAACTACAAGCAATTCATGACTCATGGGAGAAGAATTAGCTTATCCACCCCCACAGTGACAACATTTGTCCAACAAGGACATATATACTCCAACAAAACCACATTTCTTAATAGTGCCACTTCCTATGGGGTCTAATTACATTCAAACTACTTCATGGTCCCTATAAGCTTTTTTTCTTTTTTTATTTATTAAAAATTTCCACCTCCTCCCCTCTTCCCATTTCCCTCCCACTCCCCCCACTCCCTCTCCCCCTCCCTCTCCAGTCCTAAGAGCAGTCAGGGTTTCCTGCCCTGTGGGTAGTCCAAGGTCCTCCCCCCTCCATCCAGGTCTAGGAAGGTGAGCATCCAAACAGACTACTCTCCCACAAGGCCAGTCCATGCAGTAGAATCAAAACTCAGTGCCATTGTCCTTGGCTTCTCAGTCAGCCCTCATTGTCAGCCACGTTCAGAGATTCCGGTTTGATCACATGTTCTATCAGTCCAAGTCCAGCTGGCCTTGGTGAGCTTCCATTAGATCAGTCCCATTGTCTCAGTGGGTGGACGTACCCCTTGCCGTCCTCACTTCCTTGCTCATGTTCTCCCTCATTCTGCTCCTCATTTGGACCTTGGTAGCTCAGTCTGGTGCTCCAATGTGGGGCTCTGTCTCTATCTCCATCCATTGCCAGATGAAGGTTCTATGGTGATATGCAAGATATTCATCAGTGTGGCTATAGGATAATACTAGTACAGGCACCCTCTCCTCTGGATATGGGAGCAGGGAAAAAGTTACCTCTATAAAATTTTAACAATATCACAATGCAGAATGCCTTTTGTCCACCTTTAAAAGTCTCCATAGTCTATTATAGTCTCAAAATGTTTAAAATGTTCAAAATGTTCAAAGTTTCTTATGAGATTTATAAAATTTCTTAACTATAATTCCCTATAAAATCATAATAAAACAGCAGATCACATGCTTCCAACAAATAATAGCAAAGTATAAACATTGCCATTTCAAAGTGTAGGAAGAGGAGCATAATAAGTAAATACTGAACCAAATAAGAACAAAAGCCAGCTGTTCAAACTCCAAACTCCACTTATCCATGTCTGATGTCAAAATGCTCTTCAGAGCTCCAAATTCGTTCAGCTTTGTTGACTGCAACACACTTCATTCTTTGGGCTGGTTTCACTTCCTGTTAGCAGCTCTCCTTGGCATTATCTCATGACTGGCATCTCTAACATCTTGTGATCTCCAAGGCAATCCAAGACTCAACTTCATAACATCATGCATTAGTCTCACTAAGCTTACATTCAAGGACACCCCTGACACATGCCTTGCCTCATCAGTTTTCCTTAAGCATGGAAGCAGATTCCATAGCCCATTTCTTCTGTGATTAACTCTTAAGGCATAACCACATGGCCAAAGCTTTCTGTTTTCCACCTTCACTGCTTACTCATGACAGTCTTGAAACTGGATCTGTAGACTAGGCTGGCCTCAAACTCAGAGATCTGCTAGCTCCTGCCTTCCCAGTGCTGGTATTAAAATTATGCATTATCATACCCAACTCTAAACTCTTTTCTTTAATTCACAAATTGGAAATTTTGCTGAGTGGGATCTTTCTCTGAGGTTGCCATTCCCTTTATTCCATTTCTTAATCTGTTTGTCAGTGGTATGATTTGAAAAACTATGGGGGCCTTGCTCAAGAGATTTCAGAGGAGAATATTAATATGTGGCCTAGAGATTATTCTTGTGATATTTTGATGAAGAATGTGGCTTCCTTTTGCCCTTGTCTGCAGCATCTGCCTGAGGCTAAAGTGAATAGTTTTGAATTACCTTGGCAGAGGAAATTTTAAAAGCAGCCTACTAAAGACTGTTGTATTATTAGTGGTAACTCCAATGAAGATTTATAATAAAACAGAGTAAGCTGATCAGGGTAAATTACAAAATTTAAATCTTAAAAGGAAATAGAACACCAAAATGTGGAATGGAACTAACTTCTGTATTCAAGTAGATAAACATGACCATACTAACTCTTACCAATGAAAACATTTAATTGTGCTATCTTGCTTACCATTTCAGGCATTCAGTCCAGTATCACCATGGTGGGGAGCATAGTGGCATTCAGGAAGACATGGTCTTCTACATCTTATAGGCGAAAGGAAATTAAATCAGTATCACACTGAGTGTAGCGTTAGAACAAAAATACTTCAAAGTCCATCACCATAGTGACACACTTCCTCCAATAAGGCCAAACCTACTCCACAAAAGCCACATCTCCCAATACTGTCACTTCCTATGGAAGCCAATTACATTCAAATTGCCACATGGATATACTATTATTTGTGTTACAATTATATTTTCACCCCTTTTGAAAAGAACTTATATGACACATGACAAAGTGAAAACATAGTAAAATTTTCAAGGCTTTTATTATCATATAGTTCCTTTCTCATTGACATTTTGTGAAGCTAATCTGCCTGTCATTCATTTTGAGGGATATTATAATAATTTCAGAAAACAATTACTTGGAAGCAGTGTTCTCTATAATAATGTTAATTTAAGATTTATCAAACTAACCAATGCATTTTAATTTATTTTGCTTCTTTACATGGATGGTATTGATATATCATTACATGTTATTGATATGATGAAATTTGTATATTTCATTGATCTACAGTCATTTTTTTGTACATTCATCACTCAAAATAGAAATCTCAAGGATAAAATTTGTATAAAACATTCACAATAACTCATTTCATATGAACACATGATTTCATATACCAAGGAAATTAAGGAGATTTCTTTGTAAGGAAAACAGTGTTTATTGTCTTTTTATAATTTGATTTTATTTTCTTAAGGTAATGTCCTATTAAGTATGTAGTGCAGATGAGACTGTAACCTACAGTCTTCCTGTATAACCTTTCCAAACTCAACTTCTCTAATTGTCACAGGATTGTCAATATCATGTCCGCTCCATGTTGTATCTTTATGTAGAAGGAGCAGCGGGCTGCGTCCCGCCACCTGGCTAACTTTACCCAAAATAATTACATGGAAACTGTATTCTTTTAAACACTGCCTGACCCATTAGTTTCAGCCTCTTCTTGGCTAATTCTCACATCTTGCTTTAACCCATATTTAGTAATCTGTGTAGCACCACGAGGTGGTGGCTTAGCAGGAAGACTCTTAGCTTACATCCATCTCTGGTCAAAGAATCATGGTGACTGCCTGAGGCATCTGCCTCACTGCCTTCTTCCCAGCACTCTGTTCTGTCTACTCCACCCACCTAATTTTCTGTCCTATCAAAGGGCCAAGGCAGTTTCTTTATTAACCCTGACAGTAACACATCACGACAGCTGACCCCTTCCTCCATCATGTCTTTAATAAATAATGAGAACTTAACCAGGCATCACTTTAACATATAGAATGAACTAAACATATGCAACTTAACAAGATACATTTTAAATTTTAAACATCCAAGTCGTATAATAGTAAATTTTTGTGAACTTCTGCTTTGTACTTTAGGTATTTTAGACCAATTGATGAAGTAATGAATACAAGCATGTATTTATCTCACATTTTTGTAAGTTTGACTATTATAATATTTAGAAAACATATCTTAAAAACAATAAAAGCAGATACCTTAAAACCTAGCCAGGTGATCCAGTTTTACTTGCTTTCTCCTCATTGAGGCGCTGTGAGACATGAGTTTAATAAAGACCTTATAATTTAGACATACATTTTACAGTGGTCTCTGAAAAATTGCTCAGATATTCCAGATAAATGAAGCGCTAAGGCTTTCAAACAAAGAAATTCATGTAATTTTTATTGAGATATCAAAATTGATAATATTGTGTAATGTCATTAAGCAGCATATTGTTCCTGTGGTTCTTTGGCATTTTATGACTGACACTGTCACACTTTTAAGTGAAAAACTCAGTACTTCTGAACAAGAGCCAGAATTTAATTTCTATATTCTGGTCATATGTAGTTGAGTTTCATGAAATGCATATCCTCATCTATCAAATGGGAAGAATTCCATCAACCTCAAATGTGGAATAAACTAAAAGATTGGATTATTGTCCGAGTAGGTTCAGTTGTCAGCTTAACAGCCTAGAGTCTTCTGACGGATTCTTAATAGAAAAACTGACTAGATGAGAATGACTTTTCTCTATGTCTGAGAAATTGCCTTTATTGCTGATTCATGTGGGATGACTCAGTCCACTGTAGGAAGCATACTCCCTATGTAGGAGGGAAAGACCTCTACAAAATAATGACATAAACTGATAAATGAAATAGGAAATGAACTAGTAATCATCATTCATTTTTGTTCCTTCTTTGAAATACATGAATGATGTATTTTCAATATACTTATATAAAATCAGGAGATGATGGAGTGAGGAAAGGGTAATAAAAAGGCATAATTCAAAGAAAGAAGAAAAATTAATTTTTAAAATGGTGTTTGTATATGGAGAGTGTTCATCTACAATTCTTAGATCTTAGATATTACTGAATATGGAAACATATATTTACAAAATAAAAAGCACCAAATTTATCAATTGATATGGCATGTGCTGAACTGAACATTTTTTGAGTCAAATTTCACAGTCACAAAAGGTTAATAATGCATGTTCTCATTTTGTAGTATAAATGATTGAATGCAAGATCTCAAACAAGTTAGCCAAGTGCTAGTCTACCGAATCATATTCTAAATTTAATTTTATTTTCTTAGCCATTTTATTGAGATTGGGTCTCACCAAATTTCCCTTCCTGACCTTGAGTACTTCTGCTTTAGATTCCAGAATGGCTGGAATTCCAGGATTGTGCCACCAGTCCTGGCTAGAATTTATTAATATTTAAGGCAAGACAACAGTTAAATGTTTTTTGATTATTATTGCACATTGTACAGTTGACTGAAATTATCACTCTGTATTCTATAAATGCAGTTTTTAGATGTCAATTAAAAACAAATAGTAGTTACTAGTGTGACATTTTATTGTTTATCTGTAATAGCTACTTGATTGGAACTTATGTGAGTTTCTACATTCTGTAAATATCCAAATTGGCATATGTTCTAAAAGAGGCATAAACATTAACAGTATTTTTACTTAATTTGAAAGGACTTTTGTTTTATAATGTCTATGATACTCCCACAAACAATATGGCACAAACTAAACAGTTTTATAATAGAGAATTCAGAAGAGGCTATTGTTGAATTGTGTTAGTGTAACCTCTAAGTTTTGGGAGCCCCTGCATATTCCTTGCAATACTATTTTTTATTTCATTCATTCTTAAAGTTTTATTTTCTAATTTCTTATTTTTTTAAAATTTTATGATATTTACAACATGCAGCACCACAAAAGAAATAGTATCTCCACTCTATAGTTGAGAATACTCAATATCTGCTTTTCCTAAGGTCAGGGTCAAGTCTTCTAATTTTGTGAGTTCTTTATCCAGAATAATCAGCATAATCATGGACTAGTATTCACACAGGATAAGAGCAAATGCATCTGGGTCTGTAACTGAGGAAACACAAAGATACATTTTTTTCTTTTTCTAGAAATAATTTTACATAATTTTTCCATCAGACTTTTTAATTGTGTTGTTTGACTGTTATTATAGTAAACAATAAAAAGGGGTAAAGCAAGTAGAATTGGAGTCTATACCCAATGAAGCCAAAATCATGAACTTCAGAACTTTTGCTATTTAAGTAGAAGTTAAAGATAACAAACTCTTTTTAAATACTCATTAGAATAAATTTGGAATATTTATTGAGAGTGATACAAATGATATCTTTGAGGAAATAAATATTTATTATATGTGTAATACTATTTATTCAGCAAGCACACATAACAAGAAGAACATGGTGACAGTTTATAAAATTGAACCTTCCTTTTTTTACATTTTTTTATTTTTATTAAAAATTTCCATCTCCTCCCATCCTCCCACTTTTCCCTTCCCTCCCCTCCACCCATACCCCCACTCCCTCCCTCTCCAGGCCAAAGAGCAGTCAGGGTTCCCTACACCATGAGGAGTCCAAGGTCCTCCCAACTCCCCCCAGGTCCAGGAAGGTGAGCATCCAAACTGACAAGGCTCCCACAGAGCCCGTCCATGCCATAGAATCAAAGCCTATCACCACTGTCCTTGGCTTCTCAGTCAGCCTTTACCATCAGCCACATTCAAAGAGTCTGGTTTGATCAAATGTTCCATCAGTCCCATTCCAACTGGTCTTGGTGATCTCCCGTTAGATCTGTCCCACTGTCCTCATGGTCCTGCCTTTCTTGCTCATGTTCTCCCTCCTACGGCTCCTCATCAGGACCTTGAGAACTCAGTCCAGTGCTCCAATGTGGGTCTCTGTCTCTATCACCATCCATCACCAGATGAAGGTTCTATGGTGATACGCAAGATATTCATCAGTGTGGCCATAGGACAAGGCCAGTTCAGGCACCCTTTACTCTGTTGCCCAGTAAAGAAGCTGGGAACATCTCTTTGGACACCTGGGAACCCGTCTAGAGTCCAGACTCTTGCCAACCCTAAAATGGCACCCGTAATTAAGATATATACTTCCCTGCTCCCCCCAACCACCCCTCCTCCATCCCAACCATCCCATTCCCTGCAAGCTCTCCCCATCCTCTCCTTCTACCTTCTCTCCCTGCATCTCCACTTATCCCACCTCACCCCCCCACCCCGTGCTCCCAACCACTGTCAGGGCAATTTTGTCCATTTCCAATATGCAGGGATGGATATCAATATGTTTTTCTTTGAGCTCACCTTCTTATTTAGCTTCTCTAGGATCCGAATTATAGGCTCTATGTCCTTTATTTATGGCTAGAATCCACTTATGAGTGAGTACATAACCATATTCCTCTTTTTGGGTCTGGGTTACCTCACTCAGTAAAGTGATTTCTTTTCCATCCATTTGCATGCAAAATTCAAGATGTCATTGTTTTTACCGCTGGAGTAGAATTCTAAAGTGTAAGTTAGGTGCCCAACACCTTCTTTATCCATTCTTCTATTGAGGAGCACCTAGGTTGTTTCCAGCTTCTGGCTATTACAAATAGTGCTGCTATGAACATTGTTGAACAAATGCTTTTGTAGTATGATTGGGCATCTCTTGGGTAGATTCCCAAGAGTGGAATTGCTGGGTCCTGAGGTAGGTTGACTCCCAGTTTCCTGAGAAACCACCACACTGATTTCCAAAGTGGTTGCACAATGTTGCATTCCCACCAACAATGGATGAGTGTTCCCCTTACTCCACATCCTCTTCAGCATAGGGTATCATTGGTGTTTTTTTTTTTTTTTATTTTAGCCATTCTGACAGGTGTAAGATGGTATCTCGAAGTTGTTTTGATTTGCATTTCCCTAATTGCTAAGGAGGTTGAGCATGACCTTAAATGTCTTTTGGAAATTCGATCTTCTGTTGAGAATTCTCTGTTCAATTCAATGCCCCATTTTTAACTGGGTTAATTAGCATTTTAAAATCTAGTTTCTTGAGTTCTTTATATATTTTGGAGATCAGACCTTTGTCTGTTGTGGGGTTGGTGAAGATCTTCTCCCAGTCAGTAAGTTGCCTATTTGTCTTAATGACAGTGTCCTTTGCTTTATAGAAGCTTCTCAGTTTCAGAATGTCTCATTTATTCATTGTTGCTCTTATTGTCTGTGCTACTGGTGTTCTATGTAGGAAGTGTTCTCCTGTGCCCATGTGTTGTAGACTATTTCCCACTTTCTCTTCTATCAGATTCAATGTGGTCAGATTAATATTGAGATCATTAATCCATTTGGACTTGAGTTTTGTGCATTGTGATAGAAATGGATCTACTTTCATTCTTCTACAGGTTGACATCCAGTTATGCCACCACCATTTGTTGAAGATGCTTTCTTTCTTCCACTGTATACTTTTAGCTCCTTTGTCGAAAATCAGGTGTTCATAGGTTTGTGGGTTAATATCTGGGTCTTCAATTTGATTCCATTGGTCAAAATCCCTGTTTTTTGTGCAAATACCAAGCTGTTTTCATTACTGTTGCTCTGTAATAGAGTTTGAAGTCAGGGATAGTAATGCCTCCGGAAGTACTTTTATTGTATAGGATTGTTTTGGCTATCCTGGGATTTTGTTTTTCCATATAAAGTTGATTACTGTTATCTCAAGGTCTGTGAAGAATTTTGTTGGGATTTTGATGGGGATTGCATTGAATCTATAGATTTCTTTTGGTAGAATTGCCATTTTTACTATGTTGATCCTCCCAATCCAAGAGCAAGGGAGATCCTTCCATTTTCTGGTATCCTCTTCAATTTCTTTCTTCAAAGGCTTAAAGTTTTTGTTAAATAGATCTTTCACTTCCTTAGTTAGAGTTACCCTAAGATATTTTATACTATTTGTGGCTATTGTGAAAGGTGATGTTTCTCTGATTTCTCTCTCTGCTTCTTTATCCTTTTTGTATAGGAGGGCAACTGATTTTTTGGAGTTGATCTTGTATCCTGCCACATTGCTAAAGGTGTTTATCAGCTGCAGGAGTTCTTTGGTAGAGTTTTTGGGGTCGCTTATGTATATTATCATGTCATCTGCAAATAACGAAATTTTGACTTCTCCCTTTCCAATTCAAATCCCCTTGATCTCCTTATGCTATCTTATTGCTATTTGTAGAACTTCAAGTACTATATTGAAGAGGTATGGAGAGAATGAACAGCCTTGTCTTGTTCCTAAAAATTGAATCTTCTTGAATCTTACCTAATCTTTGGGAAATTTTTGTTACACTTTGATGAAAACTAATATTAAACAATTCTTTAAAGGCTAGGAGCAAGTTTTACCATATGCACATTAAAATTGTTTTAAATAGATATTTAAAATATAAAAAGGGACTATAGTCAAGATCTACTGAATTTTCATTTCATGATGTACATGTCCATGTAGGCTTCAAAAAATACAATAATATTCGAAAGTCAATGATATATTTTATAAATACTGTACTAGACAATTCAAATACAATGTCAGATGATAATAAAAACTATTTTGCAATATTTGTTTGTAGAGACATGTATGTTAGCAAATGAAAGTAAATTATTTCTCATATTTGAGGTTATATATTAAAGAATAGTATGGAATTTAAATCATTCCAACTATGAGTTTACACTCTGGTGTTGGTCATGATCTTATGCAGGGTTGTAATTAAATACCTTCATAAAATCTGTGACCTGCTACAACATACGTTAGGACAAAAGTGGCACAGAAATTATGGGAGTAGCCAATAAATGATTAGTTCACCTTGAAACTCATACAGTGAGAGGAAGTCCATCCCTGACAGACAGGATCCTGAGCCTGGACAGCCCAGAGACCTAGGATACAACCAAACATGACTTACAGAAAAAGAAAAAAAAAGTCAATGAAATGATTCCTAATGATATTAAGCTATACTAACAGATGACGGTATTGCCCAATTGTCATCAAAGAGACTTCACCTATCAATTGATGGAAACAGATACAGAGACCCACAGCCAAACATTAGGCATACCTCGGGGAATACTGTGGAAGAGGGGGAGGAAGGAATATGGGAGATAAGAGCCAAAGACAACACAAGAAAACATATAGAATCAACTAAGCTAGTCTCATAGGGGCTCATAGAAACTGAACCACCAATCAGAGACTTGCATGGAACTGGCCTTAAACCCTCTGCACATATCTTACAGTTGTGTAGCTTGATAGTTAGTGGGACTCCTAATAGCAGGGTCTACCTCTCACTCTGTTTTCTGTTTTGGGGACCCTTTCCTCCTACTGGGTAGACTTGTCCATCCTTAATAGGAGAGTGAGTGCCTAGTCTTACTGAAACTTGATATGTTATAGCTAGCTGATATTCATGGGAGGCCTGCACTTTTCTGAAGAGAAAGGAGAATGAATGAGTGGATGGGAGCAAGGACAGGAGAGTTTTTGAGAAGGGACAGGAAAAAGAGCACAGAAATATGAGAAATTGTGATAGGACTGAGAAAATTTAATAAAAAAAAATAAAATCCCTGCCCTCATTTAGGGTTGAGGAAACAATACCTATACTGCTCAAAATTTTAAATGTTAAATGAGATGATGTCCTTGTTAGGGTTTCTATTGATGTGATGAAGCACCACCACCAAAAGGGAAGTTGTGGGGAGGAATGGGTTTATTTGATTAACACTTCACAATTGCTGTTCATCATTGAAGAAAGTCAGGACAGGAAGTCAAACAGGGCAGGATCCCGGAGTCCAGAGCTGATGCAAAAGCCAAAGATGGGAACTGCTTACTGACTTATTTCCTCTGACTTGTACAGACCACCTTCTTATAGAACTTAGGACTCCTATCATGGACTGGGCCCTCTGATTATGATCACTTATGGTGAAAATGGCTTACAGCTGGATCTCAAGGCAGCATTTCCTCAGCAAAGGCTACTTCCTCTGATGACTATAGCTTGTGTCAAGTTGACATAGAACATGACCCAGTACAGATATGATTGTACTTATAAATATTGGTCATCAGTTAAATTTATCTCCTTATTAAAATCATTTCTTAAATCATTATGTACTAAATATGAAAGATCATTATATATATATCATGTAACATATATTTGATACATATAAGTGATATGTGTATCATGCAATCATATACATATCATTTAATTAAATATATGTATATATAGTGAATAATTAATTGGAGCATTCTACTAGTAAAACTTCTATGCTTCAGTGTTAAACTATTTTTTAAAATAAAGCTAAACCTTATATAAAATACATGAAAAGTGAAATTTACAACAGGGACCATTCAAGACATAGTTTATGTCTTTATCACATAAATTTTGATCTCAACAGGACCTAAATGGAGTCTGTCTTGTTGAACTTCAGAAGATAAATACTATTTCATTAATGATAAATCAGCCATATGGTCTTACCATTTCACTTCTTAGTAAGTATGTAAAAGAAATGAAATTGATAAATCAATATTTCGAAGAGACAGCTTCACATCTATATTTACTGCAGCACTATTCATAATAAGTAGTAAAATATGAAGTCAACCTAGGTGCTTTTGAATAGTAGATAAAATTCAGTGTATGCATAGGTAACAAAACATTATTCTTCCATAAAAATGAACATAATTCTATCACTTGAAGTACAAAGTAAGTAGGAAACATTAAGTAAAATAATATGTTTATTGGAATTATTTATAGTTCCTTTTTTGCTTGTAAGTGAAAAGACTTCATTCTTATGTCTGAGAAGAAATCCATTGTGTAGGTAGCATATTTCACTTTGTTTTTACTCACAGGGACAGCTATTCTTGGTTCTCAACTTTACTACATCACATCTAAACCTAAACCTCCAAAATCGAGGGCACACCTATGAAGAAGTTTGATTAATTAGAAGTAGGAAGATATACTTCTAACCAAAATATCTGAGGTAAGAAGACAAGTCTGTAATCCAAATCTTTTGAGGTGGGAAAGCAATTGGCTATTAATCCAAATCTAATGTAAGCCACATCTTTTGCTCTTAGACTATATGAGGACATGGAAGAATGATTTGCTTTTAAACTACTTGCCATTGCCTTGCTAAAAAGTTTATTCCTTCACACACATTATTGCCTACTTCCTTAGGATTCCATTGTATACTGAAGACTAGTTGAGACATCCAAACTCATGGACTGAGCAACTTCTGGATTCTTGTATTTTCCATTCACAGCAACTATGATTGGATTAGCTGGACTACTTTCTGTAAGTCATTCTAATAAACCACTTTCTATATAAACAAAGAAATTTATTCTATAAGTACTCCAGGGAGCCCTGACTAATACAGACACCAAGGCTAATTCTATAATTTAGTTGTATTAGAGATAAAATAAACACAGGCATTCAGTATCTCTGTGATATATTGACTAGAAAGCCTTTAGGTAAAATCACAAGACAGGTATAGCTTGGCATAAAAATGTGTTTTCCTATTTGTGGATTTAGAATTTATATAGATTCATAAAATAGTACAAACATGAAAAAAGTTATGGAAAAGGTAAGAAATTGGAAGGCATGATAAAGGAGACTATATTACAGATACAATTTATGCTGTGTATTTAAAAGTTAAAATTATTTTAATTTAAAAATTCCAGTATAATGACAGAAGGGTAAGAGAAAGAGAAAGGGGGAGAGAGAAGCAGATAGAAGGAAAAATAAAGCGAAAATAGAAAGACAAATGCCACATGTGCTTTCCTTGGTGTGGAAGCTAAGACACTTTAAATCTGAATACAATCTGAATATGTAATTAAATGTAATGAGAACTGAGTAGTGGAGATGGATAAGTAATGTTATTCTGTATTCCAATGCACTCTATATATTTGTTGAAATATAACACTGATTCCTGCAATTTTGCATAATGAATACATGTGAATCAAAAATGAAAGAGTTTTGAGATAAATAAGTACCTTTTTCATATTCAAAACTTATTTTCAGCCTGGGAGATAAGAAACCTAGTCATATTTTTAAATCACTGTAATCTGTGTTTTTCTCAATTTCAAATTATTCTGGAAAATATGAACCGAGAAAAATAAATAGACCAAAATGTAAGACTTAGACTCACCCATTATGGGTACTTTTGATCAAGGTATATACATGGAAACACATATCTATTCTGCAAGATCAGAGGAACAATATAATCCAACTTTTTTCAATTCTAAAATAGAACCTTAGACAGAAAAGTAAATATTAATAAAAAAAGTCGTGCAGTTAAAAGGAAGATCAAAGATATGTTGAAGAGGGTAATGGAGGGCAGATGGCAGGAGGGCATGGGGCATGCTTGTAGCCAAGTGATGCTATATACATGTATGAAGATTTCAAAAAGTAAAAAATAAAAAAGTAAAATAGTTGTATTTCTATTAGCTATCTGAGGGTGATCATCATAAATAAATGGAACCTCCAGATCCAAACATGAAGTCTTATCTTCATTTCTGCAACAGAACACCCGTGGCAGGCTTCCCTGCCCCTGTTCCCATATGCTGTGTATCCCACAGATCTTCCACTTATAGGCTCCCTCCCCCAAAACTTTTCTTTGTACCAGTTTTAAATCCCAGCAGAAATTCCCTACTAACCCATTGGTCCCACCTTCTAGAACAAATGCAGGCTTAAGGCAGATTTCTCAACTCTCCTTCTGTTCCTATAGATCCCCCAAACTGCAGTCTCATCCTGAGTTCTTTAACAGAAAACCTGCTCTGGTCTATCTTTACTCACTTATGTCATCCCCAATAGATGACAAGGATTTTCTCCTCCAACTTCTCTTTCCCCAACTCATCTCACTATCCCAGCCTCCATCACTGTAGAAGGAACAGCGGGCTGTGTCCCGCCACCTGGCTAGCTTTGCCCAAAATAATTACACAGAAACTGTATTCTTTTAAACACTGCCTGGCCCCTGGCCCGTTATCTGTAGCTTCTAATTGGTTGATTCTCATATCTTGCTTTAACCCATATTTAGTAATTTATATAGCAGCACGAGGGGTGGCTTACCAGAAGAGATCTTAACCTGCGTGCATCTCAGAGAGGAGAAGCATGGCAACTGCTTATAGCGACTGCCTGAAGCGGCTCCCCAACTCTAGTTCCTTTTTCCCACAATTCTGTTCTGTCTACTCTGCCTCCATAAATTTCTGTTCTCTTAAAGGGCCAAGGCAGTTTCTTTATTAATTAACCAATGAAAGTAACATAGACAGATAATTCTACTCCACCATTTCCCCTTTTTCTGTTTAAACAAAAAAGAAAGGCTTTCATTTTAACATAGTAAAATTAGATATAGCATAACAGTTAACAAGCAAGAATTACAGTTACAATATTTATATCTATTTTATCTTTTATCATAACTAAGGAAAACTATAACTACCTATTTATTCTTCAACTCCATCAAAGACTCCAGAAGGATATAATACTACCTAAGTAAACAAGAAATAAGTAACTTTTAAACTCTAGAAATGACAGAGACAACTCGCTGCCTGGACAGTCACTTAAAGTTCCTCTGTACCGTTGGGGCATCCATCTTCAGCCTTCAAGCCCATAGTGTCCAGCAGACATTTCCATGAAGCAGGAAATTCCAAAGACAGTTCAGTCACTTTCTGCTGTGTCCTGCAGAATGTCTCGCAGACTCTTTCATGAATCAGGAATCCCAAAGGATCATCTCACCTTTAGGCAAATTCAGCAGTCCTCTCTCTGAGGGTTCTTTGTGTCCAGTTTATGCAACAGTCCAGGCAAGAGCAGTTTCTTGCCCAAATGGTTATCAAACTCCATAAGGAGCCTCTTCGATGCCCATCTTTCTCTTGAACTAGATTGGTGCTGCCAGGAGCAGATGTGTCTCATTGCCATGAAAAGCCCTAAGTTATTAAAACATTTAAAATGACATATTCTGTAGCCTTTGAAAGATATGAACAATGCCTATTTAACTGAAATATATCTCTACATATCTAAAAATCTAATAACATGACTACAAGCTTAAATATTATCAATGATTATCCACTAACTACCTATATTTCCTCATCATAGATTACATTTTTAAATGAACTACACAATTACAATACCTTAATCAAGATCAGAAATATATATATACATATAACAAAATTGACCTTAAAATCCATACCAATGCAAATTATTCATATCTATAACATATCCCCCTTTAAATGTTAAAGAACATTTATAAACAATATTTGGGAATATGAGCACAGTTATTTTTCTCCAAACTGGTTCCTGCTGAATGGGGATGCTGTTAATCAGATCTTTCATGGTGTAACCTGTGTGCCAGGTTCATCTCAGTCAGCAGTTGAGTGAAGTAATTTTTGAAGGTGTTCACAGCAACCTTTCAGGAGGGCGTGGTCTATCATACCATATTGGGATAGAAGCAATCCACAGGGTGTCATCCTCTGTGAAAACAAAACAAGATCCTCTTTTCCAAAGCATCATGTTCTTAGATCCAAATTCTGAAGTCATACCGTGAAGACGTGCATTCTGGTCTAGACTGGCAGCCCATATAATGAAATGTCTCTCTGTATTTATCTCCTTTACAGTCAAAAATTTCAAAGAAAACACAATAAAGTACATAATCCAGACTCTCTGTGAATTTTCCATTTTTACGTGGCTTATTTTCACTCCATCACTTTACTTTATTCTGTCTCTTTAAAGACTTTACCCTTTTTTAAAGGCATTAACTTTATCCTCTATATTCTTTTCTTCTCTCTCTCAAGCCTATGTACATTCATCCAACATTGTGACTCATTTAAAAATCTTTTATGTCTGAATCTGTCCTATTGTGAATCTGTAATTTTTTTACTGTTGAGAAACATGTTTGATTTGCGCCTTTACATCACTAAGCGCTTAAGACTCTAAGCTGTGACATTCCTAGGTCAAAAACAGGTACTGTGTGCTTACCCTACCCAGTCCAACATGGTGGAGCCGCTTGTGACTCAGAACGGGTTGCACCTCTGCCGGGCTGTTCTGGATGTTGGCTCCACCTATCTCCAATTTCAAAATGGAGGATATACCATTTTCTACTAGCTCTGGGGCCCGCCAGGTAGGAGCCGCACTCAGCACTTTAACTCTGAGACTGAACATGCGGCACAAAAACTCTTTTCATCCAAGTTACAACCAAATCTGACACGCAGAGCACTGTGCAGTCTGAAAACATCTCCCTGTATGGTGGCAGAAATCCGCCATGCTTTCCTGCTCGCCTAAGCCTGATTCCGCCATCTGCTTAGGTGCAGGCAGTGAACAGTGAGCCATTGGCATGGTCTCAGAGTACTTTCTTTCTGATCCTGAGTGGGCACACAAACATCCAGTCCTATAAAAGCCATTGAAATGCTTTAAAGGCAGAGTTTGCACTGGCAGCACAGCCCCAGAAAGCCGCGTTTTAAAATGACTCAGCTTTTTCTCTGCCACTATTGTCGAAACAGGAAATCTCTCTACGACACGTCCTAGCAAACAGCAAAAAGCTGTGTTAAACTCTCTCTCTCCTTTATTTAAAGCTTTTTCAGGTTTTTAAGTGGATTTAGTCCATCACGTTGGGCGCCAATCTGTAGAAGGAACAGCGGGCCCAAAATAATTACATGGAAACTGTATACTTTTAAACACTGCCTGGCCCCTGGCCCATTATCTGTAGCTTCTTATTGGTTGAATCTCATATCTTGCTTTAACCCATATTGAGTAATCTGTGTAGCACCACGAGGGGTGGCTTACAAGGAGAGATCTTAACCTGCGTGCATCTCAGAGAGGAGAAGCATGGTGACTGCTTATGGCGACTGCCTGAAGCGGCTCCCCAAGTCTACTTCTTTTTTTCCACAATTCTGTTCTGTCTACACTGCCTCCCTAATTTTCTGTTCTCTTAAAAGGCCAAGGCAGTTTCTTTATTAATTAACCAATGAAAGTAACATAGACAGATAACTCTCCTCCATCACATCACCAACAGTCATTCTTTTGAACACACAAATTGAACAGGTAAACCAACTGAAGACCTTCATGAAACCCTACTCCCCTACAAACCCAATCTCTCAGTTTACACCTTATCTCTTTAACAGAACACCTGCTACAGCCTTTCTTTCCCTCACTGCCCACATCTCCTGTGAATGTTATTGACCTTACCCTATTATTCTTTCTCTACCCACTTGTTTTATCACAGGCCAAACTCCATCAAAAAAATCCCTGTGAATCCACAGACTGCCCCTAACAGAAAAAGCAAATAGGATCTTTATAGACATTTATTTCTCTCTGTGTTCCTTTAGATCCAATACCCTAGATTCATATTCAAACTATAGGAGACCAGTTTGTATGACTTCTCTTTACTATCATCCCATATTCCAATGAGGCAGAATAAGTAGTTCTTTATGGAACACTGATCTCTTCCCTCCTGAGAACCCTTTCAGAAAGTTTGCCTATTATCATTTCTAAATGTTATCTTCCTATACCCAGAAACATATTTTACCTAGAACCCCCAGTGGCCATAGCCTTCAGGCCCAAATAAAATTGCCTATCAGGCAACACACTGCCATCACATTTTCTGAAAATGCATAGAGGAAACAGAAACAAAGGGAACACCCACCCAACAAATACAAATTCATAAATCAGCACCTTGATCTATAATCATCCCAATCACAGGGGCATAAAGACAGCATAGAAACACAAGAAATAAAAGCCGGGACAATATGTATCTACTAGAACCCAACTATCCTACCATAGAAGGCCCTAAATAAGCCAATATAGCTGAAGCAGAAAAAAAGACCTTAAAACTTCCTCTATATCTATGATAGAGGTCTTTAAAGATGAAATGACTAAATCCCTTAGAGAAACCCAGAAAAACACAAACAAACAACTTAAGGAAAGGAATAAAAGTGGCCCTCACCCACTGATAGTGGGAGACTTCATTATCCTCTTCTTACCAATGGACTGGTCATTCTGGTAAAAATACATAAAGAAATGTTGTAGCTCACATAAGTTATAAACCAAATGGATGCAAGAGTGACATAGAGAACATTTCACCCCAAAACTGATTGCATACTTGAACAGAAAGAAAGCTTCAACAGATGCAAGAACATTTAAATTACTCTCTGCATCTTATCAAACCACCATGGATTAAAGCTGGATATACAACTATACGACTCTTGGGTATTTACCCATAGGACGCTTCAGTGTCCTACCAAAAGGAAAATTGCTCAATCATGCTAAATGTTGTTGTATTCCTAGTATCCAGAAACTGGAAACAACCTAGATGTTCCTCACCAGAAGAATGGATAGAGAAATTGTGATACATTTTCACGGTGGTTTATTATTCAGCTCCTAAACAATGACATAATAAAACTTCTAGGCATGGAATTAACTAGAAAAAATCATTCCCAGTGCAGCAACTCTCAGACTTAGAAAGATAAATATGATGATATATTCACTTATTTGTGGATATTACTCATTAAAGAAATGATAACCATACTAGAATTTATAGGCTGAGTGAGGTTACATATAGACAAAGGGGATAGAGGAGACAAATGGATCTCCTGGGAGGAGGAAATAAAATAGATTTTATGGCTGCTGAGGACTGGAACTGGAGGAGCAGGTGGGAATTAAGATGAGAGATAGAATAGAGAGAGGGACGTTCTGAGAGACACCTAAACTTATTGAGGGTTTGGAATGATGATTTGTGTTTTACTTATAGTTTCTATTGCTTGTAAAGGGACACCATGACCACTGTGGTAGCCCACATATGTCTTTGCTTCCATTTAGAGTCAATACTATCTTTAAAAGTCATTTGAATTCAAGATTGTCTGCTCTGCTGGCATCAAATATCCTTGATGACTAGGGGGAAGTTTCTGATTCAAGCCCTTGAGAAAGAACATTTTACCCATGAAAAAGAACCCATTATCTATTAAGATTTGAAACTGGTGCATCCCCCGCAAGAGGCACTCATCCTTAGAGATTAGAAACTGCTTAGCTGAATTAGATAATGCACCTGCTTGAGCTTCCTCTCAAGGACAGTGAAGAACGGTGGTTAGCTTACCGCCTGCTCTTTTTTCTGCCTTTTGCCTGTATTAGTATATATGCTGGCTGAGAAATAAACGTTGAGCTGTTTAGTATTCACCTGCAGTCCCCCCAGTCTAGCCTTTGTTTCTGTTTTGATTTCTCTTAATCTGCCTTTTCCTATAACCTTGCGCCCCCTCCCAGATTACCCCACTGTTGTTCCAGACCACAGAAAACTCTTAAAAGGAAAATATTTAGGTGAGGTGATAGCTTATGGTTTTGATTGATTTAGGCATTTCATTATAGGGCACATGGCAGAATGTATGTGTATACATGGTCCTGGATCTTCTCTATATATCTAGGCAACAGGAACTGAACTGTGACACTGGAATGTACCTTGAGGATAGAAAATTTTTGTAGTGATGAGCTGCGGGCAGGCCTGCTTTTCATCCCGCCCAGCTTCCCAGCCACTGGCTAGCTTTACACCCGAAATAACAACACCACAACTGTATCATTTAACATTGCCTAGCCCTTTAGTTTAGCCTCTACTCACATCTGGACTAACCCATATCTATAATCTGTGTAACACACGAGTAGTGTCTTACTGGGAAAGATTCAGCATGTCTGACCTGGTGGCTGGCTCCATCGTGACTGCCCCAGAGAGGAAAGGCATGGTGGACTGTCTGAGCCATCTACCTCACTTCCTTCTTCCTGTTTCTGTCTACTCCACTCACCTAAGGGCTGGCTATAATTATGGGCCAAGGCAAATTCTTTTTAACAAACGAAATCAACACAAACAGAAGACTCTAACACATCATTTCCCCTTTTTCTGTTTAAACAAAAAAGAAGGCTTTCACTTTAACATAGCAAAATTACATATAACAAACAGTTATCAAGTAAGAATTACAGTTACAGTATTTATATCTACTTTACTCTTTTATCATAACTAAGGAAAACTATAACTATTTATCTATTCATCAAAGACTCCAGGAGGACACAATATTACTAGATGAATAAGAAGTAAGCTACTTCTAAAACTCGAGAAAGACAGAGACATCTCGCTGCCTGGACAGTCACCCAAAGTTCTTTTGTAACTGTTGGGGCATCCATCTTTGGCCTACAGGCCCATAGTATCCAGCAGACTTTTCATGAAGCAGGAAATTTCAAAGGCAGTTCAGTCACTATCTGCTGTGTCCTGCAGAATGTCTCGCAGAATCTTTCATGAGTCAGGAATCCCATAAAATCAATTCATCTCACCTTTAGTCAAGTTCAGCAGTCCTCTCTCTGAGGGATCTCTGTGTCCAGTTTATGCAACCAGTCCAGGCCAGCGCAGTTTTCTTGCCCAAATGGTTATCAAACTCCATAAGGAGCCTCTTCGATGCCATCTTTCTCTTGACTAGATTGGTGCTGCCAGGAGCAGATGTGTCTCATTGTCATGAAAAGCCCCAAGTTATTAAAACATTTAAATGCCATATTCTGTAGTCTGGAAAGAATTAGAAATGCCTAACTGAAATATATGTCTCAATATCTATAGAAAATCTAGCTAACATGACTACGAGCTTGACTATTATCAATTATTCACTAACAACCTATATTTTCTAATTATACATTACATTTTCAAATGAACTACACAATCACAATACCTTATTCAAGAACAGAAATACATATACATATAACAAAATTGACCTTAAAATCCATACCAATGCAAGTTATTCATATCTATATCATATCCCCCTTTAAATGTAAAGACATTTATAAACAATATTTGGAACATGGGGTGAAGTTATTTCTCTCCAAACTGCTTCCTGCTGAATGGGGGCCACTGTTATTTAGGTCTTTCATGATATATAACTTGTGTGCTAGGTCCATCTCAGTCGGCAGTTGAGTGAAGTAATTTTTTGAGGTGTTTCACAGCAACCTCTCAGGAAGGTGTATTCTATCATACCATATTGGGATAGAAAGCAATTCACATGGTCTCATTTTCTGTGAAAAACAAAAGAAGAATCTCTTTTCCAAAGTATCACATCCTTAGATCCAAATTCCTGAAGTCAAGGTATTTTCAAAATATCTATGTGGATTAGTTCAGCAAGCATTTATAAACAAATATCCTTTAGCTTCTACCTCACTTCCTTCTTCCTTGTCTGTCTACTCCACCCACCTAAGGGCTGGCCTATTAAATGGGCCAAGGCCATTCTTTATTAGCGAATGAAATCAACACAAACAGAAGACCCTCCACATCAAAATTTAAAAAAACCTTTACCACAGTGACACCACTTCCTCCAAAAGTAATACCTATTCAACAAAGTCATACTTTATGAGCTTTTGAGGGCCAATTACATTCAACTACCATTATATGAATCCTAGTGCAATGGAAACTTCCTAAAATACATGAAATGAACTTGATGAGGTCTCCAAATAATGATGGAGACAGAGTGTCAACTGTTCATCTCATCATCAGAGAAGAATCCGAAGTGGTACTGGTTGCATTCAATGGAATTGTTGGCCAAGGGGATCTCATGAAAATCTCCAACAACCCCTCTGTTGCTAAGACAATTGTTAGATCTCTGCAGATTTTCCAAGGACAATACCTATTCCCCCCATTGAAAGTAGAGAAGCTTGTGCTAGTTGCTACAAGGAGCCTTCACATTCTACCTTCTGTATTGTTTGTTGTGGCAAGGTACTCTGCAAGCCACCAAAAGAGAAGCTATAACACCAAACCAGTCAAAAAGCCTTGACCTTCAAACTGTTGGCTTGCAAGATGTACTGGGGACAATGATGACACAGAATTTGTGAGAATGACCAAATAATGGTCTGACTTCACTTAGGACACACTGACTGATTGAAACCCCATACCTATACTCTGGTGACCAGCAACCACAGATTAAGTAGTTTAGACACCTGGGGTGAAACCAAACTCTACTGGTCTAAAAAATAAAATAAAATGGCTCGTCTATCAGCGCACTAATCAATCATCATCAGAGAATCTTCCTCCTGCCGAAGAAGGGAACAGATGATGAGACAGACAGGCAGACAGTGAGAGAGTCCTTGGAACACACAGCTCTTGATGGGATGCTTTCATCAAAGTTCTCCACTCTGAGATCAGGGAACCCTGTGGATGAGGAAGAAGAAAGATCATAACAGCTAGAGAAGATGGAGGGACAATCAGTAGAGAACAAGGTCCTCCAAATCATCTGAGCCAGGCTCATATACTCTCACATGTGACTAAAGCAGCAAGCACAGGGTCTGCACAGGTCTGTGCCAGGTGCTGTACATATATATATATATATATATATATATATATATATATATATATATATATATATATAGCATTTGTCTAGTATTTTATGGGAATCCTGAGTATGCAAACATGTGTGATATTGTCTTGCCATTATACAATTTTCAAATTTATTTATTTATTTAATCAAATGAACTTACCTCTGTAATAAGTTTCAGCAATTGTTGTAATTGTAATAAACTTTATGGCCACAAGGTGTCACAGTTGCGGGCATGGGAGTCTATGGGTATGCTTGAAAATTCCTTGGGTATATAACCAAAGTGGTATTGTTGGGTCTTGAAGTATTATAATTTCCTAGGTAGAATAAACCTAATTGCACTCATTCTGTGCCTGAAGTGAAAAAATGTATGCTGGGAAAAGAGATCATGAATTGTCTCAAATACAAAGGTTGATACTGTAACATATAGCTATTTGTACCTTTTTTTCTAGAGCTAGAGTATTCATTGTAAGTAAAATTATGTAAAGATAGGAATTCAGTTTGTAGATATATGACTTCTTATAATATAGGTGCACGGATAGTTCATAAACACATTGACCATTGACTGACTTTCACTTATGCAGAGCAATGATTTCTAACATGAAGGGGTGGGTGATTACTTATTGTTTAGGAGCTTTGCTGCTTTGGCAGAGGACCCAGGTTGGGTTTCACTCAAACATCCAAGTCAGCTCTCAGCTTACCTTTAATTCCAAATTTATATCTTCTGACATCCTCTTATGCTCCTGCAGGCAGCTTGCATGTGGGTTCTATGGCAAACACCACATACATACAGAATACAAAAATAGGTGTATAACAAATATCATTTTAAAAACAATAATTTAGAACATGGTATCAAATTGTCCTTAATATTTTAATTGTGAGCTGATTTAAAGAGACAATATCTTGGAAATATGTTTCATTTAATTATCCTTTTATCATAATGTACCCTTTGATTCATTTTTCTTCGTTAATGATCAGCATCAGCAACATTTATTCATAATGTGATTAGGAAAACGGTGCTCTATAAAGATGGTGATTGAATAAGTTAATAGAAACATAGTAGTGAATTTGCGAGCAGGCCTGCTTTTCATCCTGCCCGGAGCCCACATGGCTAGCTTTACACCCGAAATAACAACACACAAATTTTATCATTTAACACTGCTTGGCCCATTAGCTCTAGCCTCTATTGGCTAGCTCTCACATCTTGATTAACCCATTTCCAAATAATCTATGTAGCATCACGAGTGGGTGGCTTACTGGGAAAGAGTTAAGCATGTCTGACACAGGTGGCTGGCTCCATGGCATCTGACCCAGAGAGGAGAGGCATGGAGATTGTCCTCACTGTCCCTCTTCCTCCCAGCATTCTGTTCTGTCTACTCCACCCACCTAAGGGCTGGGCCTATCAAATGGTCAAGGCAGTTTCTTTATTAACCAATGAAATCAACACAAAACAACAGACCCCCCCCCCACATCAAAACATTATTTCAGGTACTTGTTTTTATAACAGTTTACAGTAAGTTACCGTTACAAAGATTTTCTAAAGGTGTTATTAATAAGAGTCATATTCACAATCAAAATGACTATCAATAAAAGAGTTCATAAAATTTCATATAATATGCTATATTATGTTGCAATGTGCAAAGCTTTACATTGAATCAAGCTTAGAAACAATCATATAATAAGAAAAGTACAGTTTAATACGTATACTTGAAAATTTAATGCATAATTATTTCCAGTATTTTTGGCAGTATCTTATCAGTTTTTTCTTAGTTTGTATTTTCATTTCTGTGAAGAGACACTATGACCATAGCAACTCTTATTAAAATTACAATTATTTTCAGGGGGGTTAACTCACAGTTTCAGAGGTTCAGGCAATTATCATCATGGCATGGAGAATTGAAGCATGTAGGTAGAGGTGTCCTGGAACTGAGACTGCTATATCACGCTGGTAACAAGAAATCAACTGATTCCCTGAGAGGTATCCTGAGTATATGAAACCTCAAGGACCCTCCCCACAGTGATATTCTTCCCCCAACAGGGTCATATCCACTCCAACAAAGACATACCTCCTAACAGTGGAATTCCTTATGTGAATATAGGGTTATGGGATTAATGGGGACATTTGCATTCAAACTACCACAGTCTTGGTTGTAGGAAATATTTTATTGTTGTACATGTATGTTTTTCTGTACTATGGACATAAAGCTAGCAATATACAATACAGCTCACTGTATTACAAAGATATGGCTACTGAATATACATTTAGGCTGACTAGCTCTACTTTTCTAAATATATATCTAGGGCATGAAGTATATTACCAGTAGAGTTTGATTTCCATAAGTTTTGTGGGGTTTTATAAATATACACGTGGTCTTCATAGATAAGTAGTTAAGAAAGTTGCATGTGAAAAAATTCTTTGTATAGAACTGATTATTAAATTGTCTTTGGTTTTACAGATTTCTTTCTTTTTTAATGTTATTTATTATTCTTTTATTTATTTTACATCAAGCTTTCCTCCCTACTCTTCTCCCATTCTCTTTGCTCCACTCCCATCTCTTAATGCTCCCAAGCACTACTTCTCTGTTTCTATTCAGAAAAGGGCAGGCCTCCTTTGGAACCCCCCAAAATACACAGAATAATAAGTTGCAGTAAGATAAAGTACCATCCCTTCTGTTAAGGCTTGGCAAAGCAATCCAGTATGAGGAATAAGATTCCCAAAGCAAGTAAAAGCATTAAGTTCAAGACATGCTCCCACTGCTATGAGTCCCATAATTAGACCAAGGTACACAACTATCACATACATACAGAGTGCCTAGGTTAGTCCCATGCAGGATCCCTGGTTGTTGATTCAGTCTTTGTAAGATCCTCTGAGCCCAGATAAGTTCATTCTGTGGATTTTCTCTTAGTATACTTGATGTCTCCAGCTCCTGCAGTACTTCCTCCCCCTCTCCCATAGGATTCCATGATCTTTGCCTAACATTTGAGTGTGGGTCACTGCATCTGTTTGACATCACTTGATGGAAGTCCTCTCTTATGCCAATTTGGCTAGACACGATTCTAAGGGTATAAACAGAATGTCTCTAGGCATCTTTATATTGACTATTTTTCCCCACTTGTGTTTTGTTTTACCCTAGGATTATGGGCTATCTAGATTACAGGTCCTCATGCTCCAGGAAATATCAGGCATTAACTCCTTCTCATGGCATGGCTTTCAGGCTGTACCAGTCATTGATTGGAAATTTCCAACCAACTATGCACCACCCTTATTTCAGCATATCCCATAGAAAGGACAGACTATGGTTGAAGGCTATGTGACTGTGCTGGTGTCCAAATCCCTCCACTGAAAGTTTTGCCTGGTAACAGGAGATGACCAGTTCAGGCTATATATCCCCTACTGCTAAGAGACTTAGCTGCAGTCATCCTTGCAGACACCTGAGAGTTTCCCATGCACTAAGTTTCAACCTTATCCAGTTGTTTCTTTCAGTACTCACACCATTCATCATCCTCACCTAATCTCTCATGATCACATTCCCAGCCTACCAAAGTGCACCCATGAAAGCTCTTCTGTTTCAACTTCCAAGAAATAACCAAGGGCTTCCTTGATCACTGTTATTTACCTCTCACCCTAGTCTGTGGATTGCAGCATGGTTATCCTTTACTTTATAGTTAATACCCAGTTATAATTAAGTACAAGCCATGTTTGTTTTCTGTGTCTGGATTATTTCTCTTAGGATGATTCTTTTCTAGTTTCATTAATTTGTCTGCAGGGTTCATGATGTCATTGTTTTAAAAGGTGAATAACACCCCCTTGTGTAAATGTACCACATATTCTTTATTATGTTGAGGGACTTTCACTATGTTGAGGGACATCTAGGTTGTTTTGAGAATCTGGATCTTACTAATAAAGCTGCTATGAACATAGTTAAGCAAATGTCCTTGTGGTATGATTGAACATCTTTTTTGTTATATGTCCAAGAGTGTTACAGCTAGGTTTTGAGGTACATCAATTCCCTATTTCCTGAGAGAAGCCACATTGATTTCCAAAATGGCTGTAAAAGTTGCACTACCAACAGTAATGGAGGTGTACTCCCCCTTGTTCCACATCCTGGACAGCATTAGCTGTCACTTATATTTTTGACTTTAGTCATTTTGACAGATATAAGATGAAATATCAGAGTTATTTTATTTTACATTTTACTATGGCTTAGAATGTTGAACATATTAAGTGTTACAGGCCTCTGAAATTCTTCTGTTGAGAATTTTCTGTTCATATCTGTACCCCCTGTTTTATTGAATTAATTTTTTGCTGATATCTAGTTTATTGAGTTCTTTATAGATGTTTGATATAAACCCTATATCAGATGTAGGAACAGTGAAAATCTTTTCACATTCTTTATGCTGCCATTTGTTATATTGGCTGTGACCTTTGCATTAAAGAGCTTTATATTTTCAGGAGGTGGCATTTATTGATCTTAGTGTCTGCATTATTGCTGTTCTATTTAGAAAGTTGTCTCCTGTGACAATGTGTTCTTTCTTACTTTCTCTTCTATCAGGTTCACTGTATCTGGATTCATGTTGAGGCCTTTGACCCACTAGTCTTAAGTTTTGTTCAGGTTGATAGATATAGATCTATTCAAATTATTCTACATGCAAAATCCAGTAATATGAACACTGTTTTTAGAAATGTTTTCTTACTTTTCCAGTGTATATTTTTTGTCTTTATGTCAAATTCAGATAATCATAGGTTTAAGGATTTACATTTGTGTCTTCGATTGGATTCCATTGATCCACTGCCTATTTTTATGCCTATACAATCCTGGCTTTATTCCTTTAGCTCTGGACTAGCACTGGAAATCAGGGATGGTAATACTTCTGGAAGGTCTTTTATTGCACAGTATTATTTTATCTATCCTTTGTTTTTATCTTGTTTCTTATGAGATGAATATTGTTCTTTCAATGTTGGTAAAGAACTGTTTGTGAATTTTGATGGAATATCTAGATTGATGAATATCTAGATTGCTTTTGGTAAGATGGCCATTTTTATTATTAAACTTACTGATCCATGAGAATCTGAGTTTTTTCATCCTGCTGATTTCTTCTTGGATTTCTTTTTCAAATGACTTGAAGTTATTGTCACTCTTTCACTTGCTTGGTTATAGTTTACTCCAACATATTTTATAACATTTATGGAATTGCAAAAGGATATTATTTCCATGATTTCTTTTTCACCTGGTTTGCTGTTTGTATAGAGGAGGAATACTAATTTTTGAATCAACCTTACATCCTACAAGCTTAGTAAAGGTGTTTATCAGATAGAGGAATTCCCTGGTAGAATTTTTGGGGTCACTTATGTATACTATGATATAATTTGAAATAATAATACTTTGACTTCTTTCTAGTTTGTATCCCCTTGATTTCACTGAGTTGACTTATTGCTCTATCTAAAACTTGAAGTACTAAATTGAAAAGATATGAAAAAGGTGAATTTCTTAACTTGCTTCTGACATTAGTGGAATTGCTTTGAGTTTTTCTCCATTTAATTTATATTGGTTATCAGGTTGCTGTATATTGCTTTAGCTATATTTAGATATGTTCCTTGTCTCCCTGATCTCTCATGATTTTATTCCATGTTAAAAGAATTTTATCATTAAGTGGTGTGGTGATAGATTTGTGAAGGCCTTCCTCATTATCTAATGAGATGATCATGTGGACTTTCTCTTTCAGTTTGTTTATATGGTGGATTATATTAATAGATATTCTTATGTTCAACCATGCCTGCATCTCTTAAATGAAGCCTACTTGACTGTGGTTGAAGATATTTTTGATGTTTTCTGGTATTCCAACTATATGTATTTAATTGAGTGTTTTTACACCTATATTCATGAAAGAAATTGGTCTCTAATTCTCTTGCTTTTGTGTGGTTGGTGTATCGGAGTGACTGGTATCATAAAATGACTTTAGTAATGTCTCTTATGTTTCTCTTTTTTTTGAGTAATTGGAAGAGTATTGTTGCTAGGTTCTCTTTGAAGGGCTTGTAAAATCCCATACTACAAAACCATCTGATTCTGGACTTTTTTGGCTGTCTTCAACTATTGTTTTCCTGTTTTCTTATGGGTTATAGGTCTGTTTAAATTGTGCATCTTATCTTGATTTAGCTTTTGTAAGTGTTTATAATCATGAAATTACCATTTTTTTAAATTTCCCAATTTTTACTAGTACAGGTTTTAAAATATGATATATGAACCTATTGATCTCCACAATGGTCTATTGTTATGCTATTTTTCATCTTTTGATTATATTAATTTGCATATTATCTGTGCCTTTTAGTTGGTTATAGATAAAGGTTTTACTTTCATAGTTTTACTAAACAGAAATGTTTCAGATGAGGTCTGAAAGCTGCAGTAATCTATTGATATACAGACAGGAAATTTAGAGTGATTCTAGGAAATATATATTAGTGATAAGTATTTTAATATCAATATTGTATACCTGAATAATAAACATAATTAAAATAGTAGTTTGTAATCATTGCATGTGTTTGATTTTTTTCCTACAATATAGAGAGCACATATAGCATATCCATACTTACTCATGATTTTAACTTAAAGCAATAATCATAATATGAATAATATGCCACTTTGTATGTTTATTCATATTTATGATCCAAGACTATATAAAATGTATAGTAGAATAAAGGAAACATACTTTGTTAGTAAGAAGTGCTTGGTGCTGCCAATGTGAAAATGACTCAGGGCAAAATTAGTTTAAGCATATCAGTTTATTTATAAGTTGTATGATTCAAAGATGGAGAATCAATTTAAATGGTCCATCATTAAATGAACAAAAATGTGGTTCAAATATACAAAGTGATAGTTCTCAGTCTTGGAAAAAAGGAAAATTATGCACTATAGATAAAGGCTTCATTGTCGCAAATACATTAATTATCTAAAACAGTAAAATACTTAGAATCAAAGAATGAGCTGACAATTGTAAATAGCTAATGGGGGAAATGGGAATTACTAACCAGAGATAAAAGAAATTCAATTGAGTAAAATTATAAAAGCAACCTCAGATATGTGTGTAAAATATACCAATTGAAATATCAGGTTATGATATATTTAAAATTGTGCCTCGAGGATATAGCAATACTAAGTGTATTTCCACTGAAACACATTTTTACAATATTTACTTCAGCACATTATTTATTCTTTAGTAATACCTTTTTAGGAAAATATTAATGACAATAAAATTAATATCAAGGACTTGAGCCATTATACTCAGAACTCATAAAACTGGGATTGTCTGAACAAGATCTTCACAAAAGCAAGCTAGTCAACATTCCAGAAGGGAAGAATGGGAGGCACAGGAACTCCCACCCTTACCTAAGGAACTTGGCTGTTCATGGCTGCTAGGGTGAGAAGAGAGTTATTTTGTCAATTGTATGCTGGAAGGTGGATTGGCCATGCTTCTAGGGCTGGCACCATAAAAACGCACATATAAGCAGTAACTAATGAGATTCAGGGAGTAATAAAGTGAAAAATTAGGACATGAAGCTCAGGAAGGAATATGGTGAAATAATCTAAGAGGATTTGGAGGGAGTGGAATATTATAAAAATATATTACAAACATTTATGAATTTTCTCACGAAATAAATTTAAAATTTATAGTAAAAGTTAGATGAAGGATTTTTCAGGTGCTAAGTATATATAAAATGATAAACTGGAGGTAATACAATTTTAGAAAGATATGGTCACCTTTAAATAATTTTACTAAAATATTATTTTATTTGTCATATATTTGGGCATAAATAAAAAATATATGTACTCATATTTATACATACATTCACACACATATGAATGCATGATATATGTGTGTGTGTCTGTATCTGTGTGTCTCTGTGTCTCTCTGTGTATATGTAAAAATATAAAACTTCCAACATCCAATAATTATAGCCAGGCTTTCTGTGAATGTTCTCTGATGATCTACTAAATGAAATATTTAATAGCTCTCAACTGCAAGAAAATTCATATTTGAAGACTTCATAGAAAAAGTTATTAGTACTTATAAAATACCTGGCATAATATAAAATGTATTAAATAAATTAAAGAGAATTAATAAATGATAATCAATGATATTTACTTTTGTATTAAAAATTTCTGCCTCCTCCCCGCCTGCAATTTACCCCCTCCCCCCTCCACTCACTCTCCCTCTACTATCCAGAGAGCAGTAAGGGTTCCCTGCCCTGTGGGAAGTCCAAGTTCCTCCCCCCTCCATCCAGGTCTAGGAAGGTGAGCATCCAAACAGGCCAGGATCCCCCCAAAGCCAGTATGCATAGTAGGATCCAAATACAGTGTCCTTGTCCTTGGTTTCTCAGCAGCACAAGTGTGCATTCCCACCAGCAATGGATGAGTGTACCCCTTACCCCACAACCTCTCCAGCAAAGGCTATCATAGGTGTTTTTGATTTTAGCCAATCTGACAGGTGTAAGATGGTATCTCAAAGTTGTTTTGATTTTCATTTCCCTGATAGCTAAGGAGGTTGAGCATGACCTTAAGTGTCTTTTGGCCATTTGGACTACTTCTGTTGAGAATTCTCTATTCAGTTCAGAGCCCCATTTTTTAAATGGGTTAATTGGCATTTTGAAGTCTAGTCTCTTGAGTTCCTTATATATTTTAGAGATCAGACCTTTGTCAGTTGTCCTTGGCTTCTCAGCAGCCCTCATTGTCCGCCATGTTCAGGGAGACTGGTTTTATCTCATGCTTTTTCAGTCCCAGTCCAGCTTGGCTTGGTAAACTCTGAATAGATCAGCCCCACCATCTCAGTAGATGGGAGCACTCCTCGCAGTCCAGACTTCCTTGCTCATGTTTTCCCTCCTTCTGCTCCTCATTTGGACCTTGGGCGCTCCATTCGGTGCACCAATGTGTGGCTCTGTCTCTATCTCCATCCATCGCCAGATGAATGTTCCCTCACGGTCCTGAATTTCTTTCTCATGTTCTCCCTCCTTCTGCTCCTCGTCAGGACCTTGGGAGCTCAGTCCGGTCCTCCAATGTGGGGCTCCATCTCTATCTCCATCAATCGCCAGATGAATGTTCTATGGTGATATGCAAGATAATCATCAATACGGCTATAGGATCTGGCCTTTTCCGACTCCCTCTCCTCAGCTGCCCATGGACCTAGCTGGGGGCATCTCCCTGGATACCTGGGAACCCCTCTAGAGTCAAGTCTCTTAATAATCCAAAGACTGCTCCCTTAATTAGGATATATGCTTCCCTGCTCCCACATCCACCCCTCCCATATCTCAAGCATCCCATTCCACGAAGCTCTCCCCATCCTACCCTTCATGCCTTTCTCTCCCCATCTCCCCTTGCCCTCAACCCACCCCACCCCCAAATTCCCAATTTTTGCCCAGCAAACTTGTCTGCTTCCAATATCCAGGAGGATAACTATATGCTTTTCTTTGGTTTCACCTTCATATTTTCTTCTCAAGGATCATGAATTATAGGCTCAATGTCCTTTATTTTTGGCAAAAAACCGATTATGAGTGAGTACATCCCATGTCCTCTTTTTGGGTCTGGGTTACCTCACTCATGAATAGTGGTTTTCTATTTCCATCCATTTTCCTGCAAAATTCAAGATGTCATTGTTTTTTAACCGCTGAGTAGTACTCTAACATGTATAGATCCACAGTTTCTTCATCCATTCTTCCACTGAAGGGCATCTAGGTTGTTTCCAGGTTCTGGCTATTACAAATAGTGCTGCTATGAACATAGTTGAACAAATGCTTTTGTAGTATGATTGGGCATCTCTTGGGTAAATTCCCAAGAGTGGAATTGCTGGGTCCTGGGGTAGGTTGATCCCGAATTTCTGAGAAACCACCACACTGCTTTCCAAAGTGGTTGCACAAGTGTGCATACCCACCAGCAATGGATGAGTGTACCCCTTACCACACAAACCTCTCCAGCAAAGGCTATCATAGGTGTTTTTGATTTAGCCAATCTGACAGGTGTAAGATGGTATCTCAAAGTTGTTTGATTTCATTCCCTGATAACTAAGGAAGTTGAGCATGACCTTAAGTGTCCTTTGGCCATTTGGAATACTTCTGTTGAGAATTCTCTGTTCAGTTCAGAGCCCCATTTTTAAATGGGTTAATTGGCATTTTTGAAGTCTAATCTCTTGAGTTCCTTATATATTTTAGAGATCAGACCTTTGTCAGTTGTAGGGTTGGTGAAGATCTTTCCCAGTCAGTAGGTTGCCTTTGGTGTCTTAGTGGACAGAGTCCTTTGCTTTACAGAAAATGCTCAGCTTCAGGAGGTCCCATTTATTCAATGTTGCCCTTATGTCTGTGCTGCTGGGGTTATATGTAGGAAACGGTTCTCCTGTGCCCATTTGTTGGAGAGCACTTCCCACTTTCTCCTCTATCAGGTTCAGTATGTTCAGATTAATATTGAGGTCTTTAATCCATTTGGACTTTAGTTTTGTGCATGGTGATAGATATGTATCTACTTTCAATCTTTTACAGGTTGACATTCAGTTATGACAGCAGCATTTGTTGAAGATGCTCTCTTTCTATCATTGTGTACTAATGGCTCCTTTATCAAAAATCAGGTATTCAAAGGTTTGTGGGTTAAGATCTGGGTCTTCTGTTAGATTCCATTGGTCACCTTCTCTGTTTTTATGCCAATGCCAAGCTGTTTTCAATACTGTAGCTATGTAATAGAGTTTGAAGTCAGGGATGGTAATGCCTCCAGAAGTTCTGTTATTGTGTAAGATTGTTTTGGCTATCCTGAGTTTCTTGTTTTTCCATATATGTTTTTCCATATAAAAATCATATAGCTGATTTTTGTCCTCTCAAGGTCTGTGAAGAATTTTGTTGAGACCTTGATGGTGATTGCATTGAATCTATAGACTGCTTTTGGTAGAATTGCCATTTTTACTATGTTGATCCTCCCAATCCATGAGCAAGGTAGATCCTTCCATTTTCTGGTATCCTCTACAATTTCTTTCTTCAGAGAATTAAAGTTCTTGTCAAATAGATCCTTCACTTTCTTAGTTAGAGTTACGCCAAGATATTTTATGCTATTTGTGGCTATCATGAATGGTGGATACTTCTCTGATTTCCCCTCTCTGCTTCCTTATCTTTTGTGTATAGGAGGGCAACTGATTTTTTGGAGTTGATCTTGTATCCTGCCACATTACTGAAGAGTTTTATCAGCTGTAGGAGTTCTTTGGTGGAGTTTTTGTGGTCGCTTATCATATCATCTGCAAATAACGAAAGTTTAACTCCTTCCTTTCCAATTCGAATCCCCTTGATCCCCTTATGTTGTCTTACTGCTATTGCTAGAACTTCAAGCACCATATTGAAGAGATAAGGAGAGAGTGGACAGCCTTGTCATGTTCCTGAATTTAGTGGGATGGCCTTGAGTTTCTCTCCATTTAATTTGATGTTAGCTGTCGGCTTTGCTGTAAGTAGCCTTTATTATATTGAGGAATGACCCCTAGTATCCTTAATCTCTCCAAGACCTTTATCATAAAGGGGTGTTGAATTTGTCAAATGCTTTTTCAGCATCTAATGAGATGATCATATGGTTTTTAGCCTTCAGTTTATTATATGATGGATTACATTGATAGATTTTCATATGTTGGACCAGCCCTGCATCTATGGGATGAAGCCTACTTGATCATAATGGATATTTTTTCTATATGTTCTTGGATTCGGTTTGCCCAGTATTTTATTGAGAATTTTTACGTCAAAGTTCATAAGTGAGAGTGGCCTGTAATTCTCTTTCTTGGTTGAGTCCTTTGTGTGGTTTAGGTGTCAGGGTCACTGTAGCCTCATAAAAGGGAATTTGGCAATGACTCTTCTGTTTTTATATTATGAAATATACCTTAAGCAGTATAGGTATTAGGTCTTCTTGGAAGGTCTGGTAGAATTCTGCATTGAAACCATCAGGTCCTGGCTTTTTGGGTAGGGAGGTTTTTGATAACAGTTTCTAATTCTTCGCGACTAACAGGACTATTTAGATTGTTCACCTGGTCCTGGTTAACTTTGGTATGTGGTACTTATCTAAAAAATGTTCATTTCTTTTACATTTTCCCATTTTGTGGCATACAGGCTTTTGTTTGTAGGATCTAATGATTCTCGAATTTCCTCTGTGTCTGTGGTTATTTCCCCCTTTTCATTTCTGATCTTATTAATTTGCATGTTCCTCTCTTCTGTTTGATTAGTTTGGCTAAGGGTTTGTCAATCTTGTTGATTTTCTCCAAGAACCAGCTTTTGGTTTCATGGATTCTTTGGATTGTTTTCTGTGTTTCTATTTTGTTGATTTCTGCCCTCAGATTGATTATTTCCAGTCTTCTACTCCTCCTAAGTGAATCTGCTTCTTTTTTTCTAGAGCTTTCAGGGTGTGCTGTTAAGTCTCCGATGAATGCTTTCTCTGTTTTCTTTAAGTGTGGCACTTAATGGTATGAACTTTCCTATTAGCACTGCTTTCATTGTTTCCCATAGGTTTGAGTATGTTGTGTCTTGTTTTCATTAAATTCAAGAAAGACTTTAATTTCTTTTTTATTTCTTCCTTGACCCAGGTGTGGTTCAGTAGTTGACTGTTCAGTTTCCGTGAGTTCGTAGGCTTTCTAGGGGTAGCATTGTTGTTGAATTCTAATTTTAATCCATGGTGATCCGATAAGGCACAGGTGGTTACTAATTTTTTTTTTTGTATAATGTGGAAGTTAGCTTTGTTACCGAGTATTGGTCAATTTTGAAAATGTTCCATGAGCCGCAGAGAAGAAGGAATATTCTTCCTATTTGGGTGGAATGTTCTATAGATGTCTGTTAAGTCCATTTGGTTCATTACCTACATTAAATCTTTTAATTCTCTGTTAGGTTTCTGTCTGATTGACCTGTCCATTGGTGAGAGAGGAGTGTTGAAGTCTCCTACTATTAATGTGTGTGGTTTGATGGCTGCCTTGAGTTCTAGTAATGTTTCTTTTACATAAGTGGGTGCTTTTATATTAGGGGCATAGATATTCAGGATTGAGACTTCATTCTGATTGATTTTTTCTGTTATAAGTATAAAGTGTCCTTTTCCATCTCTTCTGATTGATTTTAGTTTGAAATCAACTTTGTTAGAAATTAGTATGGCCACACCCACTTGTTTCTTAAGACCATTTGCTTGATAAACCTTTTCCCAAACCTTTACTCTGAGTAGATGTCTATCTTTGTGGTTGAGGTGTGTTTCTTGTAAACAGCAGAATGTTGGATCCTGTTTTCGTATCCAATCTCTTAGCCTGTGCCTTTTTTATAGGTGAATTGAGTCCATTGATATTCAGTGATATTAATGACCAGTGGTTGTTAACTCCTGTCATTTTTTTTTTCTGGTAGTAGAGTTTGTGTGTTACCCTTCTTTGAGTTGTGCTGGTGAAAGGTCGCTAGATGTCTGAGTTATTGTGGGCATTGTTGGACTCCTTGGTTTGTGAGTTTCCTTCTTTTGCTTTCTGCAATGCTGGATTTGAGGCTATATATTGTTTAAATCTGTTTTTGTCCTGGAATATCTTGTTTTCTCCATCGATGGTGAATGCAAGCTTTGCTGGGTATAGTAGTCTAGGCTTGCATCCACGTTCCCTTAGTGTATGTAGCACATCTATCCAAGACCTTCTGGCTTTCATGGTTTCCATTGAGAAGTCAGGTATAATTCTGATAGGTTTCCCTTTGTATGTTACTTGACCTTTATCCTTTGTATCTCAATATCTGTTCTTTATTCTGGATGTTTTGTGTTTTCACTATTAGATGGCGTGGAGAAGCTTTCTTTTGATCCAGTCTATTTGGTGTTCTGTAGGCTTCTTGTACCTTCATAGGAATATCCTTCTTTAGGTTGGGGAAGTTTTCTTCTATAATTTTGTTGAATATATTTTCTGGGCCTTTGAGTTGTAATTCTTCTCCTTCTTCTACCCCAATTAATCTTAGTTATGGTCTTTTCATGGTGTCCCAGATTTCCTGAATGTTTTGTGTTAAGAATTTATTGGATTTGTTTTGTTCTTTAATCTGTGAGTTTATTTCCTCTATAGTATCTTCAGAGTCCGAAATTCTTTCTTCCTTCTCTTGTATTCGGTTGGATATACTTGTCTCTGAAGTTTCTGTTCATTTACTCAGAATTTCCATTTCCAGTCTTCCCTTGGATTGTGTTTTCTTCATTAACCTCCATTTCATTTTTCAGGTCTTGTACTGTTTCCCTTACCTGTTTGATTACGTTTTCATGTTTTCTTGTTTTTCTTGGGTATCTTTGAGGGATTTATTTATTTTGTCTACCTTTTTGTTTGTCATCTCCATTTCTTTATGGCAGTTTTTTACCTCCTCTTTAAGGTCCTCTATGATTTTCATAAAGTACTGTTTAAGGTCGATTTCTTCTATTTCTTCTGGAGTAGGGTGTTCAATTCTTGTTGTTTCGGGATGTCTGGATTCTGGTGATGTCATGCTGCCTTCCATGTTGTTGGAGAAGTTCTTGCATTGGTGCCTGCCCATCTCTTCCTTCAAATGGAGCCAGGAGGGCCTTGGTGTCTTAGACCAATCTTTGCTGTGACTGTATCTAGTTGGATCTCCTCAGTGCCTGAGCAGGAGCTATTCCTTGCAGCACCATCTGAAGGAGTCTGCACTCCCTTGCAGGAATCCTCAGACCTGCCTGGAGGGCAGACTCTCACCCCTTTGGGGGATGGCCTTAGTACAGGAGCAGGACACTTGAATACACTAGGGAAGGCCATCCAGATGGAAGTTCACCTCTCGAGATCAGGGATTCCTGGAAGCCCAGGGATGCCACAGGGACAAAAGGGCCAAGGTGGTGGCAGCACAGCACAATCTGAAGGAGCCCGCACTCCCTTGCAGTAATCCTCAGACCTGTCTGGCGGGCAGACTCTCACCCCTTTGGGTGGATGGCCTTAGTACAGGAGCAGGACACTTGAATACACTAGGGAAGGCTTGGGAGAGGCAGGAATGTGAGAATCAAAGACAACCCTGCAGCAGGAGCTGTGGGAGGGGGGCTCTGCTCTCTTGCAGGGCAGGTTGCCCCAGGGTTGCACACACTCAGCCGTCCAGATGGAACTCCATTGCCAATAATATTTACTTTTATATTAGCCAATGTAGCAAAAATGACATACTTATGTGTTTATACATGCATATAATTTCTTCATTGAATGTGAGCATATAATCCATGCTTGTTTATTGATTGTTTTTAGACTGTCTCCCTGATATAAAGACAGTGATTGCACTGATAGGACACATAGGTGAGTGTCTGGCCCCCTAGTTGGATAGCCCAAACTCTAGGCCCTAGGTACCAGGGCAAACCCCGAGTCTCTCCCCAAACCATCTCAGGTGCATGAGACATTCACCAGCGAAAGCTTCTGTTGGCAGGCTGCTCCATCCCCCCATTGGACCCTTTTAATCTATCAGTCCCACTCAGCGCCCAAGCCCACTCATCCCCTGCAACCTCAGGGGTTCCCTGACACACAAACACCATTTGCACCAATTAGACCAAGAGCAGCTCCCTGAGAAACAGGCACTGACTGCTCTGATCAGATCAAATGGCACAGACACTGCTAGCACAGATTGAAGGAAGAAATGGGTAGACACCGGTCCAAGAATATATTCTACAAGCTAAATAGCAATATAGCACCACCAGAACCTAGTGATTATACAACAGCAAGACCTGAGCATCCCAATGTAGAAGAAGCAGAAGAAAATGACAATATAAACAACTTAATGAAGATGATAGAGACCTTTAAAGAGGGAATGAAAAATTCCCTTAAAGAAATGGAGGAAATGAAAAACAAAAAAGAGGAAGAAATCAGTAAATCACTTAAAGAAAGTCAAGAAAATGCAAGGTAAAGGAAACAGTTCAAGATGTAAAAATTGAAATAGAGGCAATAAATAAAAAATTCATAAAGAAAAATTTCAATTCTGAACATTTATGCCCCAAACAAGAGGGTACCTATATTTGTAAAAGAAATAATAATAAAGCTAAAATAGCAATCTAATCCTACAATGTAATAGTGGGAGAATTCAACACCATACTCTCACCAATGGACAGGTCTGCCAAACAGAAAATTAACAGAGAAATAAGGGAACTAACAGTTGTGATGACTAAAATTGGCATAACAGACATTTATAGAACATTTCATCCAAACATAAAAGAATATACCTTCTTCTCAGAACCTTGCTGAACCTTCTCTAAAACTGACCACATACTCATTCAGCAAACAAACCTCAACAAATACAAAAAATTGGAATAAACTCCTGTATCTTATCAGATCACTGTGTGTTAAAGATAGAATTCAACACAACACAAATTAAAGAAAGCCTATAAACTCATAGAAACTGAATAATGCTCAATTGACTCACCACTGGATAAAGGAAGACATAAAAAAGTTAAAGACTTCGTAAAATTCAATGAAAATGAATGTACAACATACCCAAACATATGGGACACTATGAAAGCAATACTAAGAGGAAAGTTCATAGCACTGAATGCCTACCTACAGAAGTTGAAGAAATCTTACATTAGCAACTTAAAAGGATATCTAAAAGATTTAGAACAAAAGAATCAATCTCAGCCAGGAGGAGGAGATGCAAGGAAATAATAAATTTGAGGTCTGAAATCAATACAATGGAAACGAGGAGAAGAATAAAAAGAATCAATGAAACAAAGAATTGGTTCTTGGAGAAAATCACCAAGAAAGATAAACATTTTTGTTATCCAAACTAACCAAAAGGCAGAGAGAATATCCAAATTAATATAATCAGAAATGTAAAGGGGTATATAATAATAGACACTGAATAAATCCAGAGAATCATTAGGTCTTAATTAAAAAACCTGTACTCCCCAAAGCTGGAAAATTTAAAATAAATGGACAACCTTCTGGATAGGTACCACATACCAAAATTGAATCAAGACAAGATAAACAATTTAAATATACCTATAATCCCTAAGGAAAGAGAAAGAGTCATTTAAAGTCTCACAACAATAACAACAACAACAAAAGCCCAGGAGCAGATTGTTTCAGGGATGAATTCCAAGAAGCTAGCTCAAGCCCTAGGGATAGATCCTGGTTGCACTGCCAGGGAACCCTCAGAGAGGGCAAGTTATACAAGGGTCTCCCCCACTGGCAGTGTGACCAGGATCTATCCCTAGGGCATGAGCTAGTTTTTTGGAAAACTTTTCATATGGTGGAATGCGATGCTCAGCCTTAATACAGGGGGGAGGGGCATGGTCCTACCTCAACTTAATGTGCCAGGTTTTGTTGACTCCTCCATGGGAGACATTATCCTTTGGGAGGAGTGGATGGGGGTAGGCTCAGGGAAAGTGAGGGGGATCTGAGGAGAGAAGGGAGGGAGAACTGTGATTGGAATGTAAGACAAAATTTTAAAAAATAAATAACAGAAAAGAAATATAAATTTTAGTGTTAAGCTCCCATTAGGTATGGTATAGAATAACAGTAAAATTTTGTAGCTAAAATCTTTCCCAGAGTTTAAGAATGTATGTATAGGGGGTGGTAAGTATCTGACAAATACTATTGTAAACATATAGTATACAAGTAAGCATAAAGTAATAGTATATTAAATTTCTGAAAAGTAGAATCATAGGCATTTCTAAAAGTGTTACAAAATTCATTATCATACTAGAGTAAAAATTCTGAACAAATTTTATATAAAAGGAACACACTTAAATAGTAAAATTCATTCATATTCAATCAATTATGGAGTTTTCTCAAGTCTAGAAGGAACTAAGTATGACTATTTTATCATTTTTATTCAACATAGTGTTTGATACTATAGTCATCAAACAGGTAAAAAATTAACAGTATCTGCAAAGGAAAAAGAAGAAGCGAAATTGTCAAGGCATGCAGATGGAATGACCATTTATAAAGAAGAATTCCCCCCAATTCAATCAAAGCATAGTATACCTAATAACTAATCTATCAGTAATGTAGTATACAAAGAAATCATGAAAATTAAGAGCACTGCTATATGCCAGTAGTGGATTATTTTAAATAGAACTCAAAAAAATCAATCGAATTTCTAATAGTTCCAAGCAACCAAGAAAAAAAATATAATCAAAGTGGTGATATGTATATATAGTGGCATTTATAAAACAAACACTGATGTGAAACATAATTATATTCATAAAACATTGAGGAAAGAAATTAAAGATAGTATATAACAGTGGAAAACATCCTATTGCAATTCCTACGTAAATGTCATTAACATTCTTCAAAGACATGGGAAGAATTGCATGGAACTGTTTAAAAAAACTAAATAATCCAAGTTACTTTGAGATAAAAGAAAAGAATGCTACCTAACTTCAAAGCAAACTACACATGTGAAGTAATTAAAATATTAGAAAATCACATATAGACAAGCAGAACAGAATAGAGAGCCTAGAAGTAAATCTGCTCATCCATAGCTAATGAATTTTCCATAAAGGTACAAAGAACACACATTAGAGAAATGAGGGCACACTTCTACAGCACATAAACTAAAAAGGGCAAATTACAGTTTCTTAATAGTATTTGGTTATTTTCCATTGTTGTTGATTGAACTGACATTGGTGGATTGTCTGCACCCCAACCTACTTTAGCCCGTTGCTTCTCCATCTTGTGTCGTAAGTACAGATATATGTAGTCACTGATGAAAGGATTCATTCAAATAAATCTTTGTCATATTATATTGGCTGGCCACAACAAACATCACTGCTTAATAAAATAATAATTTTTCGGCAATGTTTAAATGAGTTACTTAAATAAAGGACCCAGGTAATTTATTTGGAATCTGTTCATATGACTCATTACTGTTATAACAACCAAGCTATTTGAATAGACTCTCCAGGGTTTTTCACAGAAAAGTTCCTGATTCCGAGTCCCTGATTACTGACCTTCCCACATCAGATGCCCCTTATCAAACAACAAATAATTTACACTTCCAGGTCTCCATTTTTTTTACCAGTAAAGCCCACTCAGAGATTATGTAGCCTCTCTGTGGGCCATCTGGAGGACTCTACCATACCCTGTATTGAAGTTGTTTTCTCTATTGCTCCAGAGCGAATACAGCTTTCATTTTAGTGCTCGCCCTACCTACATCTTGGTGGAAGTCATACATCAACATGTCTTTCTTCTAACATAATCAAGCAATGTGGTTACATCATCTTCTGCGATATCTTCAAATCAAGCAGTGACAACTGCAGTTGTGGCCTCCAGGCCATGGTATGTGCTTTCTACTTGGAGAAAGTAGACTACAACCAGAATTTCTTGAACTTGCATGAACTGGTTATGAAAAAAAGGAAGCACCCACCTGTGTGATTTCCTGAAGCAAAACTTCCTGCACCTTCAGGTGAAAGTGATCAGTGAGACCCGCACCTATCTGATCAACCTGTGTAGGACATGAGCCTCAGAAAACAATATGTATGTTGACCTAATGGCCAAGAACAGTCCGGTCTACAATACCAAGGAGAACTGAAATGAGATGCTAACACTGAAGTAGGCTATTCCTTGAGTCATTAGGGCAGAAGCCCATATTTCAATTGCAATTTGTTTATTAGTTTTTTTTTCATTCTGGTTTGAATAAATTTAAATAAAAAATTTAAATAAAATTAACGTTGTTCTCAAAAAAACTAAAGTTTTACTTGTGGTTGAAAATTATTAGATTGAACCCCTGTAAGTCTAAAATGTCCATGATTCTCTCCATATACCCATGACACTATCCTTTTGAAGTTCAAGATCTCTGAAGTGTGGAGAGTAAAAAGCTATTTAGGGTGTTTGGAAAATGCCAAATCCTCCTTCCCTTATAAACAATTGGCATTGACATTCAGTGGAGGATATTGTGGGTCCTTAAGGTCTGTGCACAGTATAAAAACAGGTTCTTTAGAGAAAAGATAAAGAAAACAGAGGTGAGAACAATTTAAAATGAAGACATCTTCAATTTTATCTATGATCCTTTAATGAATTATGTAAATATTAAACTTTATTGATAATGGGGAATGAAATAAGGTCCTTAGAAAATGATAAACTGCATTTTTGCTTACCTAACCCTGTATAACAGTGATAATAGAAAATCAGACTTATCTTGGTTCTTGTATAAAGAGTAGAATGAATTTCTTTCATTATTACTGTGGTGTATATATGAAATTGAAAATTTGATGATTTTTTTAGGATTTCACTAAATTGTATTATTTCTCTCTATACGTAACTTTAATATATGTGTACATGTGTGCATATATAAATATTGCTTTCATATGCTTAATATTTATAGAAATATATGAATTCACTGTACTAACAACAGCTTTTATTTCTGAATCTTAAACATGATACTGAAGTTTTGCTTAGGAAAGTACCATTTATAAAGCCATTTAGTGACTGTGTTATTAGAAATGATAAAGCAGTTTTTTAAGTGTATCCTGAGCCTGGTTGCATTTCTTCTTTAAGATTCATGTCTCACACATTCATTTGCCTTTTTTTATTTGATACCAAGAGAATGTAAGCTAGTACCAATTGCCATCACAGGACATTTCCAGATACTATTTTAATTATTTACAACAGCTATAGTAATAAAATATATACTTTAATTTCTACTTCATGTATAATTTATAAAAGGAAAACAATGAAAAGTATAAAATAAAAAATTACATCTATAAAATTTTAGAAGGACAAATATTGTTAACCCAGTTACCCCTTTTCACTTGAAAATATAGTTCCTTGATAAGAGCAGTTAGTTTCTCAAATAAGCTGGTTTGTTATCAATCCATAACTACAAAATAATAATACTGGCCCCATGATCAACTGGATTCATGGTAGTTATTCTTATATTTGTACTTGTATTTGTTTATTTATGAATGTGTCTCTGTGTGTGCGCATGTGTGTGTGTGTAGAAAATAATAGAATTTGAGTTGGGCAGGCTTTGTTTGTATTACTCTGAGAATTTTCAGACTTCACTACTGACTGGGAAAAGATCTTCACCAACGCTGCAACTGACAAAGGTCTGATCTCTAAAATATATAAGGAACTCAAGAGACTAGACGGTAAATTGCCAATTAACCCAATTAAAAAATGGGGCGCTGAACTGAACAGAGAATTTTCAACAGAAGAAGTTCAAATGGCCAAAAGACACTTAAGGTCATGCTCAACCTCCCTAGCTATCAGGGAAATGCAAATCAAAACAACTTTGAGATACCATCTTACACCTGTCAGATTGGCTAAAATCCAAAACACCAATAATAACCTTTGCTGGAGAGGTTGTGGGGTAAGGGGTACACTCATCCATTGCTGGTGGGAATGCACACTGTGCAACCACTTTGGAAAGCAGTGTGGCGGTTTCTCAGGAAATTCAGGATCAACCTACCTCAGGACCCAGCAATTCCACTATTGGGAATTTACCCAAGAGATGCCCAATCATACTACAAAAGCATTTGCTCATCTATGTTCATAGCAGCATTATTTGTAATAGCCAGATCCTGGAAACAACCTAGATGCCCTTCAGTGGAAGAATGGATGAAGAAACTGTAGAATATATACATGCTAGAATACTACTCAGCGGTAAAAAACAATGACATCTTGAATTTTGCATGCAAATGGATGGAAATAGAAAACACTATTCTGAGTGAGGTAACCCAGACCCAAAAAGATGAACATGGGATGTACTCACTCATAATCGGTTTCTAGCCATAATTAAAGGAAATCGAGCCTATAATTTGGGATCCTTGAGAAGATAATAAGAAGGTGAACTCCCAAAAGAAGATATAGTAATCCTCCTGGATATTGGAAGTAGACACGATCGCCAGGCAAAAATTGGGAACTTGAGGGTTGGGCAAGACTGGGCCAAGGGAAGATGGGGAGAGAAAAGCGTGAAGGGGAGAATGGGGGGAGCTCGGAGGAATGGGATGCTTGGGATACAGGAAGGGTGGATATGGGAGCAGGGAAGCATATATCTTAATTTAGGGAGCCACCTGAGGGTTGTCAAGAGACTTGACCCTAGAGGGGTTCCCAGGTTTCCAGGGAGATGCCCCCCAGTTAGTTCCTTGGGCAGCTGAGGAGAGGGAGCCTGAAAAGGCCAGTTCTTATAGCCATACTGATGAATTTCTTGCATATCACCATAGAACTTCCACCTGGCGATAGATGAAGAAAATGACAGAGCCCCACATTGGAGCACCGGACTGAACTCCCAAGGTCCTGATGAGGAGCAGAAGGAGAGAAAACATGAGAAAGAAAGTCAGGACCATGAGGGAACCTCCACCTGGCGATAGATGAAGAAAATGACTGAGCCCCACATTGGAGCACTGGACTGAGCTCCCAAGGTCCTGATGGGGAGCAAAAGGAGAGAGAACATGAGAAAAAAAGTCAGGAATGTGAGGGGCGCGTTCACTCATGGAGACGGTGGGACAGAACTAATGGAAGTTCACCAACTCCAGTTGGAATGGGACTGATGGATCATGCGACCAAACCCGTCTCTCTGAATGTGGCCAACAGCGGGGGCTGACTGAGAAGCAAAGGACAATGGCGCTGGGCTCTGATTCTTCTGCATGGACGGGCTCTGTGGGAGCCTTCTCAGCTTGGTCGATCACCTTCCTGGACCTGGGGGGAGTTGGGAGGACCTTGGTCTTAGCATAGAGTAGGGAACCCTGATGGCTCCTTGGCCTTGAGAGGGAGGGAGAGGAGGTATGGGTGGAGGGGAGGGGAGGGAAGGGGGAGAAGGAGGGGAGGGAAGGGGAGGAGGAGGAGGAGTGGGAAGGGGGAGGAGGAGGGGAGGAGATGGAAATTTTTAAATATAAAAAAATAAACCATGAAAAAAAAGAAGAAAAAAAGGAAAAAAAAAAGAAAGAATGAATTCACTGCAGAATAAATTATTCTGCATTTTCAAAACTTCCAAAGTATAGGATCCTTTTTCTAAAGAAGAATGCCCTAAAGAAAATATTTCAAAAAAACTATCAGAGGATAGATTGTACCATTCATTACTCAGAAACACATACCTGTCAATTATATATCTCTTTTTCTCTGATTAGTCTTGTAAACCTGTACTTTGCTCTGAAGATTACAGTAGAATGAGTTTCAGAGTAGTAGGTGAAGTGCAAGATAATCACGAGAGTGGGTGGGTTAAAGATTCATTTTATTATTACTTAAGCAATATCTACTAACACTGATTTTTATTATACCATGCTTTAATTACTATTTATAAATGAAAGTTTACTGGGAGTGATAACATTAAGACTTTTACCACTGCAGGTAACAAAGCCCAGAATACATTAAAGACTGCTGTGCACATTTCTGTTTTATCTATATACATATGTGTTCACTTGATTAACTGCACGTATTCTTTATTTTACATTTCCAGAATTGATTACAGAATTTTTGGACAGTAAAGTTTGTTTTAAATTTTAAAAGCCAATTATCTTGCATATCACCATAGAACCTTCATCTGGTGATGGATGGAGATAGAGACAGAGACCCACATTGGAGCACTGGTCTGAGATCCCAAGGTCCTAATAAGGAGCAGAAGGAGGGAGAACATGAGCAAGGAAGTCAGGACTGCGAGGGGTGCGCCCACCCATTGAGATGGTGGGACATATCTAATGGGAGATCACCAAGGCCAGTTCAAATGGGACTGATGGAGCATGTGATCAAACCGGACTCTTTGATTGTGGCTGACGGTGGAGGCTGACTGAGAAGCCAAGGACAATGGCACTGGGCTTTGATTCTACTGCATGGATGGGCTCTGTGGGAGCCTTGTAAGTTTGGATGCTTACCTTCCTGGACCTGGGGGGAATTGGGAGGACCTTGGACTTTGGCCTGGAGAAGGAGGGAGTGGGGGTGTTTGTGGAGGGGAGGGGAGGGAAGTGGAAGGAGGGGAGGAGATGGAAATTTTTAATAAAAAAAATTAAAAAGCCATCAGTGTCCTATTATTTTCAAAGTGAGATTTTCTCACTCTTTCCATCTCTCTTTTGTCTGCCCTCTCTGCCTCCCTCTTATGAAATATTCAAAATTTCCTGAAAATATGTACACTTTGTTATGGAGAAGGCAAGTATATTATTTATAAAGCAAAAATATTGATATATATATATATATATATATATATATATATATATATATAGAGAGAGAGAGAGAGAGAGAGAGAGAGAGAGAGAGAGATTGTCAGGAATATGTTCAATCCACAGCATTTTATATTTTTATTTTTACCTCAAAGCACCAACATTTTCTGCAGTATTCAATTTGGAATTAGTTGCACTTTGCAACCTATTCTTCCTCTGTTCAATAGAATGTCTATCATATCTTTACACTTCTAATATACATGATATAATTCTGTATATTAAGTTTTATTTTCTATAGCAATAGTGGGTACATAGCAATACCTGTGCAGTGGGGGTTTTCTGTCAGCTAATGATCTTTAAGAAGTTGGGGAAGATTAGGGCATGACCTTTTGGGAACCCAGAGAAAACCATGGGACCACCAGGGTGTTCTCTCTCTCTCTCTCTCTCTCTCTCTCTCTCTCTCTCTCTCTCTCTCTCTCTCTCTCTCTCTCTCTCTCTTTCTCTCATTCCTGTGCTACACAGCTGTGGTTAGACTTCTCATTCCTTTTTTGACTTTGCCCCTTATAATAAAGAAAATATAATTGGAATATCATGGAGTTAGCCTGGGATTCTTTGATCCACGTCCTTCAAAAATTGGTGCCCAAATCATGTGGTTTGGGAACTCATATGGCTCCAGCTAGCCAGCGATAGGCCCTGCATGGTGCATTTGGATATTTGCACACTGACCCATTTGGCCCAAGTCTTCAGCCAGCCACCTGCCAAGTCCCGCAAAGTTCCCTGCGAAGCAGCTCTGCAGCAACCTCTCAGAGCCACTCTGGGTATGGCTTCCTCGGTATGTGCTGCTGCCAACAAGTGAGGAATCTCTGTGGAGCACACAGTCTGTGACTTGCCCTGACGGAAGGCTCTGCGTTTTCTCTTTATTCTGGTAACCAACTCTGAAGATGCTTTGATCACATTCATAACTGACCTCTTTTTAAGCATATTTTTAAAAAAATATTTTTCTAACTCTCTAAAACCAATTCTAAATCTTCAAGGCTTGTATTTCCCCAGTCACACAACTACAGCCGAGACAACAACTGACTAGTAACAATCATTATACCTACTCCAACTCATTACAGGTGAGATTTATAAGGTTGAATTTATGATTTATAATTTATACGGTCAAGATGACAGATAATTTAACAATGCAAGAGTTAAACAATTTTTTTACTTATACCATGGATGGTATTATGCAGAGTTTATATAATTTCCCTCCTACATCACTCTATTTCATTCTATGGATTAGCTTTGTCATTCATATTTCCTCCTTAAAAATAGCTTGATAGTGGAACCAAGACTGAGCCACTTTTAGAAATGATACAGTCTTTACAGACTGATAATGACCAGCTAAATGGGAAAATCAGCACTCTAGAGAAGGAATTGAACAATTTGATATAACGAAACCCAGTCAATGATGGAGGATGCTGAGACATTGTCTAAGAGAATTCATGCTTTTGAATGTATTAATTGGAATCTGTTGAAGGGTGTGATAGATTGATGGATAGGGTGTATCTCCAGGAAGGTAATATTATGACATAAAAGTTACATCAAAGGATGAGACTTTATCTTTATTGGACAGACTTCATACCTTGGAATCCTCAATGCAGGTATTAGAACAGAATGCCAGACAGGAGAACCAGACTTTTCAAAAGGCAGTGGTAGAAAGATTTCAAAATATTGAGGAATTTATTGAAATTGATGAGCAGGGAGAAAAGGTACAAAGACAGAATTTAGCCTCATCAGTACATACCAAACTCCCGGTTGGCTTATCCAGAGTTCTAACTGCCAATCCAGTGATCTTGGAAAGACCACCTGGCACCATGTACCCTAAGGTAGTCAAAGAATATACATGGGAACCCATACATATGAGTGATCTAAACGAAATTAAACAAGCAATAGTTTCTTATGTCTTGAATTTACTCTTTTTTAGGGAAATGGTCAAAACATGAGCTTCAAGCAATAAGGAAACACCACATGATTGGCTTCAGTTAATCTCATCAGCTCTAGAAGTTGGACCACAGATTGTCTGGAACTTTTATTGGAGAGAAAAGGCAAAAATTTGAGAACAACTGGGAAAAGAGAAAGAACTTGAGAGTTCCCAAGATCAAATTCTTGGCAAGGGACATAATTCTAATCCTCAGAACCAGGCTCTTTATGATGAACACACCCTGTCCATATGTAGCACAGGAGCCTGAAATGCTTCAGACAGGATTTAGGAACTAGGAAAGAGAACTGAATCATATATCAGGGTCAAACATGCTCAGAGAGAACCTTTTATTGACTTTTTACAAAGATTAACTAAGGCTGTACAAATAGGAGTTACAGACTCTCAAGCTAGACTTGCACTACTGAATATTTGGCTTTGGAAATGCCAGGTTGGAATGCAAAAAGATGTCTGGGCCTTTAAATGTCAGATAAACACAAATAGATGAATGGATCTTGCATACAATAAATATTGAGACATATTACTATAGTACAGAAGCATGGGTAGGAGAAGCAATTTCCAATGGTGTGAGGTGACAATAAAATTTCAAATGTTTTAATTGTGGTAGAATAGGACATCTGAGATGATGTGATAGTGTACATAAGTGACCCGAAAAACTCCACCAAAGAACTCCTACAGCCGATAAACTCCTTTAGTATCGTGGCAGGTTACAAGATCAACTCAAAAAAATCAGTCGCCCTCCTATATACAAAGGATAAGGAAGCAGAGAAAGAAATCAGAGAAGCTTCACCTTTCACGATAGCCACAAATAGCATAAAATATCTTGGGGTAACTCTAACCAAGGAAGTGAAAGACCTATTTGACAAGAACTTTAAGTCTTTGAAGAAAGAAATTGAAGAGGATACCAGAAAATGGAAGGATCTCCCTTGCTCTTGGATTGGGAGGATCAACATTGTAAAAATGGCAATACTACCAAAGGCAATCTATAGATTTAATGCAATCCCCTTAAAGATCCCATCAAAATTCTTCACAGATCTTGAGAGGACAATAATCAACTTTATATGGAAGAACAAGAAACCCAGGATAGCCAAAACAATCTTATACAATAACAGAACTTCTGGAGGCATTACCATCCCTGACTTCAAACTCTATTACAGAGCTACAGTATTGAAAACAGCTTGGTATTGGCATAAAAATAGAGAAGTCGACCAATGGAATCGAATAGAAGACCCAGATCTTAACCCACAAACCTATGAACACCTGATTTTTGATAAAGGAGCTAAAAGCACACAATGGAAGAAAGAAAGCATCTTCAACAAATGGTGCTGGCATAACTGGATGTCAACCTGTAGAAGGAAGTATTGTAGAAAAGAAATTCCTAGGAATAATATCTCTCCTAGGAACGACAAGAATATGAAGACATAGCCTTCAGGTGTATGTAGGAGGAATGGCAAAGGCTGACATTGGACCAATGAATGTAGGCTGACAAAAGACAGACAAGGCAAACCAATGGCATCAGGAAACTCCTTGGGGGGCCTTTCACAGGCCCCCATGTCAAATGTAGTCCAATCATTTCCAGTTACTGTGGAGAACATGTATCACGAGAAAAAATTAAAATTCCAGTGCCTACTGTAAAAAACCATACTGGACTGGATGACAGAATAGACATGGAGGATGAATCAAAAACTCCAGTAGGAAATAGAAAACATATATTCTAGCAGACTTCTATAAATAATCAATGACAAAAGTTAAGAGTGTGTATAAAGGACATTGTAATTAATTGTAATTAATTGAGGGCTTGAAAGACAAGGGTCCAGATGTAAGAATCTTGTCATCCAAGTTGGCCTCCTCAAGAGGCAGATATTCAGTTGCTAGGAAATGAATCCCTGTCTCAAGTGAAACAAAACATGAGATGGTTTAAATGTGTAGGTCCTGGGGATAGAAAGAAAGCCTGAGTCCATATGTAACTAATATTGCAGTGAATTTATGGGGCCATGACTTATTGCAGCAATAGAATACCAAGATTAACATTCTTGTAGTCCCAAAAACTTATATTTCTGGGGAAGATATTATAAGGTATTGTAGACAATAGTCACCAGCCATTCAGTCTGTACAAGAACACAAAGCAACTAATAAACCTTCAGAGGTACTAATGGCCCTGCCTTTAAAATGGTGAACTAAGAAAACAATATGGATTAAAAATGGCCTTTGACAGAAAAGATGCAGGCTTTACAACAGCTGGTAGAGAAACAACTAGATTCTTACTATATTGAGGACTCTACCAGTCTTTGGAATTCTCATGTATTAGCTGTTAAAAAGAAATTTGGAAAATAGAGAATGGTGACAGCTCTTAGAGCTGTCAACAAGGTTATTTAACCTATAGGCCCTCTAAAATATGGAATTCCTCTGCTTTATCTATTACCAAAAGAATGGCCTCTCATAGTTATTGATTTAAAGGATTGTTTCTTCACTATATCTTTACAAGAAAAGGAAAGAAAAAAATTGCCTTCACAGTGCCTACTATAATAATTCTCAGCCTACTAGGAGACACCAATGGACTGTCCTCCCACATGGAATGCTCAATAGACCCACCCTGTGCCAATACTTTGTCAGTCAGCCATTGGAAACAATATAAAAGCAATTTTCTAAGTCTATAATCTACCATTACATGGATGACATTTTGATATCTGATTCAAATGCAGATACTTTAGAAAGAATGTTTGAAGAAATAAAAATATTTTGCCTAAATGGGGATTACAAATTGCTCCAGAAAAAATTTAAAGAGAAGATTCTGTCAATTACCTATGTTACAAAATAGCTTTACAATAAATTAGAAAAAAAAGGCACAAATGAGTAGAGAGAGATTGCGAACTCTTAATGACTTTCAAAGATTGTTATGAGATATTTCCAGTCTATAACTGGTTGTTGGGATAACACCTGATCTAATAATTTATTGAAACAAAACCTTAGATGGTTATAAGGCTTAAATAGTCCCCCAAAATTAATAGCTGAAGCAGGAAAAGAATTGATGATTGTTGAATAGAAATTACAGGATCACATATGGATAGGGTGAATCAAAATCTTTATTGTGTTATACTCATATTGCCTTCCAGAATTTTTCCTATAAGAATTTTAATGAAAAGAGGAAATATTATTTCAGAAAGGATCTTTTTTTACTACATACACCAAATAAAAATTAAAAATTTATGTGGAAAAATGCTCTGAATTAATTATAAAAAGAAAACTGAGACTTCAACAGTTAGCAGGCATAGACCCAGCAGAGATTATAGTGCCACTTACTACTGATGAAATTTAAAACAATTATGGGAAGACAATGAACCATAGAAAAGTGCTTGTGATAATTTTTTTAAGAAATTAGGAGCAATTATATAAAAAGCAATAGACTTAACCTTATAACGAGAACTACTTGAAATCTTCCCTGAATTGTATGTGATGCACCAATAACTAGAGCCTGTACATTTTATACTAATGCAAATTAATCAGGAAAGGCAGGTTACAAATCAGAAGAATTAAGTAAGGTAAAACAAAGCCCTTATAATTCTGTCTAGAAGGCAGAGATGTATGCTATTCTCATTGTTATAAGGGGTTTTAAAGAACCTCTTAATATAGTTACTGATTCACAGTATGCAGAAAGAGTTATCTTGCATACTGAAAGTGCTAAATTTATACCAGATGATAAGAATTGACTTCATTATTTATTCAGCTTCAAGACATAATTAGGAATAGTTTTTTTCCAATATACCTAACATACATCTGATCTCATATGGAGTCTACCAGGTACTCTAGCACAAGATAATAAACAAATTGATTGATTATTGATTGGAAGTGTGCTAAAAGCCTCAGAGTTATTAAAAAGTATTTAACAAAGGTTTAAAGAAAGAGTTTCCTATTACATGGCAATAAACTAAGGAAATTATAAAGAGATGTCCTACTTGCTCTTTCTATAACCAATACCGTTACCTGCAGGTAGTAACTCAAAGGGTATTCAAAGAAATGAGATCTGTTAGATGGATGTGTTACATTTTACAGAATTTGAAAAATTCAAATATGTGAAACACACCATAGACACAGATATCACTTCACACATGGAAAAGAACCATAAGGGGATGAGAATGAAAACTTGATATAAGAAGACTCGATCAGTCAGATTGGATAACAATTTCTAGAGAGTTCTATATTATGTACACATTTAAACATAGCCAAACTTTGGGGAAAATATTCCACATGACAATTTACCATAAAAAAGCCTTAGAGATGGCCTTTTAAAATAACACATCACCTCTGACATTTACAATAAGAATGAGCTTTATTGGCTGAAAAATTGAGCTCAGGGCTAAAAACTCGATGAATGTTTATAAATAAACATAACAATAGATTCTATAGATTGAGGATGCACAGTTCATGGGTCTTCATTTATTAAGACGAGTTTCCAGTCACTGTGAAACAATGCCTAGGTGTAGGACCTACAAAACTATTGAGATTTGGGGGGTATTCAAATGAAGGCTAACGCCTAATAGTGTAGCAAAGGATCACCAGGTTTTCTTTATTATTTTCACCCCAACATTTGGGGGGAGTAACAAGGCATCATATTTCCTTAAACTGAGAAAAGCAGAGGCCTGTGTGATTAACAGTCCAGGTTTCTTTAATGAGCACTCTAAACTGTACCTCCTGGACTGATTGACCCATCGTACTAACCACATCTTTCAGCTTTCTGTTTTCTGGTTTCTTGAATTCAATTAAACTCAATGAGCATGTGTTCCAAGTAAATAAGTAAGCTGGCATTAGAAGGCCAAACTTCAAACATAGAGTTGATTCAGCCAAGCAAATTATATTAACATTTTACCTAATTTCAAACATTAAAGCACAAATTCAATGTGAGATTGTTTTCATAGATAATGAAAACAAGAATTTAGCTAGGAATGTTTTCATTTATCATAGTTTCATTTGTAAAGACACACTGCTACATAGTCATTGAACAATTTCACATGAAGTTTTGTATGCTTATGCAATAATCTTTTATAAGTTCTGAACAAAATAAAGAGTGGGGGCTGGAGAGTTGACTCAGTGGTTATGACTACTTCTTTCCACTTTGCCACCCACAACTTTCTGTAACTCCTCTGACCTTTGTGGGCACAAGGTACACATGTGGTACATATACATGCATGGAAGTAAAACACTAACACACATGAACAAAGAAATAAACTAGAACACTTAAAGAAATATAAGTGATTATCACAGTAATAGTTATCTCAGTAAACTATACTAAAGAAATAGCATCTTATGGAACCTCCCGCTCTTGTTATTGATGTTATATTTGATTCATTTTTCATACAAAGAAGTTACTGATCTATAATGAATTTTTTTTTACCTTACGTTTTGTGATATTTGCTTTTTTCTATCATTTTCTTACTTTGTTGTTAAGGCATTAATCTTTTGAATATGTTTTGGTGGAATGCTTTTAATCCATTTAACATCCATTATAGGTCTTTGCTTTGTACTTAGTAAGAGGGATATTGCAAAACTATCTTTCAACATGTTATTTTGAACTGATAACAACTTAACTTTGATAGTATCTAAGTATACTTTTATTCCACTTGCTTCTCTGTATTTTATATTCCTTGGGTACACAATATTAATATTAATCCTGAATCCATGGCATGCTGAGACCTTTTATAGTTATCTCAGTGATGAGACAAGTTTAGCTTGAGGACTTAAAAAATAGTCACCTTTCTATATCTCAGTAAACAGCTGAGATATTTGTAAGTCATATATTTATGCCAATGTGTAATTGTCTGCTATAAAAAAGTAATAGGAGAGAAATCTTACAATGTCAGTTAATCAGAAATTTCAGACCATTAAGACATCTCTATAATGCAATCAGTCATAAAAGGGTTGGCATGATTTTTTTTTATCTGAAAAGTCAAAAGATTACATGGATTCTATCTTCAAAATTCTAAGCTTAAAAATAGAGCCAAGAAATGCAGCAACCTTCTGTGATTAAGTAATTACACAAGAATAAATTCTGACCAGGAATTATTGTCTGAGATCATTAAAGAACATTGAGGGAATCAATAATAAAAATACAGATAAAATATAGAAAGGAATTTCTTGAAATAGTTATTCAAATAAGCATATTTTGCAACTCATAATAACTAGTAAGAAATGGAAATTACATGAAAAACAGTGATTTTCTTATCTTTTCTGTGATTTGTAATGGATGATGTTTACCATATTGCTACCAATATGAATTTCATACTAATGTACCTCTTAAATTTATTTCATTCCTCTAGAGATCTCTATTATAGAGAAGGAAGAAAGTAAAATGTTTTGTTACATTTCTCTCAAATACAGTAATCTGTTTTCTAGTGTAAGACAGAGGAAAATGTTATATTCTAGAAATTATTATTAGACTACCCTAATGGAAGGAATGAATTTATATTAGAATTGCTCCATAATACTAGCATATCTTATCTAATAATTTACACCAAAAGTTATGTTTTCTATCAGATAACAAATATTTTGCATTCATTCATGGAGGAAATTAGTATTCTGAATATGCATGGTGGAAAAATTTAGGAACTTACAGGAAATCACTGAAATTGGACATTTCTGAATGTTTTGGTTCACTCCTGTAACCTCATTATAGTAGTCTGAATGTAATTGGTTCTCATAATCTCAAAGGGAGTGGCACTATTAAAATGTATGGCTTTGTTGGAGTGGGTATGGTCTTGTTGGAGGAAATGTGTGACTATGCTGGCAGGTTTTGAGGTCTCTTTTCTTTAATTTTCACTCAGTGTGACATCCAGTTGACTTCCTGTTGTTTGCAAGATGTAAAACTCTCAGGTACTTCTCCAATATTATGTCTGTCTGCATTCAGCTATGCTCCATGCTATTATAACAGACTGATCCTCTGACTCTTTATTTTTTTTTTTCCTCATGGTTTATTTTTTTTTATATTTAAAAATTTCCATCTCCTTCCCTCCTCCTCCCCCCTCCCTCCCCTCCTTCTCCCCTTTCTCTCCCCTCCTTCTCCCCCTTCCCTCCCCTCCCCTCCACCCATACCTCCCCTCCCTCCCTCTCAAGGCCAAGGAGCCATCAGGGTTCCCCACTCTATGCTAAGACCAAGGTCCTCCCAACTCCCCCCAGGTCCAGGAAGGTGATCGACCAAGCTGAGAAGGCTCCCACAGAGCCCGTCCATGAAGAAGAATCAGAGCCCAGAGCCATTGTCCTTTGCTTCTCAGTCAGCCCCCGCTGTTGGCCACACTCAGAGAGACGGGTTTGGTCGCATGATCCATCAGTCCCATTCCAACTGGAGTTGGTGATCTCCCATTAGTTCTGTCCCACCGTCTCCATGAGTGAACGCACCCCTCTCGTTCCTGACTTTCTCCCTCATGTTCTCGCTCCTTCTGCTCCTCATCGGGACCTTGGGAGCTCAGTCCAGTGCTCCAATGTGGGGCTCAGTCACCTTCCCCATCTGTCGCCAGCTGGAGGTTCCCTCACGGTCCTGACTTTCTTTCTCATGTTCTCTCTGACTCTTTATGTGAATCAAGCCAATTAAATGTTTTTCATTTGTAAGAGATTCCATGGTCATGATATCTCTTTAGAGCAATAGATACCCTAAGTAAGACAGAAGTTGGTGCCAGGAACTGAGATCCATCTGTGATAAGCTGGGCCATGTTTTTGCTTGGAATAATGTGGACTTTGATACTTTGGCTTAGGAATGTAATGGAACACTTTAAGTGATGCTTAATGGGGCATTCTAGTAGAAGCATGGAAGACATTGGTACTGAATATGCTTTGATGAAGTGTGGAAGTCTTCCTCAAGAGGTTTTAGTGGAGAATATTAATATGTGATTTAGAAATCATTCTTGTGATAGTCTAGTGAACAATGTGCCTGCCTTTTTCACTTGTCTGAATAGTCTGCCTATGGCTAAAGTAAAGAGTATCAGTTTAATTCCCTTGGCATAGGAAATCTCAAAACAGCCTAATATAGACTCTGCACTGTGGTTATTAGTGGTAATTATAATGCAGATACGTAATGAAAAGGAGAAAGATGAGCAGAATAAATTATATAATGTAAAATTTAAAGATTAAAAAGCACTATAATATGGAGTGAAATTAAGTCCTGTGTTCTAGGAGATGAACAAAATAAGAAATGGAATAAAGAGAGTGATGGTCTCAGCGAAAGATCCCACCCAACTTAATTTCCAATTTGTGAAACAACAAAAGAATAATTTAGGGCTCTGTGTCTTGTGTATACTTTTAATCCCAGCACTGGGAATGCAGAGACTGGTGGATCATTAAGTTTGAGACAAGCCTAGTTACAGATCCAATTTCGGGACAGCCAAGCATAGGCAGTGAATGACAGAAATATGGTGCTCATGTACAAGTGGCACATTTCACAGCCTCACTCAGCTTCTGCAGAATAATCCTTTTGTATACTGTGAAAATGTTCTGCTCTCATTGTTAACGAAAATCTGACTGACCAATATCTAGCAGGATTTTCAGAGCATAGAGAATTCTGGGAAAAAGAAGAGTTGAGTCTGAAGAGTTTTGAGACAGAATCAGAATAATGTGAATTCATAGATGAGTGCCGCGCCAGCACAGCAACTGTTGTTCTTCTGAGCGAGGGATGTCGGGATTAACATGCAACACACTTCAGGTTCTGCAGACAAGCCGTTTATTCCACATTCTCACAAGTATATATAGCCCTCAGCAGGGGAGGCCAAACCAGCAATAGCAGGAAGCTCATCAAGTAACTCAATGGCTAAGGGGTAAACATCCTTAGAAACATTGCTGAAAACAACAGATTGTTCCTGTTTTTGTTCCTGTTTTCAACCAACCTCAAGAGTGCAAAGGAGATCAAGTGGGGGTGCGAAGGCCTGTCCTCTAAGGATCCAACAATTCCCCCCTTTTTATTTTAAAAGCATGAGAGCCCCTGTCTTAGGACTCCCCCAGATAGAGACTCTTACCTGTCTACGGGAGGCCTTAATCCCTGTCTTAGGCGAGCTCTATATACCAGGACAGTTGCCTGTCGGAGGGATCCCTCATGACTTCTGCAGCGTCTGCAAGCAGACTAATCAGACTCCTGATTACTGGAAGACAGCCGAAGCAACACTTGTCAAATGACAGTGTGCTGTATGTGGGATTGCTGCACAGAGTGGCAGAGAATCTAAAAACAGATAACCCCAATAGCAATATCAGTACAAATGAGAGCATTCCAGACAATCACTGGACCCAGCCCCCAAGCTGGGCCATGGCATTCTACTGACTGGATCCAGACATAGTGGGGACCCACGTGCTATTAATACTAACAATATGATAAGCTGTCTGCAGGGTGAAATTCAAAAAGAAGAAATTCCAAGGGCCATCCAAACATGCATTCAACTGTTTTACCACATCAGAAACATTTATAACATTAGCAGGTGTAACGTACAAGACACTTGTTGCAGGAGTCAAAGGAAATCTACCTGTTCTTCCAAAAGTATAGTTTGTTGATTTAAATTTAAAAGTCCAAGTCCAATATGAGAGTCCAGAGTACTCCGTCTCTGTAGGGACTTGCTAACCCTTCCAGACAGCTGATCCACAGCCTCTGTAGTCACAGCTGTCTGCAAAATGGCAACTCCAGCATCCATAGCCGCAGTGGCAGCAACAACAATAGCAGCAACAATTGCAGCTGTTCACCCGCTGTCGAAAAGGGATAATCTCCTGAAGTTCTTGGGACACCAGCACCAGCAGAGGAATTACAGCAGGCACTCTAACGATCAAAGCTCCATCAGAACCATCCCAGCAATTACTCAGCTTGCAGATCCTGGAAAAACAATTAAGAATATTGCCCCCCAAAGTGCCATTCCACAATACAAAGAAAAATGGGGCAGGAACACAAGCAGAGGATCAAATAATCATTGTGTCCAGCAGTATAAAAAATCAGGCTCTTGAGTGATACATTCTCCCCACATAACTGTGGGGTGGAGATTAAAATCTCTATCAGCATCCCAACACCAAAGAGCAAGTTTGGGACCATAGGTATTATGCAATACTAACTGGCATTAAAAGTGAGGGGTTTCACACCAGACACCCCATCACTCATAATTCTGTTGTTGTTACTAGTGTCATCACCTGAAGCAGAAGGAGCATCATGGTCTTCATTCTGGGTCACTGGCCTTACACACGGCTCTGGCACCCAAATTGGTTTATCATCTCCTGAAGGAAAAACACATACAGCCCGCCTCACCTTTGCCAACAAAGGGGTTGGTTCCATCCATCTTCCTGTTTGCAGATCTTTCCAAAGACCCCATCCTAGGCTCTGAGCACTAATTTGTGTATGGCACTCCATAGGCGAGCGCCCTTCAAGCATCCACAGTCAAAAGAGAATGGTTGATAATTGAGTTGCTGGTAAGAATATGAACCCCCCCATTTTTATTTTTTGAAAATATTGCTTTAGGGTCTGATTGGCTCTTTCTACAATTGCTTGACCCATTGGGTTATATGGGATGTCTGTTTTATGGGAAATTTCATAGAATGAACAAAAGGATAGAAATTGTTTGCTGATATATGCTGGGCCATTATCTGTCTTAATAACCTCAGGTTTGCCCATATAGGCAAAACCAGAAAGGCAGTGTGCAATGGCATCTTTTGCTTGTTCTCCTGAATGTAAGGATGCAAAAATTACTCCTGAAAAGGTGTTTACTGATACATGGACAAACTTAAGTTTCTCTGTGGCAGGCAGGTGTGTAACATCCATCTGCCATAACTGATTTGGTCGTAATCGTTGTGGGTTAACTCCTAAATTGGGGCTGCTTAGGAAAGGAGCACACTGAGGACAAGACAATGTAATGGCTTGTGCTACTTCTCACGTGCATTGAGTATGATGGCGAAGAGAGCGTGCATTAAGGTGAAATTTATCATGAATTTCTTGGGCGTGGTCAGAAGTAAAGCAAACATGTGTATTTTTATCAGCTAAATCATTACTTGCTGACAATGACCCAGGCAGCCAGGTATGACTGCGGATATGTCCAACAAACAAAGGCTCAGTCCACTGCCAAATCAAATGCTGAACACAGCTGAGCAAATGATGGACATTAGAGGTAGGTGATATATATGCAGATGTATCCAATGGCTTAAAGATGTGGGCCATATACACACTATCAGTATACAAATTTACAGGTTCTCCAGGGAAGAGCTGGAGTGCAATGAGGCAGGCTGTTACCTCTGCAGCTTGGGCTGATACATCCCCCACAGGACGTTTCCATACTTTTCCTCCAGAAACCACTACTGCATTACCTTTAGGGGAAGCATCTGTAAAAACAGCATGAGCTGAGGGTATCAGAGATCCTCTAATCACTCTGGGAAATATAACAGGATGATTTTTGAATAGGACCATTAATGGATGCTGAGGATAATGAGAATCAAAACTTCCAGAAAAGGAGCTGAGAAAAAGGGTCCACTCATCATGGTACTGCTGTAAATGTACTAGCTGGTCTTTATTATAAGGTATTATAATCTTGTCAGGTTACTTCCCAGATGTCTGGGCAGCAACCTTCTTAGCTTTCCAAAGTAATTGTAATATAGCTTCAGAGTATGGGATGACTACCCTCGCTGGAGAGGCAGACATGTGTACCTATAAAATAGGTCTATCCTGCCAAAAGACTCCTGTAGGGGCAAAACTGGAAGCAAGAACTACAAAATTTAATGATTGATCATAATTTATCTGCTGGAGATGGACCCTTTTAATGTTGTCCAGAAGAAGCCTTAAGGCCTGCCTGGCCACAGGCATCAATATTCGGGGAGAAGTTGGGTCAGAATCTCCCAAGAGCATATCATACAATGGTCTTAAGTCACCTGTTTTGATTGCTAGGGAGGGGCGTATCCACTGTACGTCTGCCAGTAACTGCTGCCAATCATATAAGGTTTTAAGATGAGAGGTGTCAATAGTTAATTTTTTTGGTTTAATTCCATCCATGGCCAATTGGTACCCAAGGTAGGAATATAGGGCTTGCATTTGGACCTTCTCAGGAGCTATGATCAGCCCCACCTTCTCTAAATCCTGTTGCATTTGAGTATAAGCCCTGAGCAGTTAATCTTGATCATGCCCTGCTATTAGTAAAATCATCCATATAGTGAACAATATATAACTGTGGAAACTGACGGCGCACAAGCTCCAAGGCAGCAGCAACATAAGTTTGACATATGGTAGGACTCTTTTCCATGCCCTGTGGGAGTATAATCCAATGGAATCGCAAAGCTGATTCCTTAAAATTAACTGAAGGGAGGCTAAAAGCAAAACAAGGGCAATCCTGTTTGGCTAGAGGAATAGTAAAAAAGCAATCCTTTAAATCTACTATAATTATATGCCAGCCCCGGGGTATGGCTGAAGGGCAGGGCAATTCCTGCTGAAGAGGACCCATAGGCTGCATCACCTCATTGACAGCACTAAGGTCCTGTAATAGTCTCCATTTTCCAGATTTCTTTTTAATGATAAATATGGGTGTATTCCAAGGGGAAGTAGAGGGGACAATGTGCCCAGTCTGCAGCTGATCTTGGACCAAGGCATGAGTAGCCTGCAATTTCTCTTGTGTCAAGGGCCACTGCTCCACCCAAACTGGATCGTCAGATTTCCAACTTATAGGAATTGGGGCAGGCATGGGAACAGTGACCCTAGCTAAAAATGGCCTAGACCACTTCGATCTCCCAGCAGTCTGGTAATTTGTTTATCTGGTGTCACTGGCTGCAACTGGCCCTGCAGATTTTTTCCCAGCCCTTGTCCTGGTCTCCATCCCAGTTGCTGCATAATTTGGGACGCTGGTGGTGGTGGTATGGGCTGAATGATCAAGACAGCTCCCATCTCATTCAGGACATCTCTTCCCCAGAGATTAACAGGTAGTGCTGGGAGGACATATGGCTGAAAGTAACCCTCATGGCTTTCATTATCCTGTCATTTTAATATTTTTGCACTCTTCTTGGGACTTGCTTGACCTATTCCTTGTAGGGTGGCAGTACTACTTTCTAATGGCCACTTCTTAGGCCAGAATTCTAAGGACAGGACGGAGACATCAGCTCCAGGTCAAAAATCCCATTAAAGGACTTCCCATCAATAGTCAATTCCAATTGTGGCCTTTTTTTTTTTCATATGAGCTACCCAAAAGGCTGCAGTGCCAGATGACCCAAAACCCTTAGCACCCCGACTGGACCTGGCCGTGGGGTTGGAGGTGTTAACTAAGGGTACTAAGACCAATTGGGCAATACGATCCCCCTGAGGAATTACTGTAACTCCTTAAGAAACTGATGTCATAATTTTTATTTCTCCTTGATAATCTGCATCAGCAACCCCAGGATGAATTTGAATTCTCCTCAAGATAGTACTACTTCTTCCTAAAATAAGCCCCAAGGTCCCTCTAGGGAGTGGTCCAAAAACGTTAGTGGGTAAAGCTTGAACCCCCATTTGGTCTGTCAAGACTGCTCAGGCGGAGGTACTGAGGTCCAGTCCTGCACTTCCTGGGGTGGTGCCGACAATTCTGCAACGCAAAAGGATTGCCCTGTGGAACAAACTGGATACGGCCACTGCCAGGGTGGGATCCCCTGACTCCTGGTATCATTGCTCCATACACTGAGGTTCTGGGGCCCTGAAGCAGGGCCCTCCACCAGTTTCCCTGCTGTTGGCCTTGTACGGGCAGAAGCCTTCCATCTATATCTGTCTTAGATCTGCAATCATTTGCCCAATGGGCCCCCCTTTTACATCGTGGGCACTTTCCTGGTCTGGCAGTAGTTCCCCGAGTGAGTTGTGGACATTCCTTTTTAAAATGTCCAAGGGCAACACAGTTAAATCAGGTTTTATCCCCAGTTGTCCAGGATCCTCTCCCAGGCCTGATGGCAGCGGCAATCACCTGGCCCTGAATGAAGTGCCGGACAATATCGCGGCAGACCCAGATGTATTCATTTAAGTTTTTTGCCTTATATGGCCGAAAGTCTTCCTTACAGTATTTATTTGAATTCTCAAATGCCAGCTGCCCAACTATGGGCATAGCTGTGGTCACATCACCAAATAATCTCCCTGCCAACTGCAATATCCTATCCACATAGTCCTGAAATGGTTCTGAAGGCCCTTGTAAAACTTTTGACAGCTGATCCCCCGTGGCCTTGTTTGGCAGGGCTTTCCAAGCTTTGGTAGCTGCAGTCGCCATCTGGAGATATACGGCAGGATCGAGCACAATTTGATTGGCCAAGTCAGCATAAGCTCCTGCTCCAGTTAGCATGTCTAGATTGTGCTGTGCCTATCCCACTTGCGCATTTAACCTAGCCGTTTGTAAGAAATTTTCTTGATATTCTCCCCTCCACAGTAAGTAATCTCCTCCTGATAATACCGCATGGCATAGCTGCTGCCAATCGCTAGGTGTAAGATTCAATGCTGCAAAAGACTACCATGGCAAGAGTAAACGGGGCCTGAGAGCCATATACTGCCACGGCCTCTTCCAATTGCTTCATCTCCTTAAAGCTCAAGGCCACCTGTTGTCTCGGCACCTGTCCTAGATTGTTAGGATCAGGTACCTCTATAACAGGAGCAACTGTGTGCCGGGGCCGAAAACAGACACCTCATCTTCTTCCTAAGCCCTCTTGGGCCTCCCTGTCATTTGTCAGTCCCCAACGGGACTCCCTCCTTCCCCAATCCTCATTAAAAGCAGGTGGGGCTGATGGCACACATAAGGATTTTTTCGCCTTACAGCGCTTCAGCCTTTTCTGAAGTACCTTAATTTCCTGCATTAGCTGTACTTCCTCGTCAGATAAACTATTCTCTACACTAGAGCTGAGGCTGTCTTCCACATGTTCTGACTCGGAGGTTATTGCTATCTGGTTTTGTGCCTGAAAGCAGGCAGACTTTGGCGCTAGCCTTAGCCAGGCACCATAGCGAAAAGTGTCTGTTTTAGGCCCCCGGCACACAGTTGCTCTGGTTATAGACTCATGTATAGTTTTGAAATTATTCTCTGCTGTCAAATAAATATTTAAAACATATTATTGAACTCAATATTAAGTTTAAGAACTCATTAAAGAATCAAAAATTTTTAGCTTGTGATTCCACGTGTGTGTGCATGAGTGTATGCAAGTGTGTGAGTGTGTGTGTGTGAGTGTGTGTTAAATAAAATAAAAGAACACAGGGATTGTGACTCACTTGTGTCCTAATTGTTATCCTGTTTTAACCTGGAGAAGCCTGGTTGTATTGAAAATTGAATTCCACCATAGAACATAAGCCAGCATGTATAATGATTGTGCTATCATGGTTAATATGTAACAATTCAATGACTGTGAGTGGTTAAGGGAAAGACACAAGAGTACATCTCTGAGGATGATTCTAATACAACTTCCTCAATGCCATGCCAGCATTTCACTGAGAATTTGCCACTTTCTTAAACCAGTACAATTTCTAACTGTCTTCTAAATCATTATTTTTATATCCGAAAATAAAACAGAACAGCTTCGGACTCCAATGAGTACATTTGTAATACAACCTCTACATCTAAAGTTCCAGAAATATTATAGAAGTTAGGGAAGATTATAGTACCCAGGAGATCAGAACATCTCCTGAGAGACAGTCTCTTCTCAAGAAACAAAATAAGAAAAGAAAATACACAAAATAGTTGGAAGTGGGGAGGGACAAGGAAGATGGGTAGAGCTTGAAGGAGTTGGAGTCAGAAATGAGGGAGAATATGATGAAAATAAGTTATATAAAACTCTCAAAGAATCAATAAAAACAAGTTTAATGAAAACATCCAGAATGCCTTTCAAAGATATTAAATGATAATAATGTACTCACTTTCTCATGCTAATTAAAGTTAATATATTTAAAATAAGTCAGAATTAAAATTAAAAGGCCAATTACCTAATATCTCGGATTGTTAACATAATGAAGTGGTATTTTACTGGGATTTATGTTTGAAGGTATTCTGACTGATATTGAGTATAAATTTTCAATGTGAGGATGACTAAAAGTCTTATGTGTGATTAGAATTTGAAGGAGTTTTCCTTTTTATATTTTTCATTAACATGGTATTCACAAAGTTTAGTTCTTTTGGTAAATATGTATTATCACATTATTTTCTTTAAATATAAAATTACATTCACATTTCTAAGAAATAACATTGAGTTTAGTTGTTTAGGAAAGAGTATCTCAATGGCCCAAACAATTCTTATATGTAGGGAATGAATAAATCTAAATTAAATGTAAAATATCCCTAACACAGTTAATTTCCTGAGTCCAATCTAACAAACATTTTCCTTAAGACAGAAAACTATAAGGCTGGTTAAATTACTACTTTCCTGAGCTAAGATAAATTTTTAAAAGATATGTATTTTTTACAATCTTAAAGACCTTCTTGTACACTTTCATGAGATTTCCTCAAATTTAGTTTGACACACTGTAGGTCTTTCTAACTATGCTTTGCATTCATTGCTCATATACCCCTAATATTAAACAAATAGACAAAAAATAAAATAAACTTACTCAATGCACACTCAGTGAAAATCAATCAAAATGAATACAGAGTAGAGTGGTCAAAGGAGGCTTCAATATGTGGAAACAGAATGAGGGGTGAAAATTTGCAGGGAGCCTTCTTGGTTTTGGGAGTAGGTATTGCCTGTGTATATCTGCTATATCTGGCATCCCAAATAAAGTAACAAGTTGAGGGTAAGAGATAAGAATATGAAGATCTGTGGAATTGACTGGACATGGAATAGGAGTGGCAGGAAAGACTGAAATAGGCACTTTGCTAACGAACTGGGAATGAGACTGTGTGATTGGATCTTGGAGGACAACAGGAGAAGGGAAGATCTGCAGCCAACCTACATATTTTTGGGGGGCAGGCATGTCTTGTGGGTTAGAAGGGGTGCCAGGTGCCTCCTGAAATTTGGGACTTAATAAAATCAAAGAATACTAATAAAAATTATATAGTATAATGACTCCTAATGATATTCTCCTTATAATCATAGATCTGTGCCAGAAGCTTCTTGGCCCAGCAGAAGGGAACAGATGTAAAGTTCCCCTGCACAGTGTTAAACTGAGAGTTCATGGAACACAAATCTCTAAGTGGGAATGACCAAGATGGAAAAAAATAGAAATAGTAGTAGTAGAATCCAAAATTAAAGGCCCACAAAATGTTTTCAACAGAATCATAGGCTAAAAATTTCCTAATCTAAAGAAGGAGAAGCCTACAAAGTTATGGGATGCCTACATAAGGCCAAAAAGATTGTATAAGAAAAACATCCCCTTGGCCCATAATAATCAAAACACTAAACATAAAGTACATTGGAAAATATTAAAAGATAAAAGGGAAAAGACCAAGTAACATATAATGGCAGTCATTAATTGCACTTGATTTCTTGATGGAGATTCTAAAACCCAGAGGGATCTAGAAATATGTACTTCACACCATAAAAGACCACAGAGACCAGCTCAGGCTAATATACCCAGCAAAACAATCAATATAGAACAAGAAAATAAGATATTACATGATGAAGTCAAATTTAAAAAATATCTTTCTACAACTTCATCCCTAAGAAGGTGCTAGAAGGAAATTTCCAACCTCAGGAGGTTAACTGCAATCACAGAAACAAGGGGAATAAATAATCTCAGCTGAAGAAAATGAAAAGAAGGGAAACAGATGCAAATGCATATGTACACATATACACACACAGTCCCCATAACAATAAGAACAACAGTTATGGCAGTAACAACAAGGAAAAATTAATAGAAAAAATATTGATCATGGATATTTCTCAGTGTCAGTGTTCTTAATTTCTCAATTAAAAAGACAAATAGAATGGATTTAAAAATAGGATTCTTCATTCTGCTGCATACAATAAACATACTTCAACATTAAGGACTGACACTATCTCAGGATAAATGGTTGTAAAAAGATATTCCAAGACAACAGACATAAGATACAAGGCAGTGTAACCAGTTTAATATTTAACAAAAATAGACTTCAAGTACAAACAAATCAAGAGATAATGAATGACATATTCATAGAAGAGAGAATCCTCTAGAATGGCATTTCAATTCTTAACATCTAAGCCCCAAACAAAAGATAATGGTTATTTAGATAAGAAATACTCATTATTTCATCATCATTTATGTCCCAGCAATGATTGCACATGCATGGGCAGTCTGCTTATGGTGGTTTTCATGTTGTTTCTATCCTAGGCAGTCCTAGTTGCTTGCATTATTGTCATACACAAGGTTCCACAGTCTTCCTTTATGCTGTATATCCAGCATTTTTTTGAGCCTTCTTCTTTGCCTTATCCTGTGTACACCTCCAAGCAGTGCTATCTTTTTTTTTTTTTTTTTTTTTTTTTTTTTTTTTTTTTTTTTTTTTTTTTTTTTTTTTTATAAAAGGCAATGTTTATTTGGGTTTTCAGTTTTGGATTTTGCATCCACAACAGGGGAACTCTTTGATTTAGGGTTGTATTTGGGAAGCTGAATGGTGAATCTGGGGCACCCACAGGAAAGCAAACTGCTTACCACATGATCTAAGAAGCAGAGTGTTGTAGAGCATGAGCCAGGGTCCCATAATCCCCTTAGGTACATGTCCAATTACTCTAGAGAGTACTCAGTAAGCCCCACCCCCAAAATGGTCCATCACTTCCCACTTAAATGTGTTGACATTTGGGATACACATCTCTTAAACAATAGCATGCGTCTATCTTCTTTCTTAAAGCCATGATCACAGTAGGAAAAATTCCCCTTTGTCCAATGAACTTCCTCACATCAAATCAACTAAAAATGTGCAGTGCTATCTTTGGGTATCTGCCATCATACATTCTTGTAACATAACCAAAGTATCTAAAGTGCCCTTGGTGTATCCTGTAGCTTAATCCTTCTGTAGATGGTGATGTTTCTTAATGTCATAGTTCCACAGCTTATTGCTACTTGTGGTTCCTAGAATCATCCTGAGATGTGCTTTCTCAAATACATTTAGCCATTGTTCTGAGGAGCATTTCATTGTCTGGGTATTAGAGATATAAAGAAGGCAGCTCAGAATAAATGTTTCATATACATGTAATTTTGTTGTTGTCATTATGTCTCTTGCTGACTGAACCTTTCTTAATGCCTAGAATGCAGCCTTTGTTATTCCCATCTGCCTATTGACATCTGAAATAGTTCCCTGTTTGAACTGAGGTTTCCTTCCAGATAGACAAAATTGACCATTTGTTTGGGGTTCTGATTCTTTATTACAATGTTAAAATCCTTGTGCACCCTTCCCATGGATTGTATATGAGACTTCTCAAAGTTTACTTTCATACCAAGGTTTCAGATGAAAGGCAGAACAGAGGAAATCCTAGAAGAGGCCCAGTGTGTATTCAGGGCTAACAGGAGCACAATTGAACAGATCTTTCCTTTGAGGCAACTGGAAGAAAAATACAAAGAATTAGGAAAAGACTTATATTTCTGTTACATCAACTTCAGGAAGACATTTGATAGCATTAGGAGGAAAGGGCATTGGGAAACAACGTGGTTCTATAGGTACCCAGAGAAAAATCAAAACAATACAAGTAAAAGCTTATAAATCCTTTGCATCAATCAAAGTCTGTGGAGAAGTAAGTGATCAGTTTAAGACAATTGTAAGAGTGTTGCAGGGATGCATCCTCTCACCCCTAGTCATTTTTACATTCCTTGAATTAATAATAAGTATCCCTGGAGGATGAGGACATATGCATGCAGATAGTTAGTGTGTAAATCAACTTGTGTTTCACTGATGACATAGCACTACTTGCTGAAAGGCCAAATGAGCTAGAAGTCATGGTAAATAGAGTAGTGGAAGTAAATGAAAAGAAACAATACAGCAGTTTAAACCACATATTGACCCTTACTCACACACTGATAATGGGAAACATCAATATCCCACTCTTACCAATGGCCAAGCTGTCCAGATAAAAAATAGCCAGAGAAATGTGTGAGATAACAGATATTATAAACCAAAAGGATATAACAAATATTTGCAGAATATTTCACTCAAACCAATACACATTCTAATCAGCACCTAATAGAAGTGTCTCCAAAACTGACCTATCAGACCACCATGAATTAAAGCAGAATATCAACAGCAGAAACAACAGTAACTTACCACCTCATATAAACTGATCAAATCTCTCTGGAATGAAAAGTGGATCCAGATAAAATTGAGAAGGAAATTAATTTTTTTCTTAAATGCCTTGAATATAAATATACAGCATACTCAAATTTATATGAGACAATGAAAGTGGTACTAAGAGACAATTTCAAAGCTCCAAAGTTTTATGTAAAAAAAGTGGAACAAGACCAAGAGGTGAGAGTGATCACCCACACAGCAGGGCACCCTACTCTCTAGACACTTGGTACTGAAACAAAATGCCTCCACCTTCCTCAGCTTGTCTAGCCAGCCACCATGCATGCTTCCTACAGGTAGGCTGCTCAAACATTCCCATCCCTTCAATTAGACCCTGTAATCTACAAGTCTCACTCTACACCCAAACCCTTCTGTCATCCAAACCCTCAGAGCAACTCTGAAACATAGGCTATAACTTCACAGAGTGGGCCAAGAGGTGAATGATCACCCAGACTGCAGGCTACCCCACTCTCTAGACCCTCAGTATTAAGGTAAAACTCTGGGCCCTTCTCTACCTTCCTCAGCTTCTCTACCCAAGGAAGCTAAGTGCACCCACAAAAGCAGGCAACAGATAACCACCCACCAGAAAACCCCAAAGAAAGGAAACACACAAACACTACCATAAAAAAATAACAGGAGTTAACAATCACTGGTCATTAATATCTCTTAGTATCAATGAACACAATTTACCTATAAAAAGACACAGGGTAAGAGAGTGGGTATGAAAGCAAGATCCATCTTTCTGCTGTATCCAAGAAACACACTTCAACCTCGAAGACAGATGTTACTTCAGAATAAAAGCTTAGGAAAAGATTTTTTAATCAAATGGACATAAGAAACAAGCTGATGTACCTATACAAATATCTAACCAAATAGACTTCAAATTAAAATCAATCAGAAGAGAGATGGAAAGGGACACTTTATATTCATCACAGGAAAAACCATCAAGATGAAGTCTCAAACATGAACAACTATGCCCCAAATACAAGAGCATTCACATATGTAAAAGAAACATTACTAAATTTTAAATTGCTCAACAAACTGCAAGCACTAAAAGTGGGAGACTTCAACACCCCACTCTCATCAATGGACAGGAAAGCCAGACAGAAACTTAACAGAATTAAGAAAACTAAGAGATGTTATGACTGAAATGGACTTAATAGACATATACAGAACATTTCACCCAAACACAAAACACTATACCTTCTTCTCAGGACCACATAGAACCTTCACTAAAATTGACCACATACTCAGTAAAAAAGCAAACTTAGATTCAAAAAAATTGGAATAACCCCCTGTATTTATCGAATCACTATGGTTTAAAGTTAGAATTCAACAACAACACTAATTTCAGAATGCCTACAAACACATGGAAATTGAACAGTGATCTATTGAATCACCCCTGGTTAAAGAGACTTCCTAGAAATCAATAAAAATGAAAGCAACATGTACCCAAAAGTATGGGACACTTTGAAAGCAGTGATAAGAGGAAAGTTCATAGTACTAAGTGCCTACATAAAGAAAGTGGAAAAATCTCACACTAGTGACTTAACAACAAACCCTGAAAGCTCTAGCAAAAAAAGAGCAGAATCACCCAAGAGGAGTAGACAACAGGAAATAATCAAATAAAATAGAAACAACAAAAACAATACAAAGAATCACTGAAACAAAGAGCTGGTTCTTTGAGGAAAAATTAACAAGGTAGACAAACATTTATGCAAACTAATCAAAAGGCAGGTGGAGAACATCCAAATTTACAAAGTCAGAAATGAAAAGGAGGACACAACAATAGACAAGTAGGAAATCCAGAGAATCAGCTCATATTACTAAAGCATGTACTCCACACAATTGGAAAATCTAAAAGAAATAGACAGTTTTCTGGATAGGTACAAAATAACAAAATTAAATCAAAATCTGGTGAACAATTTAAATAGACCTATAAACTGTAAGAAAAATGGAACAGTCATCAAAAGCCTCATGACCCAAAACATCCAAGGGCTGAATGGTTTCCATTCACAGTTCTACCAGAATGTCAAAAAAGAGCTAATACCTATGCTCCTCAAATTCTTCAAATTGTATCCTTTACACAGCTAAACTCCTTTTTATGAGGCTACAGTTACCCTGATCCCCAATCCACACAAAGACTCAATCAAGAAAAGAATTACAGATCAATGCCCATCATTATCATTGATGCAAAACAACAACAACAACAAAAACTCATTAAAGTACTGGCAAACCAAATCCAGGAACACATAAAAAAATCATTCACCATAATCAAGTGGGCTTCATCCCACAGATGCAGGGATGGTTCAACATATGAAAATCTATCAATGTAATCCACTGTATAAATAAACTGAAAGAATAAGCCATGTGATCATCTCATTAGATGCTGAGAAAGCATTTGACAAAATCCAACACAACTTCATGATAAAGGTCTTGTGAGATCAGGGATATAAAGTAACATATCTAAACATAATAAAAGTAATATAAAGCAAGCTGACAGACAATATCAAGATAAATGGAGAGAAACTCAAAGCAATTCCACTAAAATCAGGAACCAGAAAAAAGCTGTCTACTCTCTCTATATCTATTCAACAGAGTTCTTGAGGTTATAGCTGAGCAATAAGACAACAAAAGGAGATCAAAGGGATAAAAAATGGAAAGGAAGGTGTTACATTTTTACTATTTGCAGATGATATGTTAGTATACACAAGTGACCCACAAAAGTCTATGAGGGAACTCCTACAGCTAATAAATACCTTCAGTAATATAGCAGAATACAAGGTCAACTCAAATAAATCGGCAGCCCTCCTATATGCACATGATAAAGAGGCTAGGAAGGAAATCAGAGAAACAATATCCTTTGCAATAGCCACAGATAACATAAAATATCTTGGGGTAACACTAACCAAAGAAGTGAAATACCTGTTCAGCAAGAACTTTGAGTCTTTGAAGAAAGAAATTGAAGAAGATAACAGAAAGTGGAAAGAGTTCCCATGCTCTTGGATAGGTAGGATTAAAATAATAAAAATGACAATCCTACTAAAATAAATCTATAGATTCAATACAATCCCCATCAAAATCCCAACACAATTCTTCACAGACCTTGAAACAACAATACTCAACTTTATATGAAAAAACAAAGAATCCATGATAGTCAATACAATTCTGTACAATAAAGGAACTTCTGGAGGCTTTACCATCCTTGACATCAATCTTTGTTATAGAGTAACAGTAATGAAAACAGCCCAGAACTGGAATTAAACAGATGGCTGAACAATGGAATAAAATTGAAGACCCAGATATTAATCCACACATTATGAAAACCTGATTTTTGACAAAATAGCTAAAATTATACAATGGGGAAAAGAAAGTATCTTCAACAAATGGTGCTGGCATAACTGAATGTCAACATATATATCAATTGAAAAGAGATTCATATCTATCCCCATGCAAAACAAAATTGCTCTGAGATACCATCTTACATTAGTCAGAATGGCTAAGATCAGCCAGAGCTGAGACCTCTGCAGCTCCAGGCATGAGTCTGGGACATCCTAGAAAGTAGACCTGAATCAGAGACCTCTGCAGGACCAGGAACAAGCCAAGTACTGCCAGGGGAGTGGGCCAAGGTCAGGAACATCTATGGAAACAGGCCTGAATCAGCTTCCTCTGCCAGAGCAGGCCTAAGGGAGCAAACTCCACTAGAGCAGGTACAATGGAGTGACTGCCAAGGGAGCAGGCCTGAGTCAGAGACTTCTGCAGGACCAGCTAAAAGGGGACCATCACTGAAGGAGCAGGCCCAAACTAGAGACCTCTGCAGGACCATATGTAAATAAGTGACCTCTGAGTTAGCAGGCCTGAGCCAGAAAACTTCACTGGAGCCTGCCTGAACCAGGACCTTTACTGGAGCATATCAAAGCCAGCAACCTCTGCCAGAGCAGGCTTTAGGCATCAAGTACAGCAGAAACAACCTCAAGCAAGTAATCTCTGTGGGAGCAGACCCGGATGACCCCCAAGTATCACAGAGCAACCTTAGGGAGTGCTCAGCAACTTCCAAGACCACAGAGTGACCAATGGGGTGACTGGAATTGTGGACCTGACAGCACCATAAAGAACAACCATCTGAGCCTTGGATCCTCTGGCACCTGGGATATTGATCACTAGAGGCGCAAGCAGTCCCAACTATACCAGTCAGAGGAAAAGATGGGTATAAAAGGTAAGAACACACACAACACCAGAAAGAGCAACAGAACACCAATAAAAACTAGTGGCCCTACAACAGCAAGACTTAAACAACCAAATATAGATAAAGCAGAAGAAAATGCTCTAAAAACTAACTTAGGAGAATTTTGAGGCCCTTAAAGAGAAAATGAATAATTCTCTCAAAGAAGTGGAAGAAATCCCTTAAAGAAAACCAAGCAGTAAAAGTAATCAAACATATGAAAGAAAATATTCAATTCTTGAAAACTGAAATAAAAGCAAGCCAAGGAAATTGTAGAAACAGAAATCATGAGAAAATGATCAGGAAACACAAATGCAAGCATAAATAGCAGAATAAAAAGATGGAAGAGAGAATCTCAAGAATTGAAGATGCAATAGAGAAATCAGACTCATCAGTCAAAGAAAACATTAAATCTAACAAAGACTTAACACAAATTATCCAGGAAATATGGGACACCATGAAAAGAGCAAACCTAAGAATAATAGGTATAGAAGAAGAGGAAGAAATTAAAATCAAAAGCACAGAAAATATATTTAACAAAATCATAGAAGAAAACTTTACCAACCTAAAGAAGATATGGCTATGAAGATATAAGAAGCTTACAGAACAACAAATAGGCTGGATCAAAAAAAGTCCCCTTGCAACATAATAAATAAAAAGAGCCTCACGTAGGAGCACTGGACTGAGCTCCCAAGGTCCTGATGAGGAGCAAAAGGAGAGAGATCATGAGCAAGGAAGTCAGGACCGTGAGGAGTGCGTTTACCCATTGAGACGGTGGGACAGATCTAACGGGAGACCACCAAGTCCAGTTGGAATGGGACTGATGGAACAGGGGACCAAATCGGACTCTCTGAATGTGGCTGACTGTGGAGGAGGACTGAGAAACCAAGGACAACGGCAATGAACATGAACTCTACAGCATGGACGGGCTCACTGTGAGCCTTGTCAGTTTGGTTGCTCACCTTCCTGGACTTAGGGGGAGCTGGGAGGACCTTGGACTTAACATAGTGAAGGGAACCCTGATGGCTCTTTGTCTTGGGGAGGGGTGGAGTGGGGGTATGGGTGGACGGGAGGGGAGGGAAGGGGGAGGAGGAGGGGAGGAGATGGAAATCTTTAATAAAAAAAAATGAGAAAAAAAGCTAAACATACAGAATAAAGAAAGAATATTAAGACCTACAAAGATAAAAGGCCAAGTAATATATAATGACAGACCTATTAAAATTACACATGACTTCTTAATAAAAACAGTGAAAGTCAGAAGGTCCTGGTCAAGCATTTGCAGACAGTAAGGGACCATGGGTGCCAGCCCAGACTAGTATACCCAGAAAAACTTTTAATCACCATAGATGGACAAAATAAGATATTCTACACCAGAACCAGATTCAACCAATACACAGCTACAAACCTAGCCATAAACAAAGAACTAGAAGGAAAACTCCAACACAATGAAGTTGGCTACATCAACAAAAACACAGACAATTGATTATCTCAAAGCAACAAATCTCAAAACACACAAACTAACATCACCAAAAATGAAAATTTAAGTTTTCATTACAGGTGATAGCATCACTGGTCATTAATATCCCTTAATATAAATGGACTCAACTCACCTATAAAACTACATGGGATAGTAGATTGGATTCAAAACAAAATCCATCCTGCTGTATATAAGAAACACCTCAACCGTAAAGACAGACATCACCTCAGAATAAAAGTTTGGGAAGAAATTTTCCAATCAAATGGACCTAAGAAACAAGCTGGTGCAGCTATCCTAATATCTAACAAAATAGACTTCAAACTAAAATCAATCAAGAGAAAAAGAAGAACATTTCAAATTAGTCACAGGAAAAATCCATCAAGAGGAAATCTCAGTACTGAACATCAATGCCCTGAATACAAGGATACCCTCATATGTAAAAGAAACACTTCTAAAGCTTAAATCACACATTAAATCCAACACACTAATAGTGGGAGACTTCAGCACTTCATTCTCACCACAATACAGGTCAGTCAGACAAAAAAATTAACAGAGAAATAAAGGAACTAAAAGATGTTATGACTCAAATGGACTTAATAGACATCTATAGAACATTCCATCTGAACATAATAGAATATACCTTCTTCTCAGAACCTCATGGAACCTTCCCAAAATTGACTACATACTAGGTATTAAAACAACCCTCAATAGATACAATAAAATTGGAATAACTCTGTGTATTTTATCAGATCATCATGGCTAAAATTAGAATACAACAGCAACACTAATTCCAGAAATGCCACAAACACATGGAATTTAAACAATGCCCACCTGAATCATCAATGGGTTAAAAAAAATAAAGGAAGAAATTAAAGACTTCCTAAAATTCAATGAAAATGACCATATAACATACCCAAATTTATCGGACACAATAAAGGCAGTGTTAAGAGGAAAGTTCATAGCACTACATGCCTACATAAAGAAGCTAGATAACTCCTACACTAGTGAATTAACAAAACATTTGAAAACTTTAGAACAAAAAGAAGTAAACTAAGCCAGGCGGTGGTGGCGCACGCCTTTAATCCCAGCACTAGGGAGCCAGAGGCAGGCGGATCTCTGTGAGTTCGAGACCAGCCTGGTCTACAAGAGCTAGTTCCAGGACAGGCTCCAAAGCCGCAGAGAAACCCTGTCTCAAAAAAACCAAAAAAAAAAAAAAAAAAAAAAAAAAAAAAAAAAAAAAAAAAAAAAAAAAAAGAAGTAAACTCACCCAGGAGAACTAGGTGGCAGGAAATAATCAATTTGAGAGCTGAAATAATCAAAATAGAAACAAAGAAAACAATACAAAGAATCAATGAGACAAAGAGTTGGTTCTTCGACAAAATAGACAAACCTTTAACCAAAGTAACCTAAAGTCAGAGAGAGAATATCCAAATAAACAAAATCTGAAATGGAAAGGGGGACATAACAACAGACTTAGAAGATATTCAGAGAATCACTAGGTCATATATTGAAAATCTGTACTCCACAAAATTGGAAAAAGGAAATGGACAACTTTCTGGATAAATATCAATTACCAAATATTAAATTAAGACGAAATAAGCAAATTAAATAGACCTACAACTGCTAAAGAAATAAAAACACTCATTAAAATCTCCCAATCAAAAAAAAAAAGGTCAGGCACTAGATGGTTTTAGCTCAGAATTCTACACGGTTTTCAAAGAAGAATGAATATCAAAACTCCTAAAATTTTTGTTCCACAAAAGTGAAACTGAAAGAACATTGCGAAATTCTTTTTATGAAGCTACAAATACCTTGATGCCCAAAACATAAGGACATTACTAAGAAAGAGAATTACAAACCAATCTTATTCATGAACATTGATGCAAAAATACTCAATAAAATACTGGCAAAATGAATCCAAGAACACATCAGAAAAATCATCCACCATTTTCATGTCGGCTTCACCCCAGAGATATAAGGAAGGTTCAACATACAAAAATCTGTCAATGTAGCCCACCATATAAACAAACTAAAAATAAAAACCACATGATCTCATTAGATGATGAAAAATCTTTTGACAAAACATAACTTTGTTTCATGATAAAGTCTTGGAAAGAGCAGGGATACAAGGACCATACTTAAACATAATAAAGGAAATATACTGTAAGCCAACAGCCAACATCAAACTAAATGGAGAAAAACTCACAGTGATCCCACTGAAATCGGAAACAAGACAAGGTAAAGGATACAAGATTAACTTAAAAATATCAATAGCCCTCCTTTACACAGATGATAAATGGACTGAGAAAGAAATTGGAGAAAGATCACCCTTCAAAATAGCCACAAATAGTATAAAATATCTTGGAGTAGCTCTAACCAAATAGTGGAAGATCCGTAAGAGAAGAACTTTAAATCTTTGAAGAAAGAAATTGAAGAGACACCAGGAAGTAGAAAGATCTCCCATGCTCTTGCATAGGTAGAATTAACATAGTAAAATAGCAATCTTATCAAAAACAATCTGTAGATTCCATACAATGCCCATCAAAATCCCAGCAAAATTCTTCACAGGCTTTGAAAGAACAATTCTCAACTTCATATGGAAAAGCAAAAAAATCCAGGATAGGCAAAATGATCCTGTACAATAAAGGAACTTCTGGAGGCATCACAATACCTGACTTCAAACTCTACTATAGTAGTGAAAACAGCCTGATTTTGGCATAAAACCAGACAGGAAGACAAAGGAAATAAAATCGAAGACCCAGATATTAATCCACACACCTACAAACACCTGATTTTTGATAAAGAGGCAAAAAATATAAAATGGAAAAAAAGCATATGCAGTAAATGGTGCTGTCATAACTGTATATCAATATGTAGGACAATGAAAATAGATCTTACCTATAACCATGCATAAGACTCAAGTCCAAATGATAAATACCTCAACATAAAGCCATCCACACTGAACCTTATAGAAGAGAAAGTGGGAAGGACAGTTGAACGCATTGGCACAGAAGACCACTCCCTAACTATAACCCCAACAGCACAGACACTGAGAGAAACAATAAATGGACTTCCTGAAATTGAAAAGCTTCTGTAAAGCAAAGGACATAGTCAACAAGACAAAATGGCAGCTTTACATAATAGAAAAAGATCTTCACCAATCCCACATCACACAGAGGACTGATCTCCAAAATACACAAAGAAATCAAGAAATTGGTTATCAAAAGAACAAATAGTCCAATAAAAAGGGGGTACAGACCTAAGCGAAGAACTCTCAACAGAGGAATATAAAATAGCGTAATTACACCTAAGGAAATGCTCCACATGCTTAGCCATCAGAGAAATGCAAATCAGAACAACTCTGATATTCTATTTTACACCTATAAGAGTGGTCAAGATCAAATACACTGATAACTGATGGAGGAGAGTTATCTGTCTATGTTTCTTTCATTGGTTAATTAATAAAGAAAACTGCCTTGGCCCTTTAAGAACAGAAAATTAGGTAGGTGGAGTAGACAGAACAGAATTGTGGGAACAAGGAAGTAGAGTGGGGGAGACGCTTCAGGCAGTCGCGTGGTGAGGCTCCATGCTGCTCCTCTCCGAGATGGACGCAGGTTAAGATCTCTCCTGGTAAGCCACAACTCGTGGTGCTACCCAAATTACTAAATATGGGTTAAAGGAAGATGTGAGAATTAACTAATAAGAGGCTACAGATAATGGGCCAGGCAGTGTTTAAAAGAATACAGTTTCCGTGTAATTATTTCGGGTGTAAAGCTAGCCGGCGGCGGGTGGCGGGACGCAGCCCCGCCGCTTCACACTACAGATTGGCGCTCCAACGTGGTCACTAAATCCACTTAAAAACCTTGCCCGCTTGGGATCGGAAAGAAAGTTCTCTGAGACCATGCCAATGGCTCACTGCTCCCTGCCTGCACCTGGGCAGATGGCGGAATCAGGCTTAGGCGAGCGGGACAGCATTTGCGGATTCCTGCCGCCATAGAGAGAGAGGTGTTTTCAAACTGCGCGGTGCTCTGCGCCTCAGATTCGGCTGTGACTTGGATTAAAAGAGTTTCTGTGCTGCACGCTCAGTCTCAGAATTAAACTGCTGAGTGCGGCTCCAATGTCGACTGCTGTGTGCCTGGAACTGTGTGCGGCTCAGGGGCACCAAATGACTGAGGCAGGAGCGGCTTTGGCTCTGCTCCGCCATGCTGAACTGTGCTGACCTCAGGCCGGAACTATCGGAATTACCATAATAACAGCGCAGTTAAGGTTTAGACTTGGCTGTAAACAGGCAGTACCGTATTACCCCTACCTGGCGCAACTTAAGTTTTTAAGAAGTGGTTAACATTTTAAGAAATGCTCCTGGATAGTAAAAAATTACAGATTCACAATAGGACAGATTCAGACACAGAAGACCCCCATATGGGTCACAATGTTGGATGACTGTACGTAGGCTTGAGAGAGAGAAAAAAATAAATATATAGAGAATAAAGTTAATGCCTTAAAAAAGGGGTAAAGTCTTTAAAGAGACAGAATAAAGTAAAGTGATAGAGTGAAAATAAGCCACGTAAAAATGGAAAATTCACAGAGAGTCTGGATTATGTATTTTGTTGTGTTTTCTTTGATTTTTTTGACTGTAAAGGAGCTAAGTACAGAGAGACATTTCATTATATGGGCTGCCAGGCTAGACCAGAATGGACATCTTAACGGTATGACTTCAGGATTTGGATCTAAGAACATGATGCTTTGGAAAAGAGTTTCTTCTTTTGTTTTCACAGAGGATGAGACTCTGTGGATTGCTTCTATCCCAAAATGGTATGATAGACCACGCCCTCCTGAAAGGTTGCTGTGAACACCCTCAAAAAATTACTTCGCTCAACTGCCGACTGAGATGAACCTAGCACACAGGTTACACCATGAAAGACCTAAATAACAGCGCCCCCATTCAGCAGGAAGCAGTTTGGAGAGAAAAAACTGCGCCCATTTTCCCAAATATTGCTTATAAATGTTCTTTTACATTTAAAGGGGGAGATGATATAGATATGAATTTGCATTGGTATAGATTTTAAGGTCAATTTTGTTATATGTATATGTATTTCTGATCTTGATTAAGCTATTGTGATAGTAGTTCATTTTAAAAACTGTAATGTATAATTAGGAAATATAGGTTGTTAATGGATAATCATCGATTAATAGTCAAGCTTGTAGTCATGTTAGTCATTTTCTAGATGTGCATAGATATATTTCAGATAGGCATTCTTCATATCTTTCAAAGACTGCAGAATATGGCATTTTAAATGTTTTAATAACTTAGGGTTTTTCATGACAATGAGACACATCTGCTCCTGGCAGCACCAATCTACTTCGAGAGGAAGATGGGCATCGAAGAGGCTACTTATGGAGTTTGTTAGCCATTTGGGCAAGAAACTGCTCTTGCCTGGACTGTTGCATAAACTGGACACAAGGAACCCACAGAAAGAGGACTGCTGAACTTGCCTAAAGGTGAGATGGCCTTTTGGGGTTCCTGATTCATGAAAGAGTCTGCGAGACGTTCTGCAGGACACAGCAGAAAGTGACTGAACTGTCTTTGGAATTTCCTGCTTCATGGAAATGTCTGCTGGATACTGATGGGCCTGTAGGCTGAAGATGGATGCCCCAACGGTACAGAGGAACTTTGGGTGACTGTCTAGGCAGCGAGTTGTCTCTGTCATTTCTAGAGTTTGAAAGTTACTTACTTCTTGTTTACTTAGGTAGTCTTATATCCTTCTGGAGTCTTTGATGGAGTTGAAGAATGGTTCAATAGTTATAGTTTTCCTTAGTTATGATAAAAGATAAAATAGATTTAAATATTGTAACTGTAATATTTGCTTGATAACTGTTTTGTTATATGTAATTTTGCTATGTTAAAGTTGAAGCCTTTCTTTTTTGTTTAAACAGAAAAAGGGGAAATGATGGAGGAGAGTTATCTGTCTATGTTTCTTTCATTGGTTAATTAATAAAGAAAACTGCCTTGGCCCTTTAAGAACAGAAAATTAGGTAGGTGGAGTAGACAGAACAGAATTGTGGGAACAAGGAAGTAGAGTGGGGGAGACGCTTCAGGCAGTCGCGTGGTGAGGCTCCATGCTGCTCCTCTCCGAGATGGACGCAGGTTAAGATCTCTCCTGGTAAGCCACAACTCGTGGTGCTACCCAAATTACTAAATATGGGTTAAAGGAAGATGTGAGAATTAACTAATAAGAGGCTACAGATAATGGGCCAGGCAGTGTTTAAAAGAATACAGTTTCCGTGTAATTATTTCGGGTGTAAAGCTAGCCGGCGGCCGGGTGGCGGAAAGCTAGCCGGTTGCTGGGAACTGGGCGGCGGGAACGCAGCCCGCCGCTTCACACTACAGATAACAGCTTATGGTGGAGAAGTTTGGGGGTAAAGGGAACACTTCTGCATTGCTGGTAGGAGTGCAACCTGGTACAGCCCCTTTGGATATCAGAATGGTAATTGCTCAGAAAGGTAGGAAACAACCTTCCTCAAGACCCAGCAATACTACTTTTGGGTACATATCCAAAAAATGCTCAATTGTACCACAAGGACATGTTCTCAACTATGTTCATAGCAGCACTGTTTGTCATAACCAGAACCTGGAAACAATCTAAATGCTTCTTGATTGAAGAATGGATAAAGAAAATGTGGTACATTTACATAATGGTGTGCTACACAGCAGAAAAAATAATGATATTTTGAAATTTTCAGGCAAATGGATGGATCTAGAAAACATCATTTCAGTGAGATAACCCAGACTCATAAATACAAGTATCATATGTACTCACTCATAAGTGGGTTTTAGACATAAAGCAAAGAAACACACTCTATAAATCACAATCCCAAAGAACCTTTACAACAATGAAGACCCTAAGAGAAACATACATAGATCTAATCTTCATGGGTAGTAGAAAAAGACAAGATCTCCTGAGTAAATTAGGACCATGGGGACCATGGGAGAGAAAGGGAGGGAAGCAGAGAAAAATGTATAGCTCAATAAAATCAATAAAAATTAAAGGCAGTTTATAGCAATCATATATCCACCAACAATTAAATGTGGAGAAAATCAAAGCAATACCACTTAAATCATGACAAAGAAAGGTTTGGTACCATGTCCATGCCTATTCAATATAGTCCTTGAAAATCTAGCTAGGGTAATAAGAAAACATAAGGAAGTAAAGGCAATATAATTTGGAAAAGAAGAAGGCAAAGTATCTTTATTTGCAAATGGTATGGTAGTATATAGTAATGACCCAAAGTATTTCTCAGGAACTCCTACAGTTCACAAACTGTTTCAGAAATGTGTCTGGATCCAAAATGATCTCACAATATTAAATAGCCTTCTTATAAACAGATGATAAATGAACTAAGAAGGAAATCAGGGAAACATCACATTTCACAATAGCCTAAAATAAGATAAATTATCTTGGTGTAACTCTAACCAAGCAAATAAAAATTTTGTATGATTAAAACTTCAAGAATTTGGAGAAAGAATTTAAAAAACATATCAAAAGATGGAAAGATACTCATGGATTGATTAGTAGGATGAATCTAGTAAAAGTGGCCATCTTTCCAAAAGCCATCTAGATATTCAATGTAATACCAATCTAAATTATTCACACAATTATTCAACACAATTATTCGCAAACATTGAAAAGACAAGCCTCAACATCATAAAGAAAGCCAGAAAATACACATTAGGCTAAAAGAGTCCTTAATAATAAAAGAACTGCAGGAGAGCTCACCATTTTGGATTAGAAGTTACAGTACAGAGCTATAGTAATAAAAGCTATATAGTATTTTCAAATAGTAAAAAAAAAAATGTTTAATGCAATTTGAATGACAAACCAGACATAAATCTACACATGTATGGACACCTGATCTTTGATAAGGAAGCCAGAAAGACACCCTGGAATAAGACATCATCTTCAACAACTGAAGCTGGTCAAACTGGATAGTATTATGTAGAATAACAAAAGTCGTTTCATATTTTTCACCCTGCACAAAACTCAAGTATAATTGGATCAAAGAACTTAACATAAAAAAGATACAGTGAACCTTATAGAAAAGAAATTGGGGGACAGCATTAAATGAATCATCACTTTGTCACTGGAAAAGACTTCCTAAAGATGAAACCACTACATAGCACAGGCAACTAAGAAAAAAAATTAATTGAATTGAATTTTATGAAACTGAAAAAGTTCTTTAGGTTCGGAGGAGGAGAGGAGGATGGGGGAGGGGAGGAGGAGGAGGGAGGAGGAGAGGAGGCGACAGAAGATCCGAAGAAGAAAGAACAGAGAATAAGAAGACAGAAGATAGACACGACAATACGCTAAGCCGACGCCACAAAACGCCTCCGAAAAACACACCTACTCCTCCTCACACCACTCCTCCTCCCTCCTGCCTCCTCTCCTCCTCCTCCTCCTCCTTCTCCTTCTTCTTCTTCTTCTTCTTCTTCTTCTTCTTCTTCTTCTTCTTCTTCTTCTTCTTCTTCTTGAGACAGGGTCTCTGTAGCTTTAGAGCTTGTCTTGGAACTAGCTCTTTTATACCAGACTGGTCTCTAACTCACAGAGATCTGCTTGACCTGACCTTCCAAATACTGGAATTAAAGGCATGCACCACCATTGTCCTTCTCTGAGAAAGTTCTTTAAGACTAAGGATACCATTATTTTGACAAAATGGCAGCCTACAGAATGGGAAAATATTTTTACCAATCCTACTTCTGATAGAGAGTTATTATCAAAAGTGTATAAATAACTAAAAATCAAGATACTAAAAAAAAACAAATAACCAAATTAAAACTTGGTTTGCCCTTTTCTACTTCCCATGTAGATTAGATCTATGTAAGTCTCTCTTATTGTCCTCATCGTTGTCTAATTTCTCTGGGATTGTTATTTTTAGGCTTTTTTTTTTGCTTTGTGAAAAAGACAAGATCTCCTGGGTAAACTGAGAGCATGGAGACTTTGGGGGAGAGGTTGAAGGAGGGAGGGGAGAGACAGGGAGCAGAGCAGAGACAATTGTAGAGTGCAATAAAAATCAATTAAAAATAAAAAAAATGGATTACAGCTCTAAATAGAGAATTATCAATAGAGGAAATATAAATGAGTGAGAAACATATAAAATATGCTCAACATCTTTAGCCAATAGATAATTGAAAATCAAAACTACTTTGAGATTTCATCTTACACCAATCAGAATGTTTAAAATCAATAGCACAAGTGTCAGCTCACACTGATGAGTAGATGAAATAAGGTTTTCTTTGGGGAGTGCAAAACTCTAAATTCACTGAAGAAATCAATACAGAAGTTCCTCATAAATTTGTAAATCGATGTACCTCAAAATCCAGCTATTTTACTCTCAGGCATATATGCAAATGATGCCTTATTATGCCACAAGAACCCTTGTCCACTATGTTCATTGCTGCTCTTCCATAATAGCCAGAATTTAAAAACAATAAATGAATAAATAAATTGTGTTATATTTACAAAATGGAGTACTGCTCAACTGTAAAAAGACGCTATGAAATTTACAGACAAATAGAAAGAAATCATCCCATGTGATGTAACACAAACCAAGGAAGATAAATATGGTATGTATTCTCTTATATGTGGATATCAGTCTTAAATAAATAATAACCAACCTACAATACACAGACCCAGAAAGTATAAATATAGAAGAAAGATCTGGTGGAAACATGAGTCTCCCTCGGAGATGAAACTAGATTTTATGAGTGGATTGAGGGTGAATTAATCACACAGGAGTAGGCGGGTCATATGAGAAAGATGAAGGGAGGCCGTGTTGGTGAAGAGAACAATGGGAAAAGACCACTTGTACTGAGAGGCATTTGAGGGATGATATAGAAACCAAGTGCAGTGAAAACTCCCTAAAACATGTGAAAGTGATGCATAATGAAGTTTATTAATAATGGGAGAATGGAGTCCCAACTGACTATCTCTTATCACCAAACAAGATTTTCATAGCAAGACTATGTTGTATTAAATTCAAGGTCTCTTGGCAATCCTCAAGCAACCCAGGTAATTGCTAAAGTACTGGGTTGCTCTCTAAAAATGACAATGGAGCCTCATTACTGAGGACAATACCCACACAACTCATTGAATATAAAGAAGTGAATCTGAAGCCTATTTGGACTCTAATCATTTCTTTTAGTCTCTAAAATTTAGTATCTTTGGTATGGGAAGGTACATTCAGGTTTACATTCAGAATAGAAATATAAATATCAATGCAGTCACAAAACAGTTGACCTAATATCTGTCCTACCTACAAGACATGCTTGGACAATAATGGCAAATAACTAGTGGGACTAGTCATCCAAGAGATATTTGATTTAAGGTCCACTCCATGGATCATAACCCATACATGACATTTCTATGGTGATGACAAACAGCAACTAGATAGGTCAGAGTTCTAGAGTAAAGCCAAATACTACTGATCTAAAACAAACTAAAATATCCTTAAATCATTCCTAATGATATTCTGCTATACTCATAGATTAATGCATTATTCACCCATCTTCAGAGACGCTCCTAACTACAGCATATGGGAACAATTAAAGAAACACACAGCCAGACATTATACAGATAGAGGGAGAGAGAGAGAGAGAGAGAGAGAGCGCACTACAGAACACAAAGCTCTAAAAGGGATGATCTTATCTAATCTATCCTCTCATATTTCAAATAACCCAGCCAGAAGAGGAGGCAGAAAGAGTGTAATATCCCCACAGCATGGAGGATACCAGGAAAACAAGGCCCTTTGACTAACCTGAAGAAAGTTCTTATGAATTCACAAAGAGAGAAACAACAAGGAAAGAGCCCACACAGGTTTGTACCAAGTCCTCTATGTATACCTATTGTATATATTATTATAGCTATTAGATTAGTATTTTTGTGTGACTTTTGAGTATTTGAATAAGTGGGTCTCTAATTCTTTAACCTACTGTTGGGCTCTTCTTCTGTTGAGTTACATTGTCCAATCTCAATATTATGTTTTTTCTTGTTTTATCTTATTATGTTTTATTTTGGTTGCTATCTTCTAGAATCCTGTTCTTTTCTTTTTTTTTTTAGGGTCACACCATTTTATTCAGTTCTATTTTGGTCAAACTAGTGTAACTTTTATTTTGGTTTCATGATAAGTTTTGTTCTTTATCTGGTTTCTTGATTCCTTGTTCTGTGGATGCAAGAAATGGCCAGTCAGAACATTTAGCAATGATCTAAAATTCATTACCTCACTACTTATTTCTATGGTCTGAGGGGGGAAACTTTACTTTCATGCTTCTTCTTGCCCATCCCTTTCTGTGCTGGGACTACAGCTAAATTTGGGGTGTATAATTCAGGAAGGTTAGCTTGAGTCAATAAATATTGACGTTCTAACAAGGGAACTCTCTTATATGTTCAATCCTGCCTGTCATGATTATATCCTTTAGCTGTAGCTGTGTGTTTTAGGTCACAGGTCTCATCAGCTGACATTGCACATAGGGGCATGTTGAAGTAATATCTTTTTAATGTCAGTCTCTCTACCAAGGAATGTTTTCTCTTTTTTTCAAAGTCAGTATAACTGTGTTTTTTAAAAAAATTATATTTATGTTTTTTAAAAAAGATAATTGCTATTTTCACTTTTTAAATTTTATTAACTTTAAATGCATCATTGCTCTAATCTATTTGTTATTTGTTATTTGTTAATCTATTCCCTATTATTTCCAGGTCATTAAGAATTTCTTTCCATTTTTCTCAAATGCTGTTGATTATTTATTTCTGTCTTCTGTAGCTTAGGCTTATCTCACACTATGTATTTGAGAATTGCTTTGAACACCTAATCCTGCTCCTGCTGCCCAGAAAGCTAGTCCTGCAACTGCTTCAAGACTGGGCCTTAAATGATCAGTGAGAAGGAAAATAGATGAGTAAATGAGTGTCCTCGAGCTTATCTGGATTTTAATGTGAACTTGCAAATGAAGAGGGAACCCTTGTAAGAACTGAGTTCACTGACAAATTGTAAAGCAGGTGTAGTTCCAGCACAGAAATAGAATCCCGTTCTTTTCTAATCAGAGACAGAAAAGGAATGGATCCAGAGTGGTACAGAGGTAGAGAGGAATATTATGAATAATGTGTATGAATTTAATGGTAACTTCAGCAGTAGATGATAACTTTCAACATGAGAGGCTATAAAGGAAAACAGTAGCTTCTATTGTTTTGAGAATCTCTTAGCCTACTCTGACCAACAACCAGAAAGGGTTTCTTTTTCATTCTTTTTTTCTTTTTCTTTTTCTTGAGGTGGGATCCTATGCACTGTGAATTTGTATTGTTCTCATTGGTTGATAAATAAACATGCTTTGGCCTATAGTGGGGCATGATACAACCAGAGAGGAAATCCAATCAGAAATATCAGAAATACAGGAGAATATGTGCAGAATCTGAGAGATTCCAGCTAGCTGGCTAGGAAGCATGACATGTAAAAACTGAGGTAGCAAGCCACAAACCATGTAGAAAAGCAAAGATAAAAATGTGGGTTAATTTAATTGGAAGAGCTAGCTAATAATAAGCCTGGGTCAGACAATATTTAAAGTATTTATAAGTAATATGAAGCTTCTGAGTGGTTTTCTGGGAAGTGGTGTGTGAGAGAGTAATCTCCTATTACAAACATTACAAATGGCGTACCAACATGATGCTCTTGAATTTCCATAGGGCCTTACAAAGCTTTTAAAAAGAGGAGATATCTTCTTTAGGAGTTTCTATGGGAAAGTGATACCTTGGGCACTTAGTACTTTAACATAAGAAAAATGCTTGCTACAGTACAAGCATTGGAATTTTAGACCACTAGGAGAGATTTAATGCAGTTCTCATTGACAGTCCTATAACTAGGCTGTGAGCTTTAGGTTAGAATTTCAGGAACAAAGAAGTTGGTGGAACCAGCTACCACAGGCTCAGGCACAGATACACGCTGCTTAACAATTTAAAAATTTGCTCACACACTCAATAAAGAATAAAAGATAAAAATTAAAAGAGGTACAGATGGCAAAACCTCTAAACATGTTCCAATGTATTTTACAAAGTGCATAGGATTAATAAAAATATAATAGAATATCAAGAGTTGTAGAAAGGAATACAGTTCAAAAATAATGATAAAATCATTAAAGAAAGAAATAAAATAATAAAAATAAATCACATAGAGATGGGAAATACAAAGAGAATCTGGATTTTGTATGTTTTTGTGTTGATTTTGAATTTTTTGATGCTTGATGGGCAATAGCTATTGAGAGACATGGGATTAAAAGAGAGAGTAACTTCAATATTTTAAAATGCCTTAACTTTTAAACAGAAGTCAAAAATATTTGTAAAATGGAACATAAAACATGCATTGTTTTGGAGAAGTGGTTTTGCTTTTGTGTCCTTAGAAAACAAGAGGCTATGGATTCATTCCAGGTTAATATGGAATAGTTTTGATCATGGGAGACCTCCTGAAACTTGAAGGTGATATCTATAAACAAACATTACTACCAGTCCTCCCAGGACTTGGTCATTATCTCCAAATTTTATCAGAGACCCTAATGATACTTCATCCACAAACAGTTGTAAGCAGTTTGAAGAAAGCAATGTCCACATTCCCAAGATTTGGGGGTGGATGGATGGTCTTTGGTTACTTTGTGGGTTATGGATATTTGTTATATTTAGGTAAATATAGGAATATAAGCTAAAATGACAAGTATTCATCTCTGATATCATTGGCATAGATTTTGCTACAATAATAAAAATTTAAAGTTAATTTTCTCACACTGTATATATGTTTCTTTCCTGTTTAAAAGATTTTTGTATACTGATAGAAAATTTAAGGTTATTATGTGTTATACTGTTTATATTTCTACTTATGCTTAAGGTATTTTTATATTGATACCAATTTAACATTATTGTCCTTATACTGTACATCAGTTTATATTTTCATTTAAGTTATTACCTATACTGCTCATAACTATATAGCTTGCTTAATTATGCAATATGAAGTCTTAGTCTTTAAATGTTACTTAGCACAATAAAAATATACAGGCTAATAGTCACCCATATATATCAAACTTATAGCCAGGTTAGCTAGGTTTTCAAGGTAATACAAAGATATATTTCAATCAGATAGGTAACTGTCAATCACTACAAAGACTTACAGAATACAACATTAATTTTTTTTTGAAGAATGTAGACTTTTCTTGAGAGAGAGAGAGGCACATCTGCTCCTGGAAATAACAATTACTTCAGAGATGATGATGGACATAAAAGGAACTCATTATAGAGTTTGCTTTCAACGTGGCAAGTCTAGCCATTTGAGCAAAAAAAAAAAAAAACCTACTCTTGCTTGAACAACTTAACAGTATGCTTTATAAACTAAACATGCAGGACCCATAGGAAAATGACCACTAAAATTTGCTCCAACAAAATTGGATAGCCCTGTAGGTTCCTGCTTCACAGAAGAAAGTGCAATATATTCTGTAGGACAAAGAGGAAAGCACTGAAGAACTTTGCCAGTATAGGTAGCTCAGTTCTTTAAATTACCTGCTTCACAGAAAATTCAGCCTATAGGCAGAAGGATGGCCCAATGTTACAGAACAACTCTGGGAGATTTTCTAGGCAACCAAATGTCTCTGTCATTTCTAGAGTTTTAGAAGTTGCTTGTAATATACTTCCTGTTAACTCAGATAATACTATAGTTTGCTGGAGTCTTTGATGGAGTTGAAGACTATATAATTCTGTAGGCTTCCACTTTGTCTTGTTGGCTGTGTCCTTTGCATTACAGAAACTTCTCAGTTTCGGGAATTCTTATTTATTGTTTCTCTTAGTGTCTATATTGCTGAGGTTATAATTAGGAAGTAGTCTCCTGGGCCAATGAGTTCAAGTGTACATCACCCTTCTCTTTAAGTTCTATGTGGTTGGATTTAAGTTGAGGTCTCTGATCCATTTGGACTTGAGTTTTGTGTATGGCAACAGGTATGGATCTATTTTCATTCTTCCATGTATTGGTATATAGTTATTCCACCACCAATTGTTGAATATGCTTTCTTTTTTCCATGCTTCTGTCAAAAATAAGATTTTTTTTTTAGGTGTGTGCCTTGATATCTGCATCTTCAATTTTGTTTCATTGGTCATCCTACTTGTTTTTATGCCAGTACCAGTCTGCTTTCAGTACTGCAGCTCTGTAGTAGAGTTTGAAGTCAGGGATTGTGATCCTTCCAGAAATTACTTTATTGTACAGGATCATTTTGGCTATCCTGGGTTTTTTGCTTTTCCATAAAAAATTTGAGTTTTTTATTTCAATGTCTCTGAGGAATTCTGCTGAAATTTTGCTGGGCATAGCATTGAATCTGTAGATTGCTTTTGGTAAAATTGCCATTTGTACTATTTTAATTCTACCTACCAAAGAGCATGGGAGATCTTTCCATTTTCTGGTGTCTTCTTCAATTTCTTTCTTCAAAGATTTAAAGTTCTTGTCACACAGGTCTTCCACTTGTTTTGCTAGAATTAATCCAAGATATTTTTATTGTAAATGGTGACATTTCTCTGATTTCTTTCTCAATCCATATTTTCTTTGTAAAGGAGGGCTACTAATTTTTTTGAATTAAACTTGTATCCTGCTACAATACTGAAGGTGTTCATGAGTTGTAGAAGTTCTTTGGTAGAATATTTGGGGTCACTTATGTAAACTATCGTGTCATCAGCAAATAGAGTTTGACATCTTCTTTTCCAATTAATGTTGTCTTGATCTCTCTTTGTGGTTTTATTGCTCTACTTAGAACCTCAAATACAATATTGAATAGATATGGACAGAGTGGACAACCTTGTTTTGTTCTTGATTTCAGTGGAATCACTTTGAGTTTTTCTCCATTTATTTTGATGTTGGCTGTTGGCTTGCTGCATATTGCCTTTATTATGTTCAGGTATGTTCCTTGTTTCCCTACTCCATTCAAGACTTTTTTCATGAAGGGATATTGTATTTAGTTGAAGGACTTTTCAGTATCTAATGAGTTGATGTTGTGTTTTTTTATTTTTTTCAGGTTGTTTATATCATGGATTATATTGACATATTTGCATATGTTGAACCATCCCTGCATCTCTGAGATGAAGCTGACTTGATCGGGGTGGATGATTTTTCTGATGTGTTCTTGGATTTGGTTTGCTAATATTTTATTGATTCATATTGTATCAGTATTCATTAATGAGTTTGGTCTGTAACTCTTTTTCTTAGTAGATCTTCATCAACCTCACTTTGGACAAAAGTGTGATCTCCAAAATATACAAAGAACTCAAGAAACTGGTCATCAAATGAAAAGATAATACAATAAAAATGGGGTACACACCTAAAAAGAGGACTCTCAACAGATGAGTCTAAAACTGCTGAAAGACACTTAAAGGAAATGCCAAATATTCTTTTGCTATCAGAGAAATAAAAATCAAAGCAAGTCTTAGTTTCCATTTTACACCTGTAAGAATGGTCAAGATCAAGAACACTAATGATAACTTATGCTGGAGAGGATGTGGGGTAAAAGGAACACTCTTCCATTGCTGGTGAGAGTGAAAACTGGTATAGTCACTTTGGATATCAATATTACAATTTCTAAAAATATTAGGAAACAGCCTATCTCAAGACCCAGCAGTGGAGTGGGAGAATTGTCTGTATTCTGTCAATCATGCTTTAAATAAATGCTGATTGGCCAGTAGCCAGGCAGGAAGTATAGGCGGGATAACCAGACAGGAACTAGAGGTGGGGAATTGAGAACAGGAGTATTCTGGGAAGAAGGAAGCTCTTCCCCCAGTCCTGCTCAGATCACGAAAGAAGCAAGATGTGGCCTACCCTGCTGAAAAAGGTACCAAGCCATGTGGCTAACATAGATAAGAATAATGGGTTAATATAAGTGATAAGAGCTAATAAAAAGCCTGAGCTAATAAGACAATCAGCTTATATCTAATGTAGACTTCTGTGTGATTCTTTGGGGACAAACTACTGTGGAATGGGGCAGGACAGAAACTCAGACAACAGAGCAGGCCCTCATGTTACATAATGGCACCCACATAGACAAATGCATCCACATAAAGCCTGACAGAGCTTGAGAAGTAATTCTGGGCAGAAAAGAATAAAGCATGGCTTCTTGTTAGCAGCAATTTCTCAGGTCTGCTCTGCTTGCTAGAGACAAGCAAGTGCTCTCATTTAAGAGAGGCTTCCTGACTCAGCTTTAGCTGCAGAACCTTGAAGCTCTTTAATAGGTCCTGCCACAAAACACTTAAATGGTGTTAATGAAAAGCTGACCGCATGCTTTTTGGTTTTCAGCCATAGCAGGAAAAAAAGCTAAACCATTTTAAAATGCCAGCTTTCTGGGCCATCCTGCCAGGGCAAACTCTGACTCTTTCAGGCAGGTGGTCCAACTACAAAGCATTTAAATGTGGGTTGTGACCACACTGCTGCAGCTTGCTTGCTGGCAGGGACCATGAAATGCCATAGAGTTGTGGCAATAAACATGCCTTTAACTGATACCTCTGCCATGAGCCTGGAATTTAAGAGAGCTAAAAGATGGGCTGGATCTAGCCCTCAAAACCAGAGCTTTAATTCTAGCCATATTGCTTAGCAAATTAAAGACTCATGTGGTCAGAAAAAAAGAGATTCAAAGACAAAAAATAACTCTATATGGTTTACACTGTGTTAAAATTTATATGAAGACTAAAAGTTAAAGTCCTTAAAATAAAAAAGAAAGAGAGTAGTTGGGTATGGTGGCACACACCTTTAATCCCAATGCCTGGGAGGCAGAGGCAGACAGATCTCTGTTAGTTCAAGGTGTGGTAGCACACGCCTTTAATCCCAAAGCTTGGGAGGCAGAGGCAGACAGACATCTGTGAATTCAAGGTGTGGTGACAGACACCTTTAATCCCAGCACTTGAGAGGCAGAGACAGGTCGATATCTGTGAGTTCAAAGACAGCCTGGTCTGCAGAGAGAGTTCCAGGACAGCCAAAGATATACAGAGAACCTGTCTCAAAAAGTAAAAATAAAAGAAATAGAGGTTAAAATAAAGCTGCACAAAGATGAAAAATACACAGAAAATCTTGATACTGTATGCTATTATGCTCTCTTTGAATTGTTTAAATGCTGAGGAAGGAGCAACAGCTGCTAAAAGATATTTGCTTATAAATGCCACCAAATTAACCCAAGATAGGTATTTTGAAAATACCTTGACTTTAAAATTGAAGTCAAAATATATGTTACTTTGGAGAAGAGATTTTGCTTTTGCATTCATTCTGAGTTAACAAAAATCTGTTTTGAGCCGGGCGGTGGTGGCGCACGCCTTTAATCCCAGCACTTGGGAGGCAGAAGCAGACGGATCTCTGTGAGTTCGAGGCCAGCCTGGTCTACAAGAGCTAGTTCCAGGACAGGCTCCAAAGCCACAGAGAAACTCTGTCTCGAAAAACAACAACAAAAAAAATCTGGTTTGATCAAGGAAGACCACCTGAAAAATCTCCAGTAGGAAGACATGGCCCAGATGTCTGAGTTCTACATCCAGAATAGATTCAAGACTGCTGCCTGAGATGATCAAGCCTCACGGGAGACTCCAGTCAGGACTTGACCATAACTCTAAATTTTCTTGAGGTCCCCATAAGATTATCAGTGACCCCAACCAGCTGAAAGTAGCCTGGAATACTATGCTCACATTCCCCAAAAATCTACTATGGATATTTTCCTTTGTTTAAAAAAAATAAAAAGAGGGGGAAGTGGTGTGGGAAAATTGTCTGTATTCTGTCAATCACGTTTTAAATAAATGCTGATTGTCCTGTAGCCAGGCAGGAAGTAGAGGTGGGAAACCTGACAGGAAATATAGGAGGGGAAATGAGAACAGGAGTATTCTGGGAAGAAGGAAGCTCTTCCCCCAGTCCTGCCCAAATCACAGAAAAAGCAAGATGTGACCTACCCCAATGAAAAAGGTACCGAGCCATGTGGCTAACATATACTAGAAAAATAGATTGGTATACATTATAATAGCTAATATGAAGCCTGAGCTATTAGACCAATCAGTTTATATCTAATGTAGATTTCTGTGTGATTCTTTGTGGCTAAACAGCTGTGGGAACTGGGCGGGAAGGAAACCCCAACAAGCAGGACCTTATGTAATACCCAGCAATACCACTTTAGGCTATATACCCAAAGGATACTCAATCATACTACAAGGGCATGAACTGAACTATGTTCATAGAATAGTCATATGCAGAACCTGGAAGTGAGCTAAATGCCCCTCAAATCAAAAATGGATAAGAAAAATGTGGTACATTTACACAATGGAGTACTACACAGCAGAAAAAAATAATGACACCTTGAAATTTGTACACAAATGGATGAATCTAGAAAACATCATGTTGAGTGAAGTAACACAGACACAGAAAAACAAATATAATATGTACTCGCTCATAAGTGGCTTTTATATATAAAGAAAAGAAAAAACAACATACAATTCACAATCCCAGAAAATCTAGATAACAAAGAGGACACTAATGGAGGCATACATAGATCTAATCTACATGGGTAGTAGAAAGACAAGATCTCCTAAATAAATTACATGGGGATTATGGGAGAGGGTAGAACAAGGAGAAGAGGAAGGGACAGGGAGCAGAGAAAATATATACACAATAAAAACAATTTTAATAGACTAGATAAATATAATTACATTTTTATAGTTATGGTACAAGATTAATTAGATATGAAACTTTAGACTCATAAAGACAGGACAGATACTAGAGATAATTTTCTTTAACTTTGCCAAACAAATAGACTATTGTAACTGTAATTCTTGCTTGATAACTTTTTTGCAACATGTAATTTTACTATGTTAAGGTTAAAACCTTCCTTTTTGATTAGACAGAAAGGGGGAAATGCTGTAGGAGTGTGTATGTGCTGAACATGTGTTGCTTTTATTGGTTGCTAAATAATGCTGCTTTGGCCTATGGCAAGACAGAACAGATATAGGTAGGAAATCCAAGCAGAGATATAGATTAAGAAGAGCAGAATCTTGGAGACATCAGGCAGTTATCAAGGAAGCAAGTCATGTAAAAAATGAGGTAACATGCCATGCACCCCATGGGAAGGCATGCATTAAAAATATGTATTAATTCAAATAAAAGAGTTAGCTAACTTTAAGATATTGGCCCACTTTGGGTGTGGTCTCATGTACCCTAAAAGGAGACAGGGTCTCATGGCAGCTGGATTAGGTTCCAGTTCCCTGTGCATGCAGAGGATTGAGGATCGCTACCTTTTCTGTGAGTTTATCCCCTAATAAATAAACCTTTGTTATACTCCAAAAAGAGTTAGCTAATAATAAGCTTGAGATATTGGCCAAACATTTATAAGTAATATTATTCCTCTGAGTCATTATTTGGGAACTAGTGTATAGGAAAGACACCCCTGATTATAGTTTCTCAAGCCAATTTTTGGTTTTTACTAGAATGTATGGCTCTTGTAAAGAGCATTGTTAGCCCAAATGGTATAACTTCATTTAAAAAATATTTTAGGTAAATATAAATAATGTTTCCTTTAGGATTGTTTCAAACATCTTTAGCATTATATTAACCTGCTTACTCTTTTTCCTTCTTTAGTTATATATTTTTATATATTCTTTGTATCTGCCTGTATGACTTTGAGCAAATTTTTACCTACCTTCATGAAAGAAAGATTTCTTCTCTTAAAGACTGCTGTCAAAAGTATTTGAATTAACACATCCACCCCCACACACAAATAGATATTGTCTAGAAAGTATTGATTGCTACTAGTGTTGGTGTAATGTTTGTTCTCATTCTCTTTTGCTCTAGAATGATATAGGATCTATGACTATTTCTTCGGTGGAATTGTATATTAATTGTTCTTCATTCTTCTTAAGATTAAAATGGATAGATGTTTAGAGCCTATTTTCAAACATATTGTAGTTAGCAACTACATGCTTAATTTTCTCATTACTATAAATAAGTAAGTCTCTCAATAGTATAGGTCAGTAAACAAATAAATAAATAGCAAATAATTAACTTGGTAGCTCAATGAAAAAATTCTAATATATGGGGATGACTTCATTTAATTATTGACAGAAGCTTCTGTCCCACCAAATCCTACAGCCATCTAGTCCCAAAGAAACACACAGAGGCCTATATTAATTGCAAAGTGTTTGGGCTATTAGCTCAGGCTTATTATTAACTAGCTCTTACAACTTAAATTAACCCATAATTCTTATTTATACTTAGCCATGTGGCTTGGTACCTTTCCTAAGTGAGGCATTCCTTCCTATGCTTCTGGCTGGCAACTGCATTGCTGTCTTTCCTCTTCATAGGATTCTCTTAGTCTGGTTGCCATACATATACTTCCTGCCTAGTTATTGGCCAATCAGCATTTTATTAAGCCAATGTGAGAGGCAAATCTTTATAGTTTACAAGAGCATTATATATCAGCATTTATCACATGACTATGTAGAATTTTTTAAGGTGGTTTAGGAGAATATATATCTGTAAGCTCATACAATTGAACATGTATCTTCTCAGTTAATAAAACCTTTTTAAAATGGTTAAGAAGTATGATGTTGATGGTAGAGGTGTGTTACTAGTGGTAGAATTTAAGATTTCAAAAGTACTATGCATTCTCTGTTAGTACTATCGGCCTCATGCTTGTAGAATGAGATATGAAATTTTACTATTCTTCAAGTGTCATGTCTACCTGCCTGCTGCCATAATTACCATGATGCTCATGAACCTTGTGCCACCATGCTCCCCAAATTAGTAATTGTGTGGTTTGTGGTGTTTTGTCACAGAAACTAAATGTGATTACAATATCAGTGTAATCAAAGGTACTATAAATTTATAAATCCTATAAATTTCTCTTCTAGCAAGCAAAGAGAAACAGATGTTTTTGTATAGTATGAAACAATTTTAAAGTAATTCAGTCAAACATTTGTTACATGAATTAGTCGTTGTAAACTAATTAATAAAATTAGGTGTTCTTAATTTCAAAGGTAGAGCATAAGCATTTTATATCTAAGTATGTTCTGTATTTACAAAGAAATCACTGTTCAACTTGTTTAATTTAAATTAGGAAGTAGTCCTGATTTTATAATTACTAAATGTTTTAGGAATATAATTACCCATTAAATACATTTCAATAAAGGCTAGATTAACATCTCTACAACAAGAAAGGAGAGTTTCATAATATTTATTCATTTGAGATTTTTATCATCAGTTATATCACCCAAATTTATTTTATTTTGGATAATTGTCATATTAATTTCTTGCCACCAGTTTATGAAATTTTCTGCATGTAATAATTGGATGAAGATACTAGAATTTTAAAAAAGAATAATTTAATTGTCAAGTAGAGGAAGATCTCTTAATTCTCATTGATTTGTGAAATAAAACCTGCATAATTACTTAGATATAAGAAATCTTATGCCTCCTAACATTTATTCTTCTTTAATAATAAAAGAATCAAGAGAATGGCCATGTAGAATTAGTCCAATTTTTCTAGGATAATTCTTTGATATTTGTATTAGAAATAATATAATTAAAAACAGCTTTGATACTTGTGTGACATATATGCACTTAGGTTTCTTTGAAAATAAGGATGCTATATAGTGCATGCTGCTTTTACTTATTATCTCACTATGATCTTTGAAATGATTATTTTTCTTTAGTGTAAGCTTAAGAAAAGACAGATTTCTAATAAAGATCATGTCACATTTCAAATTTTTTTGAGTCTTGTAATCAATATTTTTATTTTATTTGATTTCAGCAAAGATAGTCTTTCATGTTCCTGTGATAATTACTTCCTATTGGAAAATAAAATGTCTATATCTTGATGGTTAGAACTTAGTAACATTCTAAACTGGATTGAATACTGCTAGGATAGTCTCTATATATTGGTAAACCTTTGTAATTCACATTGGTACTATAAAAAAACTAAAATATCACACCAACTTACTCTTCTAGTATTTTGAAAAGTTTCTTTGAAAGCATATTGATTGACTCAGTTATTTCATCGAATTTAATACTTAAGTGTCATCAAATTTTGAAACTCATGTTTTTTATGATATTAAGTAATCTTATTGACAGATATTTGTAGGAGTGAAAAATTCTCTAATTGTTGTGTGTAAGTCTAAAATAAACATAAGACCAATGTTCTACATTTAAGTTTAGTATTAAGGAGATAAATTGAATAGACTTCTTTTCTTTCTTTTTTAAAGGATTAATTCTTTTAACTAATAGTCAAATATAAATAGATATATTAGCAATTTAAATATATTTGTTTAGAAAAAAGATTACTAAAGACTGACATTTATAGAGAAGTCTCTAGTAACGATTGAAGCTCTTGAATTTGAACAATGTCTAAATTTTAGTCATAAAGGTTGAGAGTATCATTGTATTCCTTAGATTTTCATTCAAAAAATAATTTTATTTGAAGAAAATTGCCATTGAATAATGAACAATATGCATATTAGTGTAATATGTTCTTAGAAAACTGAATGTTTTCTTGAAAGATGGAACTGTTTAAGGGCAATTGCTGCACAGTTATGAGGACAAAAGATCAGATTGTAGAACCTATGATCTATGTGTAAAGCTTTAAATCCTGTACATGCCTAAAACTCCAGCTCTGAGTGTTCCATGATCATCTTCTGTCTTCTGTGCTCAAACACAAACACATACATACACAGACAGACACTCATACCACATGCACATGCACATACTCCTACATGCACGCACACACTAAATCTTTTTCAAAACAAAATAAAACATGATGTACATAAACTTTAAATAAGTGTAGTTAAAATACACAATTACAAAAATATTTTCCATCTATTTTTTATGTATTCTATTTTATTTCTCAATGTATTTGCAATTGTAGAATATATATTAAAATAACAACAAATTCCATTATTGTAGCTGCTCAAACTTTTCTCTTCAGTGGATTTCTGTTACACTAAAAGAGAAACATTTCCAAGAGCTTATAAATTATTCTAAGTTCTTCTCTATTCCCTTGGTGTATAAGGGCATACTTAGAAAGCATTTTGTATGATGTATACAGTATAGTGTTTTGATATACATACATGTGAAATGACTAAAGGTATCAAAATACTATGTAAATCACTTCACATAATTTCTGTTTCTGTAGGGAGAAAGAATATTTACGATCTATATCTAAAATAAACCATGAGGTATTGCATACTTACAATCCTTCATCTTGTGAGACCCAGCAGGGAGATTACAGCCGTGAGCTCAACCTGGCCTATATAAGACTCTGTCTTAAAGTTGAAATAACATTTATTCTTTTATTTGAAATCAAGTATTGTTAGTGTGGTGGTTAGTATTATCAGCTGCCTTCAATCTCCTGATATAATGGACTAAACTGTGGTTCAAATAAAACCCTTACTCCTTTAAGTTGCTTTTGTTTGGGTATTTTATGAAAAAAAAACAGGAAAAGAAAGGATTAACTATAAACAACATACTAGCACCAAGAATTAAAGCTATTGATCCTGTATATAGGAGTTAAAATTTGTGTCTTTTAAACAATATAAATAAAGTTTTCACATACTTTAACCCTTGGCAACAACTATTCTACTCCTTTACTTTTCACAAACCTCTTCATACTGCTGTGACAGTATTTTATTTCTAAAGACTAAAATTTACACACACACATATTTCTCCCCCTCACACACACAAACACCTAACACAAGGACAGATAATTTGATGACATTCAAGTACAGGTAAATTTTACAATAATAGTTTGCTCTGACTGCATTTTTCCTTTATTCTGTTATTTCATTATGATAGTCTTCTATGAAGGTCCTGCTGGCCTCCAACTCATGGAAATCTGCCTGTCTTTGCCTCTCATGAGTTGGGATTAAAGACATGTGCTACTAATACCTGGATTTGATTTTTTGACATAAATATGCATTCATTTTTCCCTTTTTTCTTTTAGATACCATAAGGCATACATAAAACATTTATTTGCACACATGGCTATATATCTTTAATCTCATAAAACCTTAGGTTTATACATAAAATTCTATATATCTACTTGCTGTGAATTTTGTTATTAAAATGAGAATTTACAATTTTTATTATGTATGTTCATTAAAATGTTATCATACAAAAATTGATATTTAATTCTATTTTTGTAGTGGTGAAATCTGAACTCAGGGCCTTGTGAATTTTAAGCAAGTCCTTTAGGCATGAGCTATATCCCCAGACCAAAAAAATGACTTTTAACTTTTATATTCATATTAAATATAGCTAATAAACCACATTAATAATAGATTATCCTGAGTTTTATTTTTTGTTGTAGAGTAACTTTAGATTTTCAATTAACTTGTATACTTTTCTTTTAAAATCAGTTATATTCTTTAACATTTCTCATAATTCAAGTCTCACAGTGATAAACTCTTCAACAATTATTTGCCTGAGAATGTGCCTTTTTTTCTTTCTGTAGGAGAGCATGGTGATAAACTCCTCAAAAAATATTTGCTTGTAAATCTGTCTATTTTATTTCTAAATGAGAGATTTTTAGGTGTATGATTCCTATTTGGCAGTGATATTTTTGTTTATTTCATTTGGGATTTGCTTTTCAGCATTCTGAATATATTATATCATATTATCTCAAAACTTAGGTCATCTTTAATTGAAATAGACCTTTACCAATTACTAGGACTTTTGAATCTGCATGGATTAGCTGATATGATTTTTGGCCAAGGTGAGTTTGCTTTCTTTGGATTGCAAGACTGCTATCATTTTGTTCTCAATTCACATAGGATATCTGATCGGCTCCTTCTGCAAAGCAAGAATTTTCTATATTGGGCATAGCAACTGTATGGGAACTATAGTCACCTCTGATCTGAATAATGTGTTTCATGGACACAAGGTACTAGTAACAGAGTTAAGCAGGTGGACAGACTTGTCAAAGATTTCTGGAGTTAAGCATGTTATAATGGATGGACTGACTTCTATGCTCACTAGAAATGGACAGTTGAGATTACTTTCCTTTCATGCGTTAGATAAAACTGAAAAAATCCCCTTCTATAACATACATTATTGCCTTCTTTAATTTTATTGAAATCACTTATTACTCTTTTTTAAAACATTTACTTATTTATTTTTTATGTATACAATAGTCTTTCTGTGTGTATGCCTGAAGGCCAGAAGAGGGCACCATACCTCATTACAGATGGTTATGAGCCACCATGTGTTTGCTGGGAATTGAACTCAGGACCTTTGGAAGAGCAGGCAATGCTCTTAACCACTGAGCCATCTCTCCAGCCCCACACTTATTACTTTTTTACACATTACTATTATTTGACTTTTTTTGCTTTACTACCTTATTGAAATGCAAACACTTTAAGGAAAAAATACATCCATATTGTATATTGTATTATTAGTTGAAACAGTATTAAGAAATAATGTTGGTGTTTGTGATATTTCTAAACTTCTATTGCCTGTTTTAAAATAAAATTTATAGTTAGGTACTTCTTGAGTATAAATTTTGTGTATTTTGTGTATTTAGTATTTATTTAATCATCTTATATAGTAGGTTTAATTGGACTTAATACTCATTTTCTTTCATAATAGGAAACAGATTCTCAGAAGGAAACAACTGGTTAAAATGACGTTATAGAACTAATATAAGAAGTTTTGCTCTTTGCTTAAGACTTCTTCCTATGTTGTTTCCAGAGCTTTATAGTTGAATGAACAGAAATTTGAAACATACAACCATGCTGTAGAAATTTATATAACTTTTCTTTTTTTCTAAGCCCCCTATGATTTTTTTCTCACAGCCTGGGAACCTTTGTGGATTCATCATCTCATAGAAATGAATACCTGGGCCTGGTGGTGGTGGCACATGTCTTTAATCCCAGCACTCGGGAGGCAGTGGCAGGCGGATCTCTGTGAGTTTGAGGCCAGCCTGGTCTATAAGAGCTAGCTCCAGGACAGGATCCCAAGCTACAGAGAAACCCTGTCTCAAAAAAACAAACAACAACAACAACACACACAAAAAAATGAACACCTGCATAGATATTAGCACTTATTGCTTACCTAGCACATATAAGAAACTGTTGTTTGCTATATAGAATATTTGCTACTACTTTCACCTGTAAATGTTCTCTGGTGGGAGTATATTATCTCTTTTTATAACTTGGGTGTTTTGACAAGTAGTGATACCTTGCTTAGCTTTGATGCAGGGCAAGAGGCTTGGTCCTGCCAAAACTGAATATGCTAGGTCTTATTGACTGCCTATGGGAGGCCTTACCTTACCCTTTCAGAGGAGCAGATGTGGAGTGGGTTTGGGGGAGGAGGAAGCAGAAAAAGAAGTGGCAGGGGAACTAGAAACTAGAATGACAGTTCTAGGATAGTAAAACTTTTCTGTTCATGGCAGAAATGTAATAGGAATTCATTTAAAACATATTGATTAAACAAATGTTGTGGTGGTTTGAAAGAAAATGGCACACATAGAGATTGACACTTTTAGGAGGTATGGTTTTGTTAGAGTAGGTGTACCTTGTGTTTCTGTGGTCCTAGCTTTAGAGTCAAGAAAAGAAAAAAAAAAGATGTTGTTGAATCTTTCTTTCAGACTACGAAGCCACTGAGGCCAGAAATGTGTTAGGAGAGTCCATGTATGGAGGCCTAGAGATGCCCTTGTGTGAAGCTGTGAAGCTGAAGCACCGATTGCCTTGAAGACCCCAAGATGTTGGAGATGCCAGTGTCATGTTATATTTGCTGAGAAAACCACCTAAAAGGGAGCCGAAATGGTCCAAGAGATACTAGTGTTTTGTAGTCAACAAAGGTGAAGGAGATGGAAATCTGAAGAGTGTTTTAACTTCAGACATGGAGACTCAAGGTTTGGAGTTTGTTCAGCTGGTTTTTGGTCTTCCTTTGGTCCAGTATTTTCTCATTATGTTCTGTTCCCTATACTTTGAATGATAATGCATATCCTGTGGCACTGTATAATGGGAGTATATGATCTAATTTTTATTGTTTTCATTTTGTAGGTGATCACAGTAAAGAGACTGTCTTGTTATAGGGTCCACTTGGATCTAACACAGCTCAAAACCGAAGACAATATAGAAAAGAAAACCTTATTTTAATCAAACTGCTACTGATCAATCAGTGTGACAGAACCAAGTTGGGAACTGAACGGTGACCCCAAGCCAGAATGTTACAGAGCTTTTAAGTCTGAATAACACAAATATCTGTGACAAGTTGCAGGCTGAATTTTTTTACCAATCAGGATTCAGAGATAGGAGACTTTTCTTTGTCGTACAATTGTCCTGCTATCATGGGTTTGTTTACTCAACTGTGACTTGGCTATATTGTGATATTTTGTTTGTGTTCTGACGAATAAAGCTTGCCTGGAGATCAGAGGGTAGAGTTAGTCACTAGTTAACCATAAATGTCTGGAGGCTTGTACAGAGAGGAGAAAGGAAGTGACAACACAGGGCATAGAGAGAAAGTGATAAGGTAGGACATAGACAGGAACTCCCAGTACAGTCTGAGGATTCCTAGAGACAGGAGCCTCCATTTGACCTGGGATAAGAAGATAAGAAGTTTCTGGTGACTGGTTGCTCAGCTTTTCTGATCTTTCAGCTTTCATCCTAACATCCAACTCAGAGTTTTATTGTTAGGACAAATTAGATACACGCTTCACCTGACTTCCAACTTTTGAGGTATGAATTGACAAAATGCTGCTTGCCTGTGTCTTTGCAGATATTGGTACAAGCCTAAGCTGTCCTTGGAGCCACCAGCTGGAGTCACCGCCATGCTGGCGATGTTTTTCTTTCTTTTTCCCCAAGTCTCTGAGTGAGTTTGGGATTTTTCTGCTCCAAACACCACTAGAGTAAGCTGCTTTTACACATTCTACCAAGCAGATGGCTGGCTTTTTTGGCTTCTGCTGTTCTGGTGAGTTGTGGGCTTTTCCTGAAACCTCTCCTTGGGCTGCTGCCACACTAGGTAGCTGCCTCGACACCTGCTTAGGCTGCTAATGTTCTACTCAGCAGCAGTCAGCCTCACACTTCACTGTCATATGCACCACCATCCTCGGGAGATTGGCTGAGAAAATTGGGCATTTTCAAAGGTGAAAATGGTTAAAAGAGAGAGCTTTTCCTACATTAAAAATGAGAAACATCATTATGTTGGATGATTACAAAATAAATGGTTTAAAAATGTAACAATTAAATGAAGGGATAATCAACTTAATTGGGATGACATAATGTTAATTATCATTTTGATAATATTTATTGTCTGTTGGATAATTTTTGGTTTATCTCTAAAAAAAGATGGTTGATATAAGTGCTAAGACAAAGGTTTTATAAAAACTTATTAAAACAAATCATATAGCTATTCAGATCCACAAGAAGAAGTTTAAAGGAGAACCAATCTCACCATTACATTACAAAATTAGAGAGGAACAGCCCAAAATTTTCAATCAACCTTAATTCATCCAGTCACCTTACAGGAACTGCCAAATGACAGATATCCCCAAGGCTATTTAAGTACTTGCTACATTCCTGTGTAAATCATAGATTTAATTAAATTAAATCTTATATAAGCATGTACAGTAGGTCTCTCCCCAAAAGGGGGAAGGGATACTCAGGGATAACCAAAAAAGAATGTATCACAATACCATTTCTGAGGTATGCGAGGTGTTCTGTTGTCCAGGGATTTAATTTGGAACTGAATGTATCTTTCACCATGGTGAAAATCTTTGAAGTGGATTAAAAGCAGTTCAAGGGGTGAGCAGATAGCAGATAACATTTGGCCTATTTTTCCAAATGTAAAACACAGAGCAATAAACAAGTAGCTAAATGAAAGTATAGACACAAACTGACAGAAAGACAGACTGGCACACCAAATACACATAGAATTAGATGGTTCACCAGTTTGACCCCAATCAAGTGTTCCATCAAGGGGGCCCAAGAGACAGATGAAGTAGTCCTCATTCCCCTCAGAATTCCAAAGCATTGCTGTAGCCAGCTTGTTTCAGTGAATCAACTGAAGGAGCACAGGTCAGAATTTATAAAAAAAAAAAAAAAAAAAAAAAAAAAAAAAAAAAAAAAAAAAAAAAAAAAAAAAAAAAAAGCTTAATGCTGGAGGTTTTGGACTTCTGAATAATGTGCCCAACTGCAGATGATTATAAACCAGGGTCTTGGATTGAGTGATTAGCATCCCTGAAAGGCCTCCAGATGTTCTAGGTTCCACTTGGATCCAACACAACTCAAACACCAAATCATTGCAGAAAATAAAAGTTTGTTGTCATCAAGCCACTATTGTTTGGTCTTGGATGTAGAACATACTCGAGACCTAAACTGCAAATCTGGCCAAAATGCTACAGAGCTTTTAAGTCTGTAAAACAAAAGAATCTGGTCCAAGTTACAGTTACATTTTTCACCAATCAGGATTCAGGGATTAAGAAATTTCCAGGGGATTTTTATATGTGGTTCAATATTCTGGTTCTTTTTGTCTGATTTACACAATTATAAATGGGCGGCTTGCCCAACATCTATGTCTCCACTTGCAAGACAGGATGTCAGTTACCCAGGGAGGTCTTGGGAACTTTAACGTTATGTGGCTCCTGTTCAAAATGGAAGTTATACTCACAATGGTTTAAGTTCAATTCCTTCTTATAGCATGAATCTCAGAAGAGATTTAAACTTTAGATTTTCAAGATTGAGACTGTTATAGACGATGGAACTTCTGAAGTGGGTCTGAGTAAATTTTTACTTTATCATGTGAATTCAAGCCTATGTGATGGTTTTAAAGAAGATGGCCCCCACAGAGAGTAGTACAATTAGGAGGTGTGACTTTGTTGGAGTAAATGTGGCCTTGATGGAAGAAGTGGTTCACAGTGTAGGTGGGATCTGAAGATTCCAAAGCTCAAGCTATACTGTGTGACACAATTTCTTCTATTGCCTGTGGAACAACATGTAGAAATCTCTGTTCCTTCTCTAGTGTTATGTCTCCCTGTATGCCACTATGACCCACCATGATAACAATGGAATAAACCTCTGAATTGTAAGATAGCTCAAATTAAGAGTTTTCCTTTATAATAGTTGTCATGCCATGGAGTTTTGTCACCTAATAATAGACACCTAACTATGACAAATATTCATATAGCAGTTTTATGCCTGTATTATACATAATTATAACTAAGTAATACTCATGGTGTTAATTGAATGTGCATAAAATTCATGGAACACAAATTGTGCCCTATAAAATTACATTTGGGTTTATGAACTGGTTGCACAAATGTTATCTTACTTTCAGAAAAGCATAAGAGCCAAAGTTAACCTGTAAGCCCCACTTGCCCAAGTACAAGGTAACTTCCTATAATGCATAGTTCTTGGGAATAACAAGCTGCATGTTTACACTCCCCTAAATAAGTTTGTTTAATCCATCTTCACTGCTTGTGGGTTCACATGTGGGTTGGAGGTATATAGGCAGGAAATACATCATGATGTATGCTTCCCTGTAATTGGACCAGATGTGAAATACAATAAATTGTGGATTTTATCTTCTTAAGTGCCTGAAAAATCTTACTTGTGGCCACTCCCTAAACCCAAGAATGGACTTGAGCAGAGTTTTTAATCCTGGCTAGTAATTAATTAAACATTTTTCATATTTTGCTCAAAATTATGGAACTTGTTTTCTCTCACAAATCTCAGGATTATTATTTAGAGTCCCCAGGCAAGATGGACTGTTAACCATACCCTTCTATTTGTGACCTTCAGGGTACAGAACTACTCCAGGGGCTCACACTTTGGAAATTGAATCCAAGTCTTTGGGCCATGCTTTCAGTCCTTCAGACTATGCAGTGAATGGCCATGCTAAAAAAAGGGAGATCATAAGCATTTTTATGTAGGTCTCTTTTGGTAAGTCATAAAAGCTTTTAGTTACTAGAGACATTTTTCTCCCTGGTTTCCTGATTCTGTTTCTGGGGTACCCTGGCCTGGATATTGGGAGGATCTGACAAGTTTTATGCACCCCAATTCAGTGTAAAGAGACATGCCTCCCTGACTACTGATTAATTATGGTTAATTGATCTTCAACCAGAGACACCAAATTTTCTGACCTGCTTGGGGTCTTGAGGATGCCTGGAGACACTGGGGCCCCTTAAGAAAAAAAACTCACACCAGAGATTAGACACAGACCACAACCAAATATCAATTTTCAAGTACAAACCAGATGCAAAGAGATTTTTTATTAACCAAGGCAAAGAGACCAGGTGGCTTGATCTGCATAAGGCAAACGGCAGCAAATAGCTTTGAATATGATAATTTTAAGGGGAAAAGGGGGGAAGTCTGGGTTAGAATGAGATAGGGAAGTTGGATTACTTGTAAAGGGTGAAACAGCAGCTTGACTAGATGCCATGTTGGCATGGCTATTGCTTCTACTGACAGTAGAGATCAGTCTGATGTGGGTTGCAATAAAACAAGCCAATTTAAGAGGGTAAAAGAGAGTCCTTGAGGAGGTCAAGGATATATGAATAGTTAGTAATTGTGTTTTCCTTTTGTACTTAGAAATCCTTTTAGATGATTGACTGCATTAAGAAGATATGGAAAGCATATTTGGAGTCTATATATACTATTTATTATATATTTTTTTTTACCAGTTTGGAAGGCTCTGATGAGGGCAGTTAATTCTGCCTTTTGATTGGTAAAATATTAGCATAATAAATGTGGTGGTGTTGCCTGCCTTTAATCCCAGCACTCAGGAAGCATAACACATTCTGTGTATTTAAGGCCAGTCGATCTCTGTGCATTCAAGGCCAGTTTGGTCTACAAAGAGTTCAAGAGCTAGTTCCAAGACAGGCTCCAAAGCTACAGAGAAATCTGTATTGAAAAAACAAAATAATAATAATAATAATAATAATAATAATAATAATAATGCCACCTCAATGATGGCATCATCTGAGACCACTACATATTACCCAACACAATGGCCATCAGACAGAAAACAGTTATGTTCTGTACAAAAATGTGTAGGCAGAAGCAACAAGAGAAACGTGTTGTACATGTGATAGATTGGGAAATCATTTGAAACTCTTTGGACAGGAGTAAAAGGGCACTGGGAAATGCTAGGTTAAGAGATAAGTGTGGAGGAATTGAGAGAAGGACAAGTAAGAAATTAGAGTCTTGTGTTTTCAGTAAGAGAAGTTTAGAAGGGAAAGAAAAATAGTGGTAGGAATAGATGGTTCTCATCTCAGTTACTTGTTAGATAAAGAAATGTTTTGAAAAATTGTTTTGATTTGCATTTCCCTGATACCTAAGGAGGTTGAGCATGACCTTAAGTGTCTTTTGGCCATTTGAACTTTTTCTATTGAGAATTCTCTGTTCAGTTTAGTGCCCCATTTTTAATTGGGTTAATTAGCATTTTAAAGTCTAGTTTCTTAAGTTCTTTATATATTTTGGAGATCAGACCTTTGTCTGTTGGGGGTTGGTGAAGATCTTCTCCCAGTCAGTAGGGTGCCTTTTTGTCTTAGTGACAGTGTCCTTTGCTTTACAGAAGCTTCTCAGTTTCAGGAGGTCCCATTTATTTAACGTTGCCCTTAATGTCTGTGCTGCTGGGGTTATACGTAGGAAGTGGTCTCCTGTGCCCATATGTTGTAGAGTACTTCCCACTTTCTCTTCTGTCAGGTTTAGTGTGTTCAGATTAATATTGAGGTCTTTAATCCATTTGGACTTGAGTTTTGTGCATGGTGATAGATATGGATCTATTTTCATTCTTCTACAGGTTGACATCCAATTATGCCAGCACCATTTGTTGAAGATGCTTTTTTTTCTTCCATTGTGTACTTTTAGCTCCTTTATTGAAAATCAGGTGTTCATAGGTTTGTGGGTTAAAATCCGGGTCTTCTATTCGATTCCATTGGTCGACTTCTCTGTTTTTATGCCAATACCAAGCTGTTTTAAATACTGTAGCTCTGTAATAGAGTTTGAAGTCAAGGATGGTAATGCCTCCAGAAGTTCCTTTATTGTATAAAATTGTTTTGGCTATCCTGGGTTTTTTGTTTTTCCATATAAAGTTGATTATTATTCTCTCTAGATCTGTGAAGAATTTTGATAGGACCTTGATGGGGATTGCATTGAATCTATAGATTGCCTTTGGTAGAATTGCCATTTTTACTATGTTGATCCTCCCAATCCAAGAGCAAGGGAGATCCTTCCATTTTCTGGTATCCTCTTCAATTTCTTTCTTCAAAGACTTAAAGTTCTTGTCAAATAGATCTTTCACTTCCTTAGTTAAAGTTACCCCAAGATATTTTATGCAATTTGTGGCTGTCATGAAAGGTGATGCTTCTCTGAGAAATGAGCAGAGAGACTGTGATAGGAGCACATAGACAGGGAGGTAGGTCCTTCATAGACATTGCTGTAACGAGTTTTAGAGGGGTAGATGATAAAGGTAATGTTAAGTCCTAGAAAGTGTCTCAAGATCCTTTTTAATTAGAAATGTAAAGAACAAAAGTTGTGCATAGATCTGGAAGGAGAAGTCCTGGGGAAAAAAGGAGAGAGATTTTGAGTTTACAGAATTGTTTGTAAATGTGAGGAAGTGGCTCATCAGGAGCTTCCAGAAGCAGCTTGGTATAAGGGATGCAGAGTCAGTATCCAGGGACACATGAAGAGAGGAAATTGACCATCCCCCAAAAGTAAAGCAGTTCATATTTTATTGAGGTTGGAGGTGTGCAAGAGAGATTGGCAAGACTGTCTAAAGCGAGAACTTTAAGGGTGGTGGGAAAGAGAATCCAAGATAGGTAACTTAAGGAGAGGAGAATTGAGTTTTGGAAAGTGATACCCTGTCACTGCTGGAGCCCAGAAAATTGAGGAATGAGGTGGTGTTAGATTGGCTAGAAGAGAAGGAAGGACTGCAAAAAGGAGGTCATTGACACACTAAAAGAAGCAGAAGGGAAAAGGGAGAAGGCAGGCCATGTCTGTAGCAAATGCCTGGATAGAAAGGAGGGGGCTGTCTCTGAATCCCTGGGGAAGGACAGCCAAGATAGTTTGTTGGGATTGCTGAATATCTGTGTCTGTCGAAGTGAAGGCAAAAATATCTTTAAAATGAATATCTAGGGTTATTGAAAAAAGCATCTTTTTTGGAGCTAAGCCCAGAAAGAAAGTAGTGTTGCTGGGGATATTCGATAAGAAGGTTTGAAGGTTGGGAACTCTAGGATGCTCTAAGTCAATGGCAGTGTTTATGGAGCAAAGGTTTTGGAGTAGGCAAAAGCTTCAGTTAGATTTTATGACTGCCAATACAGGAGTATTATAGGGTGAAGAAATGGGTCTTAGAAACTGTTTGAATAAAAGAGGCTGAATGATATGTTTGACTAAGGGTGGGTGTATTAGGGATTGGAGATGTAGGCAGAAGAGTCTTTGAGTGTAACAGAAGGGGGATCTATATTGTGAATCCAGGGAACAAGAGCCAGTATTTTATACAATGGAGTTGACTAAAGAAATGAGAAGAGGGCAAGGGAGGTTTTTAGGAGTTTGGAGGGTGGTAGTGTATATAAATTGAAGCTTGAAGGGATACAGGCATGTCCTTAGAAATGTTTCTTGGGTAAAATGAAATACTTCATGCCAAATTGAGAGAGAAAATCCATTCCTAGAAAGGGAGTAGGACATTGGGGGTATGAGCAGAAAGGAATGTGAAAATGAAAAGCCTTTAAAGGAAAAAAAATAGGGAAAGTGTTTGGAGGTTTGGAGGGGACTGTAAGACTGACCATGTTCTCTATGGATGAGTGAGAAGAGTAAGTGGGACCCCAAAAGTCTCTCATGACTAAAAAAATGGCCCATGTATTTAGGAAGAAAATGATGAGGTGACCTGACAAAAAAGTAGAGCCCAGGTTCCTGGAGAGTATTGGTGTGTATTTATTCAGGTAAATAGCAGAGCCTGCTCCTTTTTAGTCCTCAGATGTCAGGCCTAGAAGGGCCATGGGAGATGTAAAAGGCTGGGTAACCCCAGGGAAACTGTACCTTGGGGCCTTTCCAAAGTCCATTGACTCTCCTAATGATATTTAGGGAATGGTTGGGTAGATCTCTGAGGATTTGTGTAGGTAAAGGTCTAGTGAACTTCCTTCCACATTTGAATGCAAGGGTCTGGTGGCTATTTCCAATCTGATATCCCCTTTCTTTAGGGTACTCCATCACCAGGGGTCTGATAAAGAGTCATACAAAAGCTAATACCTTTATTTTTGGTTATACTCATCACAATTATGAAAGACCTTGAATGCCAGGGACAGAACAGGAGCCTAGGTGTTAAATGGGCCTTGGACTACTTTAGGTCTCCTTTTCCTGAGAGCTCTGTACAGGGTCATTCCACAGACATTTGAGCTTAGACACATTCTCCAATTAAGGTTAGGTTAGACACAGAAGAGGAAGACCCACTGAGTAAAGCAGTTCTCCAACTTGTGCCGAGCTCAGAGAGCTGTTGCAACATGGTAGACTGTGACCTAAATAACAGGGTTTTCCCAACATTTTAGTGTTTGAGTTTGGCCCTTTTGTCTGAGTAATACTGCACAAAAAAATGATTTTAAGGAGTTGTTGGTCTAGGCTTTTATGTTTGAGTAGGATCTTTGCAAGGCACTGGGAGAACTGAGAGGGGTTTTCAGTTATGTTCTAATTTTTTTGTATTCCTTGAAAGTTAATTGGTTTAAGTGTCACTACCCCCACCCAGGGCACAAAGGAGACAAAAACTGAAACAGTCTCTGGCCTGATAATTATGTCTGTTACTGTAATTCCAGTTAGGATCTATTTCACGGAATGCTGTAGCTCCAATGGTGTGAATTTGATCTGTTTTGTGTATTTGACCTGCATCTTAATGGGCTTTCTTCCAGACACAACTATATTTCTTGAGGACAACATTATTATAAAGGATCATATAGAGGCAAAGGAAGGTGAGGTTATAGGACTGGATTAGGTATTGGAATTTTTTGGTGAAGGTAACGGTGTCTGAAAAGTAACCTAGACCTTTTTCGTCCTGAACAAGTTCAAGTTCACTGAAAAAAGGAAATGGAAATGAATAAGGTCCTCCATAACTGCAACATTCATAACAGGCAGGATTTGGTCAGGAGCTGAAGTTAGTTTATCATGTGAGGGAGCAAGTGTGTGTATGACTAAAAGGGGGAGCATCAGACTCCAAGGGAGACTCAGATTAGAAAGGAAAGTAGAGAAGCAGAGGCAGGATCTGAGTGATCACCTGTTCAGGTGAAGTCCAGGTATATGAAGGAGAGGAGAGAGTGTCAGATATGAGGTAGTGAAAAAAAAAGGTATCTGGATAGAGGGAGAAGGTCATGAATGGAGACTGGGAAGAGATTCATCAGCAGAATTACAAGATGGCCTTTAAATTTCTGGAGCAGAAGAATCAAGAGGTGAGGTAGAATACTTTTGGGCAAAGGGAATGTGGAAAAGTAAATAAAAACTACACAAGGAAGGCTTGGAGTAAAGAACAAAGGAATCAGAAATATAAAGGATTTATTTTTATTTTGGTATATGTAGAAAAAAGTTGTGAAGACCCCGTACAATGTTAGGTTCAAGGAAATCATTACATGAATATTTTGGCTGGTTGTCTAGAAGGTACTGAGGCCAAGCTTGAATGAATGAGTTTAGAAAGTATAAGAAAGACATTTCCTTACAAAGAGATAAGGGGGTCTGGAGTTAATTGTAGCTCTTGAGATTTTGGAGAAGACATACCAAAGCTGAGTCACTCACAATAGAAGGAGTTGATCCCATCACACATAGTGGCTGGTGACCAAGGTTGAGATCCAAGGATGTCCCCTGAGATTTGAATGGCTGATAGAGAGACCTCTGAAAGGGAGAGATCATCACACGAGCTCCATAACCAAAAGTGCTGTCAACAGAGTTTTGAACAGTTAGAAATGGACACTAAAATCTAGTGGGTGTAGCCACCAAAAGTGAAAGGAAAACTTTTGCCCAAGCTGAACTTAAGGGAATGTGCCTACTACCATCCTAGGGAGTCCTCTATAATTATTGAAGGTCATGATGGGGTGATGTCTCCCTAATCCCACACGACAGAGCAGGGAAACTGGACACTTGATGGTCAGCAAGTAACCCAGTGACTGTTTAAGGTAGCAAGGGTTGGTGACTTACCAAACAGCTGCTATTGGATGAGGTTATCAAGTGTCAAGAGGATTGAAAAGTGTGGTATAAAGGTTTGGGTGGGTTAGTTACCAGTCTGAGTCATGAAACAAAAATGAAGGGACCCATGCGTAGTGATGAGGTGAGCAGGCCTGCTTTTTGTCCCGCCCAGCTCCCGCATGGCTAGCTTAGCCCCGGAAATAATAACACAGAAACTGTATTCATTTAAACACTGCCTGACCCATTAGTTCTATCCTCTTATTGGCTAGCTCTTACATATTGATTCAACCCATTTCTAATAACATGTATCACCACTTGACTATGGCTTACTGGGATGAGTCTAACCAGCATCTGTCTCGGAGAGAAGAGCCATGGCATCTGCCACACTGTCTTCTTCCTCCCAGAATCCTGTTCTGTCTACTCTGCCTACCTAATTTTCCATCCTATCAAAAAGGCCAAGGCAGTTTCTTTATTTAACCAATGAAATCAACACAAAACAGAAGACCCTCCTACATCACCCGTTTATTGGAATTAGGCACAGAACACACCAAAACACAAATTTCCAAGCACAAATAAAATGTAAAGAGATCTTTAATTAAGCAAGGCAAATAAGCCAGGTAACTTAATCTGAATCAGGCAGAAACAGCAGCAAATAACTTTGAAAGTGATAATTTTAAGGGGAAAGGGGGAGGTCTGTATTATAATGTTCTAGGTTGTGTTGATAAGTTTTGATTGGTTATTTTAATTAGGTTTATGAAAATAATGAATTTTTATTCCTGGACTTTGGTGTTTTGATGTTTGGACCTTGTTAATGGTTCTCTGGAATGACTCAGTGGCCACATAAGGCAATAGACCTTGGTGGCTAGGTCTAAGTAGGCAATCTAAAAGTTTAGTGAGAGGGAGACAGTAAAAGGCAAAAACTTTTGGTGCCACATTTGCCATGTTCAGTCTGTTTGCCATGGTCTTCCTTGCTAGGGCCCTTTATAGAGGCTCATTGTAGGGATGATACACAATCCAGGGTTTATGTAAGGAGACTACTAAAATAGCCGATCTGCTAATTTCTCTTTTTCAGACTGGTGGTACTCTAAAGGGCACCAGTTATTAGTGTTTTCTGATGTTGTTCTGCCTCTGTGTTTTGTGTTGTCACCTTGGCTCTGTGTTTGGTCTTTTGTCTATACCTGTCTTTCTGACTCAGGACAACTAAATGGACCAAGTACAAGATAGATAATCTGGAGCATTGCTCCAAAGGTATAAAATGGCAGAAATGGCATAATTTGGGGGCCATGGGTTTTTATAGTGGTATAGCTTGTGTTTTAATAAATAATGCTTGCTCGAAGATCAGAATGCAAAGCAGCCACACTAGTCAGCCATATAGGTCTGGCAGTAGTGGTAAACACATTCAATCCCAGAAGCCACACTATTTATCCATAGAGGTTGGGCAGTGGTGGTGCAAGCCTTTAATCCAAGCCCCAGAGAGAGATACAGAATGAGAGGAGACAGGTCTCACACTGAGTCTCACTCTGAGTAATCGTGGAGGCAGGATCACCCATTTCAGTCAGAGGTAGAGGTAAAATTCAATGGCTGGCTGCTTTGTTTTTCTGATTTTCAGCTTGAATCCAAACATTTATCCCCAAATTTTTATTATTTATGCTACAGATTTTGGTGGGCCAAAGCCCCAGGGACCAGTGCTGAAATTGGTGGCTTGCTGTGGCAGGCTCAGATTCAGCTCTCCACACTATAAAGCTAACAGGCAATATAGCCCACTGGCCATTTGATTCAGCAGCAACAGCTACTAAGGTGACCTCTCCCAAGAATTACAACAACAGGGCAGTTAGAAAATATTTTGTCTGTCTGTTCTATATGTATGAATATGATCATTGCATGCTTGTTTCTGACTAGTCTCCTTTGAATGTATTCCTGTGTCTAGTGTGTCTTCATTATAGCTTAGCTCTTTCTGTTGTAGCCAACGATGGCCTGGGGCTTAGTATTTAGTTCTGGCCAATGGATCTAATGTAATATGGATTCAAATGTTATTCAAGGATGGATAAAATTAAATTTGCTTCATGCTATATCACCTTATTGAAAAGCTAGCTCTGGAGTTGGGTTATGGCTCTCTCTTTCAGAGTCTCTATGTTCTGGGCCAAGCACTATGACAAGGAGAATGGAGCAAAGCAGAAAAGCTAATGAGAGTAATGGTTTAATCAACTTAGTAAAATATATAATTAACCTATTAGAGATAATTTTAGCAGTACTATTGTATAAATATAATTGTAGAAAGTGAGAAAAGTCCAAAAGCAGATGAATAATGATCTAAGAAGTACCTACAAGGAAAACAAGTACAGGTAATGAAACTAAATTCAGTTTTTCCCAGTCAAAATTTATATTCATATATATAAAAATTGCATGTCAATATATAAACCTGCCAAACAAAGCCAAAACACATCCTTTAAATGTAATCACTACCTTAATATTAAGACCTAAAGCTTTGAAATTGTCAGAAGGAAAGGGAAAGAAGACACTTCATGATATGGGCATAAGCACTTTCTGAATAGGATTCTAGTTGATGTGTGATGTCCTTCTCTATATGTTTTGCTTTTTATTGGTTTTTATTGGTTTTTATTGGTTTTATTGGTTTTTATTGGTTGGTGTTTTTGCCAATAATTTTGCAGAATAAATCCAGGTGGGAAATACAAATATATATATATATATATATATATATATATATATATATATATATAGAGAGAGAGAGAGAGAGAGAGAGAGAGAGAGAGAGAGAAGGCAGAGTCAAAGAGACACCATGTAGCTGCTGAAGGAGAAAGATACCAGAACAGAAACTTACCCTGTAAGTCACAGCTTCATGGTAATACACAGATCAATAGAAATGGGTTAATTTAAAATAACAGAGCTAGCTAGAAATACACATGAGTCATTGGCTGAATAGTGTTGTAATTAATATAATTTCTGTGTGATTATTTTGGTCTGTGCAGTTTGGAAATGAATGAGCAGTCTCTGATTATAAAATGGCACCCACAGTCTGGGGCTTAGAGTCACATAAGACTTAAAAAAATCTAAGAAAAAAAAGAGGACTTACAGACCCACAAAGACAGGGCAAGAAACTGTTCTTGTCTGATCTGCCATCATACTGTATAAACTGGACACACAGAACTTACAGAAAAGCATCCCTCACAGTTCCTGCTTCACAGAGGAAACTGACAGACAATCTGCAGGTTACAGGAGAAGTGACAGACAAACTGTTTCCAATTTAGGCAAAACAGTCTTCCAAATTTCCTGCTTCTTGAAAAAGTCTGCCAGACACTATGGGCCTGTAGGCTGAAGACAAATGCTCCAATATGGCAGAGGAACTTTGGGTGGCTGTCAATGCAATGAAATGTCTTGAATTCTAGAGTTTTGAAAGTTGCTTACAATGCCCTTCCTGTTTATTTAGGTAGCATTATATTGTTTCAGGGACTTTGATGACATTGAAGAATAGGTAGTTATTATTATAGTGTTCCTTAGTTGGTGTGGGAAGTCCTTAGGTCTATGTGTCGTTTTTATTGGTTAATGAATAAAAAAAATCAGCTTTGGCCTGCACAGGGTAGAATAGAGGTAGGCAGAGAAAAATAAACTGAATGCTGGGAGAAAGAAGACAGAGACAGGAGATGCCATGTAGCTGCCATTGGGAATAGACATGCCTAAATCTTTCTGGTAAGCCACAAGCACATGATGATACACAGATTAATAGAAATGGATTAAAGTAAGATATAAGAGTTACCCAATAAGAAACTAGAGCTAATGGACCAAGCAGTGATTTAATTAATACAATTTCTGTGTGGTTATTTTGGGAGTCTTGGCAGCCAAGAAGTGAACAAGTGGCCATTCTATAACACTTAGTTATGATAAAGAATAAATTGGATACAAAATTTTAGACCCAAAAAGATAGGAAAGATGATAGAGTATTTTCCTTTGTTTTTCAAATGTTAATGGACTAAATTTTATAACCATAATTTTTGCTTGATAAACGTTTTGTTATATTTAATTTTGCTATGTTAAAATTGAAGCTTTCCTTTTTAATTAGACAGAAAGGGAAGATGATATAGCATACACTTCTGTATATGTGTTAATTTTCATTGGTTGTTGAATAAAACTGTTTCACCCAATGGTTTAGCAGAGCAAATCCAGGTGGGAAATCTGAACAGAGATACATAGAGAGAGTAGGTAGAGTCGAAGAGAGGTCATGTACCTGCCAAAGGAGGAAGATACCCTGGATTCTTTCTGGTAAGCCACAACCTTGTGGCAACATAGATTAACAGAAATTTGTTAATTTCAGATGTAAGAACTAGTCAATAAGAAGCCTTAGCTAATAGGCCACACTCTGTTGTAATTAATATAGTTTCTGTGCGATTATTTGGGTCTGAGCAGCTAGAAAATAATTAAGGAGTCCCTATTTATAAATAGGTATTGAGGAAATAAGACCAACAATTCAAATGAAACATAATAAAGTTAAAAAAGCTCATATACAGCAAATTAAGTAGGTAGTCAAGTAATGAGACAATCCATAGAACTGGGAAAAACCTTTTTTCATGCTATACATAGGATACAAAGGAATAATATCTAGAAATACATATAAAATCACTTTGAGAAATCAAATATTTTAATCAATATAGGGACTAATAAAACTTGTAAAGTGGTGAAGTACAAAAGCAAAATAATCATGAAAATGTATTCAACCATACTACCCTTCACAGACTTGTAAATTAAAATGATATTGAGATTCCTTTTCAGTCAAATCACAGGGGCAGATATTTTTAAAAAGCATATTATATGGAATGTTGGGCACAGATGTTTTCAAAAGTTGATATATGGTTGGTGGCAGCATAAACTCATTCAGACACTGTGGAGTCACTATGGAGGTTTCTAATAAAACAGAAAATATATATTCCATTTGACAAAACTTTGCCATTATTGGGTACTTTCTGAAAGGACAGCAACTGAACATGTGACAGAGAAAAGGGATGATAGGATGATAGACTTCCCATATAATATATAATTGTATGAAACTATCAAGAAATATTAAAATTTGTAAAAAGGAAAGAAGGAAGGAGGGAAGTCAAAGAGGTAAAGAAAGGTAGTTTGTGTAAAATAGTTTCAAATTATGGCTCAAAGAAAAAGGATATTTTTAAATAGAAAGCAGACAATGAGTATGGATGGTTGATGGAGGAGGGTCATCTGTCTATGTGTTACTTTCATTGGTTAATAAACTGCCTTGGCCCTTTACTAGCACTGAAAATTAGGTAGGCAGAGTAGACAGAACAGAATTGTGGGAGAAAGAAAGCAGAGTCAGGCAGATGCCTCAGGCAGATGCCATAGCTCTCCTCTTTGAGATGGATGCAGGCTAAGATCCTTCCCGGCAACTACACAGATTACTAAATATGGGTTAAAGCAAGATATGATAATTAGCCAATAAGACGCTGAAACTAATGAGCCAGGCAGTGTTTAAATGAATATAGTTTGTGTGTTGTTATTTCCGGGGGGGCTAAGCTAGCTGTGCTGGAGCCAGGTGGGGATGCAGCCCGCCGCTCCATCTACAGATGGTGATAGTTCCAAGATAGGATGAAGGGTAAATATTAGTGATGCACATTATTTTGTGAATAAAATTGTTATAATAACCCCCGATATGGTGAATACACATGAAGAAATGGATGATCACTGTTCTACTGTAATTATAACTGTTATTTATTTTTTCTGCGTAAGTGACATGTCTTGACATTTCTCAAGTATTATAGCCTATAAGTCACACAGGATTACGTGAATGCTTTTAAAGGTGGGACTATTTGACTATTCTTATTATTTACCAAATATTCTGTTGTCTTTTGTGTTTCTCAGCCATTGGGATTGCTATATTAGTATTGGCCATTGGTATTGCTATGTTAAATCAGCCACCAAACTTTTTTTAATTTTATTTTTTAAAAATGAAAACAATCTTTTTTCATTTTACATACCAATCCTAGTTCCCACTCTTTCCCCTCCTCCCCTTCCCTCTACCTAATCCCCCATTTTATCCTCCATCCACTCCTCACAGAGGGTAAGGCACATTGCTTTGGGGAAGGTCCAATGCCCTTCCTACTATATATAGGCTGAACAATGTCTCCATCCAAAGAGAATGTATTCCAAAAAAAACAGTATAAGAAGTAGGGATAAGCCGGGCGGTGGTGGCGCACGCCTTTAATCCCAGCACTCGGGAGGCAGAGGCAGGCGGATCTCTGTGAGTTCTAGGCCAGCCTGGTCTACAAGAGCTAGTTCCAGGACAGGCTCTAAAAAAGCTGCAGAGAAACCCTGTCTCGAAAAACCAAAAAAAAAAAAAAAGAAGTAGGGATAAATCCTGGTGCTACCTGCCAGTGGCCCCACAGTCTACAACAGCCATACAACTGTCACCCATATTCATAGGCTCCAATTTTGCCCTATGCTGGTTCCTTCACTGTCTGGCTTGAGGTGGTGAGCTCCCATTGGCTCAGTTAGACTGTTTCAGTGGGTGTTCACATCATAGTCTTGATCTCTTTGCTCATATTCTCATTCCTCACACTCTTCAAATTGACTTTGCGAGTTCAGCCCAGTGCTCCACTGCATGTGTCTGCCTCTGTTTCCATAAGTTGCCGGAAGAAGGTTCTATGGTGACATTTGAGATAGTTATCAATCTGATTACAGGGCAAGGCCAGTTTGGCCACCCTTTCCTGTATTGCTTAGCGTCTTAGCTGGGGTTCTCCTTGTGAATTTCTGGGAATGTCTCCATTGCCAGGTATCTTTCTAGCTCCATAATGGCTCCCTCAATCAAAGTATCTCTCTCCTTGTTCTCATCTCTGTACTTCTTCCATCTCAACTATCCTGTCCCTCAAATTTTTCTCCTCCTCCCCTTCTCTCTACTTTTTCCCCTTCTTTCCTCCCTTTCTCCCCCATGTTCCCAATTTTGTCAGCTGATATTGATTATTTCCCCTTTCCAGTGGATCTATATATCTTTTTCTTAGGGTTCACCTTGTTACTTAGCTCCTCTGGGGTCATGGACTACAGGCTTTTTATCCTTTGTTTTACAGCTAGTATGCACTTATGAGTGAGTACATAACATGTTTATCATTCTGGAGCTGGGTTCTGTTGTATATTTCTTTAAGTGTCATTCTGTAATTTGAGATTCTTCTGTTGAGAATTTTGTTCAGTTCTGTACCCCATTTTTGTTTTATTATTTGGAATTTGACTTAAAATTATTTGACAATACAATTAAAGAGTGAATATAAAATTATTCATAATAAAATACATATACTTAAAAGTATTTAAATGACTGGCATGATAGCTTGTTGGGAAAAAGTGCTTGTCTCTAACCTGACAATAGGTACAGTTTTCATCCCACAACATCAAAATGGAAAGAGAATTGCCTTCTGAATGTTGTGGTCTAACTTCTTCCCTCCTCTCAAATACACACACAGAGACACATACACACATATACACAAGAACACACACACACACACACACACACACACACTTAAACACATTTTTTTTAGTGTTGAAAATCACATTTTAAAAGGAAGATTTTGTCTTTCATCCTTTAGTTAGGGTTTTAAATGCCATCACTGAAACAATTTTAGGACAGATTTATTTCATCTCACACTTCCACATCACAGACCATCATCAAAAGACATAAGGACAGGAATTCAAGGCTGGAACTAAAAGTCGAAACCAAGGAAGAATGCTAATTATTGGCTTGTTCCTCATGGATTTCTGAGCCTGCTTTCTTATTCACAGAGGAGCAGCAGCCCAAAGGTACTACACCCACATTGAGCTATGTTCTGACATACAAGGTTTGATGTAGACAAATCTTAGGGAGATATTTTCTCAGGTGAGGTTCCCATTTTTCAAATACATCTAGGTTTGTAGGTTTGTGTCAACTTGGTAAAATCCAGCTAGCACATTAGATGATATTATTTTCAAATAAATTAGACTGTATGAAAAAGTTAAGACCAATTATCCTCTTGTCAGGAAAAAGGGAGAAAGAATAAGAAATCAAGAAAAGGAGATATTAATATGTAGTCCATTTTGTTTTTGTTTGTTTGTTTTTACTGACATGGTTTCTCTGTGTAACAGCCCTAGCTGTGCTGGAACTGGCTCTTATAGACCAGAATGTCCTCAAACTCACAGAGATCCACCTTCTTCTGCCTCCCAAGTGTTGGTATTAAAGGCATGTGCCAACACTCCTGACCAATATAGTCCATTTTAAAGAAGATACCTTTTAACAACAATAGTAACATAAAAGAAAGTGTTTCCTAAAAGAGAAAAGCAGGAAAAGAAATTATTCAATGTGCTACTCCAATTCGTTTTAAACCTCTGCCCATGAGTCTAAAGCTTTTATTCAAGTTCTAATTTTCAGAGAGATTGGTTGGGTTTATGTTACACTATAAAGCATAAAATAATTCCTATTAGCTAGGGTGTGACACTAAATGCCAATATAAGCAAAGGATGATTTGTTGCTTGAAGTATAGCTTGTAATTCAACAGTAATGACATTGCAGTTTATCATCAAGTAATGTACCAAAAATGCAGTTTTATTATGACATAGGATCTCTATGCTTGGCATAAATTTTGATCAAAAACATCCCTAGAATTGAAGTTATTCTGAGTTGCTTTGTAAAACTTGTCTTTGAGGAGAAAAGGAACATTTTCACTGTTAGAAAGTGCTACCATATTAATGTCAGTATTTTTTAACTACTTGCAAGTGCCCAAGTTTTTACTTGATTTTGATTATTAAAATTATAATAAAATAATTTATTGTTTAAAATTACTGTGGACAGTGTTATGATAATTGCCACAATTGTCTTATTTCCTAATAAGAGTTAAAAGAAAAATCACTTATTTTTTAATTTACTACGAATGAATGAAATGTATGCATAGAAATGAAATGAAAGCCTAGAAATGTCTAGAATTTCATCAATAAGTAAAAATATTTAAGGAAATAAAAAAATGCCAGGAAAATCTATTTCTTTCCTTCTTTTCTACTGTTTCTCTTTATTCAATTTCTTTTAGTTTTTCTGTGCAAGGAATACATTGGCAGATAGACTGTAACTAAGATTGCCTCCAAGATTACACCATGCAACAGAAATCACAGTAGATTTATTGGTGGGGAAGGACACCTAGGAGTGCAGATGTGCACAAGTGGGAGAGAGAAAGAGAGAGAGAGAGAGAGAGAGAGAGAGAGAGAGAGAGAGAGAGAGAGAGAGAGAGAGAGAGAGAGAGAGAATATGTATAGGATGCATTATGCAACTCATGAACTCATGATGACATTAGAAATGTGCTACATTTGGTGGATGGTGATGATGTGGCCTTCTGTGCTGAGACACTAAAGGCAGGCTTGGTGGTTCTTCATTTATGAAGAATTTTACTACATTCAATCATTGAAAAATCACCTCTTTGCTGCTGTTAATATTATCTGAAGTGACATACTGAAGTGACATACTTTAAAACAAAACTTACTTTCCTAATTTTTATGGGTAAAGTGATTAAGGAACAGTATTGCCATCAATCTCTTGTGGTGACAGATTATTGTGCTTTGAGTATTGTTTTTAATAACAATGAACACAAAAATCTTTACATTTATGGCAAGGGTCACCTATTTCAATTATACTTTTCAATTTTTGAACTATTATTTTATGATTTTGTGGAAAGGTTACATTACAGAAGCAGAGAAATTTCTGATTACTAAACAGCACTTTGCTTATTAGGTTACAAATGATACTGGAGGTTTCATGAATGTATACCATGGTATATAATTCCAGAGGAAATTACAGGAAACCTTATACAATTTCTCATGAGCCCCATGACTCAAAGTATTGCTACAGAATGGGAAAAATAAAATTTTATGGAATGTTTAATTCAATCCATTGTGGCTGAATGAATCATTTCCTGTTTTCCCCAGTACAATCATGACTCTTTTTCTTGCAACAGAATTAAGACATCCTGTGATTATAAAAAGCATAGGAAATATAGATAAGCAATGTTTTATTAATTAAATTTCTATATTATTTGGACAACATGATCTATACCTAATAATTCTCTCAGTCCTCCCTTTGTCTCAGAATATAGCATCAAGCCCTGTCCCTTCCCAGCTTTTACCCAGAATCCTCCCCCCCTCCCCCTGCCTCATCCTCCCGTCTTTGGGGCCACAAAATCCCACAGCTCAGCCTGTTTGGGCTCTGGGGACCTGGAATTGAGTGCACCCAGGCCGGTGGGAGGTCCCCTCCTTCATTTGACTGCCCGGGGCAAGGTAGGCCTTTGTCTGAGAGCTGCTTGGCCTGCAAGGGGACCTGACAATCTGCGTCTTCTGGAGGATCCATCATTCTTTGGGGTGAGTGAGGAGTGAGTGCCCGAACCTCGGCAGCTGCCCAGAGAGGGACCACCGACTCTCCACAACTCCCCCTGCCACCAGCACACTTCCTGCTCTTCCTGCAGGGGTTATTCTCCCCAGATACCGCCTCTCTCTACCTGTCCCTTCCCAGCTTGCAGCCAGAATCCTCCACCACTCCCCCTGCCTCATCCTCCCTTTTGGGGCCACAAAATCCCACAGCTCAGCCTGTTTGGGCTCTGGGGACCTGGAATTGAGTGCACCCAAGCCGGTGGGAGGTCCCCTCCTCCATTTGACTGCCCGGGGCTAGGTAGGCCTTTGTCTGAGAGCTGCTTGGCCTGCCAGGGGACCTGACAGTCTGCATCTGCCGGAGGACCCATCATTCTTTGGGGTGAGTGAGGAGTGAGTGCCCGAACCTCGGCAGCTGCCCAGAGAGGGACCACCGACTCTCCACAACTCCCCCTGCCACCAGCACACTTCCTGCTCTTCCTGCAGGGGTTATTCTCCCCAGATACAGCCTCTCTCTCCCTGTCCCTTCCCAGCTTGCACCCAGAATCCTCCATCCCTCCCCCTGCCTCATCCTCCCGTCTTTGGGGCCACAAAATCCCACAGCTCAGCCTGTTTGGGCTCTGGGGACCTGGAATTGAGTGCACACAGGCCGGTGGGAGGTCCCCTCCTTCATTTGACTGCCTGGGGCAAGGTAGGCCTTTGTCTGAGAGCTGCTTGGCCTGCAAGGGGACCTGACAGTCTGCCGGAGGATCCATCATTCTTTGGGGTGTCCTGCTCCAGTTCTAAGGCCATCCACCCAAAGGGGTCAGACTCTGGCCTCCAGGCAGGTCTGAGGATTCCTGTGGAGGGGTGCGGGCTCCTTCAGATTGTGCTACCAGGTTCGCTGTGTGGTATTCCATCCCGCCCTGCCCCCACCTTGGCCCTTTTGTCTGGGCTGCGACCCTGGGCTGCCTGGAATCCCTGATCCTGTGCCCTGACATTCCATCTAAACTGGTGAGTGAATGCGGACCCTGGGGCAACCTGCCCAGGAAGAGAGCACAGACCCCCTACCGTCACTTCCCTCTGCAGGCTTGTGTCGGTTTCTCCCTTCCCTGTGTGTCTCCCAAACTTTCCCTAGAGTTCTCAGGTGTCCTGCTCCTGTTCTAAGGCCATCCACCCAGAGGAGTTAGACCCTGGCCTCCAGGCAGGTCTGAGGATTCCTGCAAGGGAGTGTGGGCTTCTTCAGATTGTGACGCAAAGAATAGGTCCTCCTCTGGCACTGGGGAGATCCAACCAGTTTCAGTCACAGCAAAGATTGGTCTAGGACACCAAATGCCTCAGGGCTCCTTTTGAAGGAAGAGATGGGCAGGCGCCAATGCAGGAGCTCCTCCAACAACATGAAAGGCAACATGACATCACCACAAGCCAGACATCCCGAAACAACAAGAATTGAACACCCTACCCCAGAAGATATAGAAGAAACCGACATTAAACAGTACTTTATGAAAATAATAGAGGACCTTAAACAGGAGGTAAAAAACTGCCATAAAGAAATGGAGATGACAAACAAAAAGGTAGACGAAATAAATAAATCTCTCAAAGATACCCAAGAAAAACAAGAAAAAGCAATCAAACAGGTAAGGGAAACAGTACAAGACCTGATAAATGAAATGGAGGTATTGAAGAAAACACAATCTGAGGGACGACTGGAAATGGAAACTCTGAGTAAACGAACAGAAACTTCAGAGACAAGTATTTCCAACCGAATACAAGAGATGGAAGAAAGAATCTCGGACTCTGAAGATACTATAGAGGAAATAAACTCACAGATTAAAGAACTAAACAAATCTAACAAATTCTTAACACAAAACATTCAGGAAATCTGGGACACCATGAAAAGACCAAACCTAAGAATAATTGGGGTAGAAGAAGGAGAAGAATTACAACTCAAAGGCCCAGAAAACATATTCAACAAAATTATAGAAGAAAACTTCCCCAACCTAAAGAAGGATGTTCCTATGAAAGTACAAGAAGCCTACAGAACACCAAATAGACTGGATCAAAAGAAAGCATCCCCACGCCATATAATAATCAAAACACAAAACATACAGAATAAAGAACAGATATTAAGAGCTGCAAAGGAAAAAGGTCAAATAACATATAAAGGGAAACCTATCAGAATTACACCTGATTTCTCAATGGAAACCATGAAAGACAGAAGAGCTTGGATAGATGTGCTACAGACACTAAGGGAACATGGATGCAAGCCTAGACTACTATACCCAGCAAAGCTTGCATTCACCATTGATGGAGAAAACAAGATATTCCAGGACAAAAACAGATTTAAACAATACGCAGCCACAAATCCAGCCTTGCAGAAAGTAATAGAAGGAAAAGCACAAACCAAGGAGTCCAACAACACCCACAATAACTCAGGCATCTAGCGACCCTTCACCAGCACAACTAGAAGAAGGGAAACACACAAACTCTACTACTAAAAATGACTGAAGTTAACAACCACTGGTCATTAATATCACTTAATATCAATGGACTCAATTCACCTATAAAAAGGCACAGGCTAAGAGACTGGATATGAAAACAGAATCCAACATTTTGCTGTTTACAAGAAACACACCTCAACCACAAAGACAGACACCTACTCAGAGTAAAGGGTTGGGAAAAGGTTTATCAAGCAAATGGCCCTAAGAAACAAGCGGGTGTGGCCATACTAATTTCCAACAAAGTTGACTTCAAACTAAAATCAATCAGAAGAGATGGAAAGGGACACTTTATACTCATAACAGGAAAAATCCTTCAGAATGAAGTCTCAATCCTGAATATCTATGCCCCTAATATAAAAGCTCCCACTTATGTAAAAGAAACACTTCTAGAACTCAAGGCAGCCATCAAGACACACACACTAATAGTTGGAGACTTCAACACTCCTCTCTCACCAATGGACAGGTCAATCAGACAGAAACCTAACAGAGAATTGAAAGACTTAACGGAGGTAATGAAGCAAATGGACTTAACAGACATCTATAGAACATTCCACCCAAATAGGAAAGAATATACCTTCTTCTCTGTGGCTCATGGAACCTTTTCGAAAATTGACCATATACTTGGTAACAAAGCAAACTTCCACAGTTACAAAAAAATATTAGTAACCACCTGTGTCTTATCGGATCACCATGGATTAAAATTAGAATTCAACAACAATGCTACCCCCAGAAAGCCCACAAACTCATGGAAACTGAACAGTCAACTACTGACCCACACCTGGGTCAAGGAAGAAATAAAGAAAGAAATTAAAGTCTTCCTTGAATTTAATGAAAACAAAGACACAACATACTCAAACCTATGGGACACAATGAAAGCAGTGCTAAGAGGAAAGTTCATAGCACTAAGTGCCCACTTAAAGAAAACGGAGAAAGCACTCATTGGTGACTTAACAGCACACCTGAAAGCTCTGGAAAAAAAAGAAGCAGACTCACCTAGGAGAAGTAGAAGACTGGAAATAATCAAACTGAGGGCAGAAATCAACAAAATAGAAACACAGAAAACAATCCAAAGAATCAATGAAACAAGAAGCTGGTTCTTGGAGAAAATCAACAAGATTGACAAACCCTTAGCCAAACTAATCAAACGGCAGAGGGAGAACACGCAAATTAATAAGATCAGAAATGAAAAGGGGGACATAACCACAGACACAGAGGAAATTCAGAGAATCATTAGATCTTACTACAAAAGCCTGTATGCCACAAAATTGGAAAATGTAAAAGAAATGGACAGTTTTTTAGATAAATACCATATACCAAAGTTAAACCAGGACCAGGTAAATGCTCTAAATCGTCCTGTTAGTCGCGAAGAATTAGAAACTGTTATCAGAAACCTCCCTACCAAAAAGAGCCCAGGACCAGATGGTTTCAATGCGGAATTCTACCAGAACTTCCAAGAAGACCTAATACCTATACTCCTTAAGGTATTTCATAATATAGAAACACAAGAGTCACTGCCAAATTCCTTCTATGAAGCTACAGTTACCCTGATACCTAAACCACACAAAGACTCAACCAAGAAAGAGAATTACAGGCCAATCTCACTCATGAACATTGACGCAAAAATTCTCAATAAAATACTGGCAAACCGAATCCAAGAACACATTAGAAAAATTATCCACTACGATCAGGTAGGCTTCATCCCAGAGATGCAGGGCTGGTTCAACATACGAAAATCTATCAATGTAATCCATCATATAAATAAACTGAAGGAAAAAAACCATATGGTCATCTCATTAGATGCTGAAAAAGCATTTGACAAAATTCAGCACCCTTTTATGATAAAAGTTTTGGAGAGATTAGGGATACAAGGGTCATTCCTAAAGATAATAAAAGCTATTTACAGCAAGCCGACAGCTAACATCAAATTAAATGGAGAGAAACTCAAGGCTATCCCACCAAATTCAGGAACACGACAAGGCTGTCTACTCTCTCCTTATCTCTTCAATATAGTGCTTGAAGTTCTAGCAATAGCAATAAGACAACATAAGGGAATCAAGGGGATTCAATTTGGAAAGGAAGAAGTTAAACTTTCATTATTTGCAGATGATATGATAGTATACATAAGCGACCCCAAAAACTCCACCAAAGAACTCCTACAGCTGATAAACTCCTTCAGTAACGTGGCAGGTTACAAGATCAACTCCAAAAAATCAGTTGCCCTCCTATACACAAAGGATAAGGAAGCAGAGAGGGAAATCAGAGAAGTATCACCTTTCACAATAGCCACAAATAGCATAAGATATCTGGGAGTATCTCTAACCAAGGAAGTGAAGGATTTATTTGACAAGAACTTTAAGTCTTTGAAGAAAGAAATTGAAGAGGATACCAGAAAATGGAAGGATCTCCCCTGCTCGTGGATTGGGAGGATCAACATTGTGAAAATGGCAATTCTACCAAAAGCAATCTATAGATTCAATGCAATCCCAATCAACGTCCCATCAAAATTCTTCACAGAGATTGAGAGGACAATAATCAACTTTATATGGAAAAACAAGAAACCCAGGATAGCCAAAAAAATCTTATACAATAAAGGTACTTCTGGAGGCATTACCATCCCTGACTTCAAACTCTATTACAAAGCTACAGTATTGAAAACAGCTTGGTATTGGCATAAAAACAGAGAAGTTGACCAATGGAATCGTATAGAAGACCCGGATCTTAAACCACAAACCTATGAACACCTGATTTTTGATAAAGGAGCCAAAAGTACACAATGGAAGAAAGAGGGCATCTTCAACAAATGGTGCTGGCATAACTGGATGTCAACCTGTAGAAGAATGAAAGTAGATCCATATCTATCACCATGCACAAAACTCAAGTCCAAATGGATTAAAGACCTCAATATTAATCTGAACACATTGAGCTTGATAGAGGAGAAAGTGGGAAGTACTCTACAACAAATGGGCACAGGGAACCGTTTCCTGCGCATAACCCCAGCTGCACAGACATTAAGGGCAACATTGAATAAATGGGACCTCCTGAAGTTGAGCAGCTTCTGTAAAGCAAAGGACATTGTCACTAAGACACAAAGGCAGCCTACTGACTGGGAAAAGATCTTCACCAACCCTGCAACTGACAAAGGTCTGATCTCTAAAATATATAAGGAACTCAAGAGACTAGACGGTAAAATGCCAATTAACCCAATTAAAATATGGGGCGCTGAACTGAACAGAGAATTCTCAACAGAAGAAGTTCGAATGGCCAAAAGACACTTAAGGTCATGCTCAACCTCGCTAGCTATCAGGGAAATGCAAATCAAAACAACTTTGAGATATCATCTTACACCTGTCAGATTGGCTAAAATCCAAAACACCAATAATAACCTTTGCTGGAGAGGTTGTGGGGTAAGGGGTACACTCATCCATTGCTGGTGGGAATGCAAACTTGTGCAACCACTTTGGAAAGCAGTGTGGCGGTTTCTCAGGAAATTCGGGATCAACCTACCCCAGGACCCAGCAATTCCACTATTGGGAATCTACCCAAGAGATGCCCAATCATACAACAAAAGCATATGCTCATCTATGTTCATAGCAGCATTATTTGTAATAGCCAGATCCTGGAAACAACCTAGATGCCCTTCAGTGGAAGAATGGATGAAGAAACTGTGGAATATATACATGCTAGAATACTACTCAGCGGTAAAAAACAATGACATCTTGAATTTTGCAGGAAAATTGATGGAAATAGAAAACACTATTCTGAGTGAGGTAACCCAGACCCAAAAAGATGAATATGGGATGTACTCACTCATAATCGGTTTCTAGCCATAATTAAAGGACATCAAGCCTATAAATTTGGGATCCTTGAGAAGATAATAAGAAGGTGAATCCCAAAAAATAGATATAGTAATCCTCCTGGATATTGGAAGTAGACACGATCGCCAGGCAAAATTGGGAACTTGAGGGTTGGGCGAGACTGGGCCAAGGGAAGATGGGGAGAGAAAAGTGTGAAGGGGAGAACGGGGGGAGCTTGGAGGAATGGGGTGCTTGGGATATAGGAAGGGTGGATATGGGAGCAGGGAAGCATATATCTTAATTTAAGGAGCTACCTGAGGGTTGTCAAGAGACTTGACCCTAGAGGGGTTCCCAGGTTTCCAGGGAGACGCCCCCAGTTAGTTCCTTGGGCAGCTGAGGAGAGGGAGCCTGAAAAGGCCAGTTCCTATAGCCATACTGATGAATTTCTTGCATATCACCATAGAATCTCCACCTGACGATAGATGAAGAAAATGACAGAGCCCCACATTGGAGCACCGGACTGAGCTCCCAAGGTCCTGATGAGGAGCAGAAGGAGAGAGAACATGAGAAAGAAAGTCAGGACCGTGAGGGAACCTCCAGCTGGCGACAGATGGGGAAGGTGACTGAGCCCCACATTGGAGCACTGGACTGAGCTCCCAAGGTCCTGATGAGGAGCAGAAGGAGCGAGAACATGAGGGAGAAAGTCAGGAACGAGAGGGGTGCATTCACTCATGGAGACGGTGGGACAGAACTAATGGGAGATCACCAACTCCAGTTGGAATGGGACTGATGGATCATGCGACCAAACCCGTCTCTCTGAATGTGGCCAATAGCGGGGGCTGACTGAGAAGCAAAGGACAATGGCTCTGGGCTCTGATTGTTCTTCATGGACGGGCTCTGTGGGAGCCTTCTCAGCTTGGTCGATCACCTTCCTGGACCTGGGGGGAGTTGGGAGGACCTTGGTCTTAGCATAGAGTGGGGAACCCTGATGGCTCCTTGGCCTTGAGAGGGAGGGAGGGGAGGTATGGGTGGAGGGGAGGGGAGGGAAGGGGGAGAAGGAGGGGAGGGAAGGGGGAGAAGGAGGGGAGGGAAGGGGGAGGAGGAGGGGAGGGAGGGGGGAGGAGGAGGGAAGGAGATGGAAATTTTTAAATATAAAAAAAAATAAACCATGAGGAAAAAAAAAAGAAAGATATGAAGAATGATGTCTATCTAACTGAAATATATCTCTACATATCTAGAAAATCTAATAACATGACTACAAGCTTAACTATTATCAATGATTATCCATTAACAACCTATATTTCCTAATTATACATTACAGTTTTTAAAATGAACTACACAAATAGCTTAATCAAGATCAGAAATACATATACATATAACAAATTGACCTTAAAATCCATACCATTGCAAATTATTCATCTCTATATCATATTTCCCTTTAAATGTAAAAGAACATTTATAAACAATATTTGGGAAAATGGGCGCAGTTATTTCTCTCCAAACTGCTTCCTGCTGAATGGGGGCGCTGTTATTTCGGTCTTTCATGGTGTAACCTGTGTGCTAGGTTCCTCTCAGTTGGCAGTTGAGTGAAGTAATTTTTTGAAGATGTTCATAGCAACCTTTCAGGAGGGCGTGGTCTATCATACCATATTGGGATAGAAGCAATCCACAGAGTCTCGTCCTCTGTGAAAACAAAAGAAGAAACTCTTTTCCAAAGCATCATGTTCTTAGATCCAAATCCTGAAGTCATACCGTTAAGATGTCCATTCTGGTCTAGACTGGCAGCCCATATAATGAAATGTCTCTCTGTATTTAGGTCCTTTACAGTCAAAAATTTCAAAGAAAACACAATAAAATACATCATCCAGAAAAAAAAAAGAATATAGCATCAAAAAACGTATTTCCTTGCAGTTATTTATAGCAATTTTATATATACTTTGAAATATTTCAAAGAAATAACTTATAATTATTTATTATATGACATTTATGTTATTCTTTGGTCTGTGGTTTTTAAAATTAAATTGATACATTTTCCCATTTACTTTTTGTGTTTTACTTTTGAAAGATTTTATTTATTTATTTTAAAAAGAAAATAATCTTTTTTCACTTTACAAACCAATCTCAGTTCCCACTACCTTTTCTCTCCTTCCCTTCACCTAAGCCCTCCCACTCACCCCCCATCCACTTCTCACATGGCTTTGGGGAAGGTCAAAAGCCCTCCCTACTATATATAGACTGAGCAACGTATCCATCCAAAGAGAATGGATTCCAAAAAAAGCCAGTATAAGAAGTAGAGATAAATCCTGGTGCCACCGGTCAGTAGCTCTACAGTCTGCCCCAGCTATACAACTGTCACCCACATTAAGAGGGTCTAGTTTGGTCCTATGCTGGTTCCTTCACTGTCTAGCTAGAGGTGGTGAGCTCCTATCCACTCAGACTGTTTCCGTGGGTGTACCCATCAAAGTCTTGACCTCTTTGCTCATATTCTCACTCCTCACACTCTTCATCTGGACTTTGTGAGCTCAGCCCAGTGCTCCACTGCATGTGTCGGCCTCTGAAACTAAAGGGGGAGGTGCTGCAGGAGCTCCTTCCACTCCTTCAGCCAATCGCCTTTGAGATACCAGCCCACTGGGGCATGGTCTCTTTGGCTTTCAAAAGAAGTGGCAGCCCTCCTCTCACTCTCTTGCTTTGGATTTTCCTGGTCATGTAGACGGTGTTCTGTAAGGTTTTTTCCCTTTTTATAATTCCAAACTGGTGTGGGATTGTTTCGTGCATTATCAGGGCCCATGGTTCTAGCTTGGTAATGGGGGCCTAGCAAGTGGGGTATTCCACCATGTGGCTGGTCACTCAGCTCTTAGTCCTCTCTCTGCCTTCTCTTATTAATTCAGTGCCTAAGATCAGAGATAAATTTCTGAACTATGGTTTGTGAAAATGAAGCACATATGATTTAAATTATTTTATACAGTTTACATATATTAAAGACAAAATTAATTGTAAAATTGCTATATAGAGCATATTTGCAGATACTCAGAATAAAGATTCTGCTTCCTTTACCATAAAAGGTAAATACCTTATAAATTTTTATGAAGCTTATGTCATGGTGCATGAATTATTCTTGATTTTATTTTGATGTATTATTCTTTTCCTACTGCTAGCTTCTAGGTGACAATCAGTTTTTGATGCTGATTACTTATGGGAGGGTGTGTTTGCCTCTTATAAAGACTGCTGCTGAACCTTCAGAGCCCTTTTTATTTCTATAAAGTTTCCTGGAGGGAACTTAAAAGGAACTAGTCAAATTCATTTGCAATTTGATTAATTCATTTCTGATGACTCAAATAGACCTCTGGTCATTATGTTAGGTTTCTTGCTTAGAGACCATGTGGGCATGACATTTTCTTTTGAATATGTGAATGTGATTACAAATTCAGCATGCTCAGAAATTCTATCTCTGTATGTGAATTTAATTCTTCTTTATATGACTGGACCTATTTTCCTTGGTTAACTTATTTCATTTTGTTTGTTTTTTAGAGGTCAATACTGTTTTGCAGATTATTTGGAATGGCTTTCTTATTTGTTGCAAATAATAAAACTGTCTACATTTTTTTATCTCCTGGTTGTGATTATCAGTAACACACTTCCTAAAGGATGAATACACAGCATTGGATATTACCATTGTAAATTACATATTATTCATTTATTTGATTTGATCTTAACTTGAGATAAGAATTATAAAATATCTTTAGTCAAGAGCTAATTTACAAAGTTACTAAATATGTTAGACTGAAATGATAATTTGAAATGTGGGAATTAGCTGGGCCTTGATTACCAGCCTCAGTACCCCCTCAGTTCTCAGAATTGGATATCTATGGCAGGCGAGGACCTGAGGGTAAAAAATTAACCCAAATACATCTTCTTTATTTTTCATGCAAGGGTAAAAAATGAAGTAGAAGGGGCACGGAGGAGAGGAAGAATATGAAAAAGCCTAAGGGGAAGAATAAGGAGAAGAAAGAAGGAGAGTAAGAGGAAGAAAAATTAGTAGTGAGGAGAAGAAGAGTAATAGTTAGGGCTAATCTTTAATGAGGTTTCTAGTTTTTACAAACATAGTTGGAAAATTCCATAAGCAAGGACAATTATAATATGCATATCAAAAATCACAAAAGGGGCACATAGAGCCTGACAAAGCAGTACCCTGGAACAGGTGGCACCACCCTGGAAAGAGCCAGCATTCAAAAGGAAATATGACATTCCAAACCATTAGATAAAGTTATTAAACATTCCTGAATCCTGGATTCCCCCATTCTCCTCACCTAATCTCTTTAGTGATAACCAGCTTTGGGTATGCCCAGTATTTGTTTGTTAGCAAAGGTTGGACATGCTACCTTTCTGTTCAGTGCCTGTCTTCTATAGAAATTTCTATGTGGTCTGTTTGCAAGTAAGTTTATGGGATTGACTCTTTAAGTTTGACTGTTAGAAGAAAGAGTGAATGCCACTGCTCCAAGGCCTCATGGTGTGAGTAAATGGAGCAAGGTCATTCCACTGCCCACACAGAGGTAATACTGCTGAGGTGTTCTGGGAATGAATCCCATTTTGAAGGGAAAATTGTGGCTTCACAAGGTTTTTACAGATAGGACAGTGAGTTTTCCAAAAGATAAGTGTTCTTGTAGCTCTGCAAAATGGGTTGTTCCATGTGGACATGAACGTCTACACTTTCCATGGATCTGCCTATTGATCTGTCAGCTATGCATTCACTATAGAGTCTTGTGGGCTCCGACAGGGAATAAAATTGCTCCCTGCTCAACTCACTGCTCTTCAATCAGCCCCTCTACCGGCTTGTTGCCAGGTAGGACAACAGACACACCTGGCTCTGCTAGTGCCTGACTCTGTTCCACATGGGGTTTTATTGATGAGGTAAGAAAACAGAATCTGGGACTGCTGAGAGGGGCAAGAGTATCGCTGGATTTTAATTAATTGATAACAGTAAAATAAATTTGAGTTTTAATTAAAAAACCCTTTATGTATTTTCCTTTTTAAAGATTTATTTATTTATTTATTCATTTATTTTGTGTGCAGTATTCTGTCTGCATGTATGTCTGCAGGTCAGAAGAAGGTCCCAAATCTCATGTCAGATCATTGTAAGCCACCACCTGGTTGCTGGGAATTGAACTCAGGACCCCTGGAAGATCAGCCAGTGCTCTTAGCCTCAGAAACATCTCTCCTCTTCATGTATTCTGACTCCATACTATACACACTCATTCTCTTTAAAAAGAAAAAAACACATGCCATTGCATATTTTCATTATATCATAAATCATATTATCAAGGAAATGTTCTCATTGAATAAACTCTGCATCATAAATAGTGACCTGACCAAGAGGTTGTGGAGATTAGAATTGCTGTATTTCCTCAAATAAATGAAAAGCAAATACTATAATAAAAATATACAAATATAAATAGTCCCCAATAGATTTTAAAAAGAAAACTAGAAAAAAGCAAAATTCAGCATAGGGAACATGTGTGGAGTCTGGAGACCAATGTACATTGCAGAAATGAGAGTCTGGGAAAGAAAATTACCTGTTTTTTGACTGATCAGGCTCTCTGAGGAGAGAGAGTGGGACAGAGCCAGAACCATAAATATCTGCAAAAAGTCCATCTTCAGTAATTAATTTGGATGTGATATTGCTATTTGAAGGGTTACATTTTGTGCTCCAAACCAGAATCTTCCACCTGTGTTCAATAAGACAAATTAATAATTGACAAGCAGAACATTGAGATTTATTTAATGTGGCTACATTGGAAAAGGGGAGAAACTGATTCACTTAACACTTTACTCCTGATCACCAATCTCCATTGCCCCACACATTTCCCTATCCCTACACCCATTTCTCAAGTCCTTCAGGGTCATAATTTGAGATTAAAATTTTAACAGATAGTCAAAAATCCAAGAAATTTTAATAAAGGACTGATCCTGCCCAGCATTATCCCACATTTTTCTGAAATTCAGTTTCATCTTGGAAGGTGTTCAGATACAGTATTAGTAATATGTGAAATCTCTTTCCTGGAGATATTTTTTTCTGGTTGGCACCTTTCCATATTGCAACATGAGATTCCAGCTGAAATTACCATTTCCTTGGTCTCAATTGTTTTAATAGTCTGAAAGATTCACATTGAGAAACACAAGTGTATCATAATATTTTATTACTGTCAGTATATTGTCTAGAGATTGTTTTTGTGATATTTTGTAAAGGAAGTGGCTTTCTTTTGCCCTTGTCTGAACAGTCTTCCTGAGGCTAAAATGAAGAGTTTTGGATTAATTACATTGGCAGAAGAAATCTCAAAACAGTTCAGAACACTCTTGTGTGATGTTAGTGTTAACTAATGAAGATTTATAATGAAAAGGAGGAAGCTGAACAGAGTAAGTTCCAAAATGTAAATTTTGAGGAGAAAAGGAGCACTGGGAAGTGGAATGAAGCTAAAACCCGTGTTCAAGGAGATAAACAGATTAAGAAATGGAATAAATGTGTGATAAACTCAGGGCAAGATCCCATCCAGCTAGATTCATTCCAAGTTGTGAAAAGAAACTAAAGAAATACTTAGAGCTGGCTGTGGTGAGACAAACCTTTAATCCCAGCACTAGGAAGGCAGTAGCTGGCAGATCTGATTTTGAGGGCAGAATGTTCTACAGAGCAAGATTAAGAACAGCCAATCTTTGCACTTGAAAGAAAACTGGTGAAGATGTACTTGAACGAAGGGGACATGTTCCAGTCTGAGTAAACAGCAGGACTTGGCAGCTTCAGCCATGTGGTCAGGCTTTAGAGTTAAAGACAGAAGAAATGGCTTATGAAACAGCAGTTGACACTAGGTCTGTATCAGATGTGCCGCTAAACTGACACCTTGTAGAGAGACCATTATGTGAAGTTTTGAAGTTGAATCCTTGGTTGCCTTGATGTTAGAGATGTCAGAGTTGTGGGATACCTACCAAAGAGATCTGTTCACAGGGACTGGAACACCCAAGGGGGGAAAAGTGTGTTACAATCAGCAAAGCTGAACAGAGTTGGAGATCTGAAGAGGGTTTTCACATCTTCTTATGTTTTAGAATGGTAATTTATAACCTATGTCAATATATGTTGAAAGCATGTGAATTTATTTTATTTTTACAGGTGATTATAGTAAAGAAATATACATCTCAGAAGAGACTTTGAACTTGAGACTTTAAAATGTTGTAGAGACTGTAATAGACTATGGGGACTTCTGGAGTTGGACTAAATGAGTTTTTCAATATGATATTTTTACAAGTTTATGGGTGTCAGGGAATGAAATGTGGTAGTTTGGATGTCATTGTCCCACATAATCACAATGGGAGTGTCACTATTAGATGTGGCATTGTTGGAGTGGGTATGGCATTGTAGGAGGAAGTGTGTCAGTGCAGGTGTAGGGCTTGGGGTCCCTTTTGCTCAAGACTCCCTCAGTGTGACTGATATAAGATATAAGACTCTCAGCTACTCCAGCATGACATCTGCCTGCACACCCCCATGTTCTCCACCATGATGATAATGGACTGAAACTATGAAACTGTAAGAAAGCCACCCTAGTTAAATGTTTTCTTTATTGTAGCTGGAGACTTTTCTCTTTTCCAGCTGTCCTGCTGGATTGGTTTCTCTCCTGCCCAACAGTCCCCATAGCTACTTATAAAATAATCATTTGGAGGATTGATATTAATTATAAATTGTATGGCTGACAGCTCAGGCTTCTTACTGGCAAGCTCTACACATAAATTCACACATTTCTAATAATCTGTGTATTCGCATGTGCCCTGTGGTTTACCAGACTTTTACTCCTCCAGCAGCTTCTGGTGTCTCCCTGACTACCTCCTCCTTCCCTGTATCTCTACTTGGATTTCCCACCTAGCAATATTCTGCCCCATCATAGGCTAAAGAAGCTTCTTTATGAAACAATGGTAATAAGACATAATCTCAGCATACAGAAGGGCTTTAAATTTAATGTTGGAAAAATACATGTCACAAAATAGGAATCAAGAAAAAGTTACAGTTATAAAATTTAGTCTATTTGGCAAAATTAAATAAAAGGTTATATCACCTATGCTATCTTTGTGAGTCTAAAAGTTTTTTTTATTTTTATTGAGCTCTACATTTTCCTCTGCTCTTTTATATTTAATTCATCATTTGTCATAACTAAGGAAAACCATAGTTAGAACTATCTAGTTTTTAACTCCATCACAAACCACAGAAGGATATAATAACACCTAAGTAGCCAGGAAGTGCATGCATTGTAAGCAACTTCCAAAACCCTGGAAATGACAGAGATATTTGGATGCCTGGGCAGTCACCCAAATTTCTTCTGTATTGTTGGGTAATCCATCTTCATCATACAGGTACATAGCATCTGGCACAATTTTTAGTGAAGCAGGAAATTTGAAAGATTGACACACCTATATTGACAAAATTTATCAGTGGCATTCTTGTGTGTACTGTAGAAAATCTAGCAGACACTTTCTAGAAGCAGGTACCTAAAGTACTTAGTGACTACCCAACCTTGTTTTCACAAGTTCAATAGTCATTTTCCTATGGGTTCTACATGCCTAATCTATACAGCATATTTTCAAGCAGATCAGACAAAAGCAGTTTCTTGGCCAAATGGCTAGACTTGCCACATTGAAAGCAAACTTTATAAAAAAGCTTCTTTGATGACCAACATCCTCTTGAAGAAATTGTTGCTGCCAGGAGTAGACATCTCTCACTGTTGAAAAAAAGTCTAAATTTTTAAAACATTTTAAATGCCATATTCTTTAGATCTTTGAAATGGTTGAAGATTAACTATACATCTGAAATATATCTCTGTGTATCTAGAAGACCTAACTAACATATCTATCGGTTTGACTATTACAGATGACTATTAATATTTGTATTTCTTAACAATCCAAGTTCCCACTCCCTCTCCTCCTCCCATTTCCTCCACACACCCTCTCACTCCACCCACATCTAATCCTCAGAGAGGGTAAGGCACATCACCTTGTGGCTGGTCCAAGGCCCTCCCCACTACATCTAGGCTGAGAGCAAGGTGTACATCCAAAGAGAATAGGATTTCAAAAAGTCAGAACATGCAGTAGGGATAAATCCTGGTGCCATTACCAGTGGACCCTCAGTCATCCCCAGCCATGTAAATGTTAACCATATTCAGAAAAACTAGTTTGGCCCTATGCTTATTCTTTTCCAGTCTTGCTGGAGTTGGTGAGCTTCTATTAGCTCAGGCAAATTGTTTCAGTCAGTAAACTCATCATGGTCTTGACCTCCTTTCTCATATTCTCATTCCTCCCACTCTTCAACTGGACTTTAGGAGCTCTGTCCAGTGCTCCAATGTGGGTCTCTGCCTCTGCCTCCATCAGTTGTTGAATGAAGGTTCTATGGTGATATTTAAGATAATCATCAGTCTGACTACAGAGCAAGTCAAGATCGGGACTCCTTTCCTCTATTGCCCAGGGTCTTTGGTGGTGTCATACTTGTGGATTCCTGGGAATTTCTCAAGAGACACGTTTCTGTTAATACTATAATGGCTCCCTCAATCAAGATATCTCTCTCCCTACTCTCATCACTGTCCTTCCTCCATCTTGCCCATTCCATTTCCTCAAGTTTTCTTCTATACTCCCCCTCTCCTCCACTCCCCATGTGCCCAAACCTGCCAGTCAATCCTGCCCTTTTCCAATTTCCATAGGGGTCTATATTTTTTCTTTGTGTTCTCCTTTTTACTTAGCTTTTCTAGAGTCATGAACTATAGGTTCAATGTCCTTTGTTTATAGCTAGTATCCACTTATAAGTAAGTACATACCGTATTTATCTCTTGGGGTTTGGGTAACCTCACTCAGGATAGTGTTTTCTAATCCCACCCATTTGCATGCAAAATTCAAAATGTCATTTTTTACCATTGAGTAGTACTCTAATGTTTAAATGTACCACATTTTCTTTATCCATTCTTTGATTGAAGGGCATCTAGGTTGTTTCCAGGTTCTGGGTATTACAAATAATGGTGCTATAAACATAGTTGAACAAATGCTTTTATAGTATGATAGAGCATCTCTTATATATATGCCCAAGAGTGGTATTGCTGGATCCTGAGGTAAGCTGATTCACAATTTTCTGAGAAACCACCATATGATTTCCAGAGTGGTTGTACAAGTTTGCCTTCCAACCTGCAATGGATAGCTTAAGCTATCATTGGTGTTTTTGATCTTAGCCATTCTGACAGGTGTAAGATGGTATCTCAGAGTTGTTTTGACTTGCATTTCCCTGATAGCTAAGGATGTTGAATATTTCCTTAAGTATCTTTTGGACATTTGAGATTCTTCTGTTGAGAATTATCTGTTTAGTTCAGTACCCTATTTTATAATTGGGTTATTCAGAACTTTAATGTCTGATTTCTTGAGTTTCTTATATATTTTGGAGATCAGTCCTTTGTCTGATATGGGGTTGGCAAAGTTCTTTTACCATTCAGTAGGCTGCCTTTTTGTCTTATTGACTGTGTCCTTTGCTTTACAGAAGCTTCTCAGTTTCAAGAGATCCCACATATTTATTGTTGCTTTCGGTGTCTGTGCTACTCGGGTTACATTTAGAAAGTGGTCTCTTCTGCCCATGCATAGAAGACTACTTCCCACTTTCTCTTCTATCAGGTTCAGTGTGGTTAGATTTATACTGAGGTCCTTAATCCATTTTGACTTCAGTTTGGTGCATGTCGATAGTTATGAATCTATTTTCATTCTTCTACATGTTGACATCCAGTTATGCCAGCAACATTTGATGAAGATACTTTTCTTCCATTGTATAATTTTAGCTTATTTGTTAAAATCAGGTGTTCATAAATGTGTTGATTAATATCCATATCTTCCATTCAATTCCTTTGGTCACAGACCTCAAAAGAATGGTACTCAACTTCATGTAAGAAAGCAGAAAACCCACGTTAGCAAAAAAAAAAAAAATCTTGTATAATAAAAGAACTTCTGGAGGCATCACAATCCCTGAGTTCAAACTCTACTACAAAAATACAGTACTGAAAACAGCCTGGTATTGACATAAGAACAGACAGGAGGACCAAGGGAACCAAATTGAAGACCTGGATATTAATCCACACACTTTCGAACATCTGATTTCTTACAAAAAAGCAAAAACTATCAAATGGAAAAAAGAAAGCATATTTAACAAATGGTGTTGGCATTACTGAATATCAACATGTAGAAGAATGAAAATAGACCCATATCTATCACCATGCACAAAACTCAAGTCCAAATGGAACAAAGACCTCCACATAAAGCCACCCACACTGAACCTCATAGAAGAGAAAGTGGAAAATATACTCGAACACATTAGCACAGGAGACTACTTCCTAAATATAACCCCAGCAGCACAGACATTGAGAGAAACAATTAATAAATGGGACCTCCTGAAACTAAAAAGCTTCTATAAAGCAAATGACATGGTCAACAAGACAAAATGACAACCTACAAAATGGGAAAAGATCCTCACCAACCCCACATCAGACAGGGGTCTGATCTCCCAAATATATAGAGAACTCAAGAAAGTGGTCATCAAAAGAACACATAATCCAATTTAAAAAATGGACTACAGACCTAAACAGAGAACTCTCAACATAGGAATCTAAAATGGCTGAAAGACGCTTAAGGAAATATTCAACATCCTTGGTCCTCAGAGAAATACAAATCAAAACAACTCTGAGATTCCATCTTACACCTGAAAGATTGGCCAAGATTAAAAACACTGATGACAACTTATACTGGAGAAGTTGAGGGGTAAAGGGAACACTTCTACATTGCTGGTGGGAATGCAAGCTGGTACAGCCCCTTTTGATGTCTGTGTGGTAATTTCTCAGAACATTAGGAAACAACCTTCCTCAAGACCCAGCAATACCACTTTTGGGTATATATCCAAAGGATGCTCAATCCTGCCACAAAGACATGTACTCAACTATGTTCAATAGCAGCTTCGTTTGCCATAGCCAGAACCTGGAAACAACTTAAATGCCCCTCAACTGAAGAATGGGTAAAGAAAATGTGGTACATTTACACAATGGAGTACTACACAGGAGGAAAAAAATAACAACTTGAATTTTGCAGGAAAATGGATGGAGCTAGAAAACATCATTTTGAGTAAGATAACCCTGACACAAAAAGACAATTATCACACATACTCTCTTATAAATGGTTTTTAAACAAACAAAAAAAAGAAAACCAGCCTACAAATCACAATCCCAGAGAACTTAGACAACAATGAGGACACTAAGAGGGACGTACATATATCTAATCTACATGGGAAGTAGAAAAAGACAAGATGGAAGAAAAAGGAAGCTGGTTCTCTCTTTGCCTTTTTGCTCTTGATCTCACTAGAAAGAGTCCATTTGTTCACTGTCAATAGAATTTATTTCTTCAGGATTCCGACATTTACTGAAGATCAAATGGGATAACCAGCCTCAATCTCATGAGAACTGGTACCTATCTTCCAAGCCAGGGTGAAGGAACTTCTTGCCTATCCCCATTCCTAAATCAAAAAATTGCTTGTACTATAAGGCTTTTATAACTTCTTCTACATCTATATGAATAGGAACCTTAAGAGTCTAGCTCTCAGGAACCCTATCAAGTTTCAAATAAAGACACCACAATAAGTAAAGGGAGCTAAAATCTGAGGGCTAAGAAAATTACTCACAACACAATTTTTTCGATCCATATTTCTTTATTGTACTTCTCCCTCTTTCTTATTCCCCCTGTTACAAACATTTCCAGTAACACAATTTCTTTTTTTTTAATATTTATTTATTTGTTTATGTATACAGTACTATACCTGTAGGCCAGAAGAGAGCACCAGATTTCATTATAGGTGGTTGTGAGCCACCATGTGGTTGCTGGGAATTGAACTCAAGACCTCTGGAAGAGCAGTCAGTGCTCTTAACCGCTGAGCCATCTCTCCAGCCCAACACAATTTCTTAAAACCAGCAATCCCACCAGGCCTAGCAGGTTTCACGGCTGGAATTCTTTTGCACCATAAAAAGTTTTCACACACACATACACACACACACACACACACACACACACACACACACAGAGAGAGAGAGAGAGAGAGAGAGAGAGAGAGAGAGAGAGAGAGGGAGGGAGGGAGGGAGAGAGGGAGAGAGAGAGAGAGAGAGACTTGTGACTGTCAGTTCAAAGGTGACAATGGCTTAGTACACATCCAGTAAACTCTTTAATGGAGAAAGTTAATTAATAAAGGAATTAAATCATCAGGGAATTTTTGAAAGGAAGGTTATTGTGCTATACTACATTTTTTGGTGGTAAGGTAAAGAGCTAAAGGGTTTATTTTTTAATAAAATTATCAATAGGGCTTGGGTTGTTTTTTAAATCAGTGCACCACTTTTTTTTTCCTCCCAGAATGTATAGAGAATATCAGGTAACCAGGCATCCTACAGAAACAGTCAGATGGATGCTATGGCTTCTTATCTGAATAGCACATTCACCAGACACTGAAATTTCTATGAACTATGTCTAGAGTTTACAGTAACTGATCTAAGTAGTAGAAGAAAAGAGGAGACTCAGGACTCTAAATTATCACTTCTGGGTACTCTGTTATCAGCCAATCTCATCATGGGCATTGTGGGTCTGTGGTGTCAGCAGGAAGGAACTCTTTTTCTGGGTTGTGGTTAATTATCTCTTCTGCTGTCCTTGAGAGTAAAACACAAGCAGTAAGTTTCCTGAACTAAAATCACCAGTAAACTGAGGTAAAGATGAGCATAAGGAGTTAGGAATCTTTTAATGAAGGTTAGTTTTGGGTCACTGTATTTCTTATCTATAAATAAAGCAAAACCAGGCCATGCTTATTCTTCTATCTGAACAGCTATGAATCAACAGCTTTGGGAAAGTAGTAATTTTATGTCTTAAATAGAATGGCCTTTCCTAAACCCTAGACACTGACCAAATGCCTGTTGATAAAGATAATTGCAAGAAAGCAGATCTCTGCGTTTACTTAGAATAAAGGAACAAATGCCTGGTAGTGGGAAACTATTTCTAAATTTAGGTAGGAAAACGTGATCAGTAAACCCCAGAAGCGTAGACAGATAGTAATCAGTATATTCACAAAAAGTTCTGAAATGTGTGAATTCCCAAATATGTAACAGAAGGGGTATCAGCTACAGCAGAAATCTATAGGAAAAAATAGCCACTTTATTCACAAGGTTTTAATCCCAAAATTCCTTGAATTTTGGTTTAACCTTCACCATAGCTTTTGACTCTGATAAGTTGCTCATGAAAATGTGGCTGAGCAATTACTGTTTAATGTTGCGGCTTGTAGCACTATATCCTTAATTTCTCCCTCATTTCTTAGCCACTTATGAGATCACTATAAGGGTTCTGCATGAATAATTTCATCTCCCCATCCCTCTTTTCTTCTATCAACCTGCTCAAGTCCACTCTCATGCCTCTACACTAGCTGCTTCAGACCTATATAAACCCTTCTTTCACATTTTACATACCAACCAGGAACAGTACTTCATAATACTGTCATAGAGGGTAGAAAAACATCATTTATTTCTCCAAACAGCTAGACATGGTCACCAGAAGATGGATGCCTGACCTACAGACCCTAGCCACAATGGCTCTAATTGTCATTGAGAAAAACAAAAACTCAATTCAAAGCCCCCAATACTTTATTACTATACTCTTACTGAAGGACTTAATCACCTGCTACTGAACTTTCATAACACTCCCCCAATACATGGTATAGCTCCTCCACACTTATGTGTTAGACCCAAATTCATATTAGTGTCATACCTACCCATCAAACCTGAGACATTCCTTGTAATAATCCCTCCAAATCATTGAGTCTCTTTCATTATTCCTCTGAACCTTTTCATTAACTCTTTCTTCCACATATTTGATAGAAAACCACAGATTGACTTATAGATAGTAGCACCTTAAAACAAACCCCTTGTGCAACAAGATATCATATACTTCAATGAGAATCAACTGCTTCAGCAATTCCATAGTTAATTTATATCAAATCTCTATAACCTCATACAACTTTCTAGTACGCAATACTAACACATCTCATTCAGGTTCCCACACTTGCTTACAATGCCATGGTCAATATATACACCAACTCCAAATATACTTAAAACATAAAACATTCCAATGTCTTAATCTAAAGAGGAGGAGGCTTCTTGACCCCCAAAAGAACACCAGTTATTAACTCTCTGTTGATACAGGACTTACTTGTAACAGGTTTCCTACCTACTCTAGTGGTCATCCCTTACTGAAGGGGAAATCAAAAGGACAAATAATGTATTTCTCTTCTTAGTAACCAGGTTGAACAACTGGCTCAACCTACATGCCTTGCCTTAGATCAAGCCCTTACTACAAAAATAATATCCCTATAGCCAATTTTCTGTGCTCAAAGTACAACCTCCTCATACACATCACCACACCTTAATCATGACACCCTAACTTACTATATTTTCTATATCAGCCTTCTAATCAGTTTCTAATCTCTTTCCTCCTCAGCTACTTATCCCTCACCTCTCCAGGGTTAAGCTATTCCTAAAAAAGCTAATTGAGTCTTGTGAGACCTCTCAGAAAACAAATCCTAAAATGATTAATAATCCCCCTCACCCGTATCCAAATAAGAGATTAGTTATCCACTCTAGACTGCAAGATATACTTCACCATTTCACTGGTAAATAGGTTGAAGCCCTCCTAAACAAAGAAGTAACTACAACAAGATGGGTCTACACCATGGCTCACTTCTTACTCTCTGAGTTAGTAATCTTCCCAGATTTTAATTTTTCTCCTCCATATAGTCAGACAATGACTCTGTATACATCTCCTTCATCACTCAATATTTAATTATCTCCCTCAGATCCTTTGAAAATTACACATCTCTTTCAACTCTCAATCCTGCTGACTCAGGAATTTAAACAGGATTTAAATTTAATTTTAAAACCCCTTCTCTCAGCTATGTTCAAATTACAAGTCCTGCCAAAATATTCTATCCTTATCAGTCCCTTTGAACTCAAGTACAGGAGATGCCTTCATATCCCCAGATTGGCTCAAAACAGAGCATCTCCAAGTTCCTCCTTCCCTTTCTAAGAGTCGTCTGTCCTTTATCTACACAAAACTTTGGAAACATACCTTACTTGATACACCTCTTCCTGACCACCACATAGAAAACAGTGGTATATCTCTGACATATTTTTCTCTAATTTAACCACTAAATGACAGGGCACTCATTAATCACCTCACTCCTTCAAAGTGCAGCAAAATTAATTTTAATTTCTTTGTTTACCTCTCCAAGGTGAAGAAGGCTCCACCACAGTTTCACTTCACAACTCTAGACTCCACCATGTTTAAGATATCCATATTTCCTATTTTCTAGGTCATGCACATAGCTGAGGAACATTCACCAGGGACTTTATTCCTCATCCCCACCATTTCATATGCTCTGTATGCCCATAAGCACATCTCAATTTCTGTCTTACCTGAGGCTTGAGATGGGGTTCAATCCCATAGAATTACAAGGTTTTTTCTTTCTTTCTTTCTTTCTTTCTTTCTTTCTTTCTTTCTTTCTCTCTCTCTCTCTCTCTCTCTCTCTCTCTCTCTCTCTCTCTCTCTCTCTCTCTCTCTCTCTCTCTCTCTCTCTCTCTTTTGGTCAGAAACTAATGGAGACAGTGGACAAAGTATATACTGGGAAGTAACAATACCCAAGCAAAAACAATGGTGGGTTTGTAATATTGGCATGGTATTGTACCACAAACATCATTGGAAATTTTTATAACATGATGAAAGTTCTCTGGTTGGTCATCACTCCAGTCAATGCATGAGTCCCTTCTCTATCCTAAAACATAACCTCCAATATATCAAATTTTGATCATCATGCCCTCTTTGTCAAAACATTCCAGTTTGCAAAATTCAGCCATGACTTACTCTCCATGATCTAGGAAAAACTTGTAGGATTTTGTCTGGGAGATAGCTAAATAATATATACCAAAGTAGGAGTCTCCAACTTGACCCACACCAAGGTCCACCATTGAGATCTGTCTAGCATAGTACAGATATTGGAAAGGCGAACTATATAGGAAAAAAATCAAACTGTACACAGTGGGCTCCCAAAGACATGGTACCTTGGTTGGATAACAGGATGACACTTATCATGAAAGGGAATGTGCCTCAGCTCCCTTCACTACAGGCCTTGACATTCTTCCAGGATGGAAGGTTTTTCAGTATCTAACCCACCATAACAGACAAAGAGAAATCCAGTCATACTTCGCATACTACAGGCAATTTCCTTTACAAGCACAGTTGTTATCAGCATGGTTGCAATTGGGCTTCAATACATACAGCACAGCCAATTTAAGGAAGATCTCACATTCAAGCAAACTATAATCACCTTACAAAACTAAATAGATTCCCTGACAGTAGTGGTCCTTCCAAATTATAGAGGACTGAATAAATGCTGAAAGGGAAGTGTTTATGGTTTTTTGGGGGAGGAATACTGTTTTTAAATAAATCAATCAGGCCTAGTGTGGGGAAATGTTAGAAAAGTATTAGTGAGAAAACAAAAACTCTCTGGAAGCATTCTTGAATTGTTTTGGACATACAGTGGTTTGAATGGCACTGATCCCCATAGGCTCATGTATTTAAATGTTTAGTTGGAGGAGTGGCACTGTTGGAGTAGATTGCCCTGTTGGAGGAAGTGTGTTGCAGTCTCAACTGCCCAGCAAGGCCTAGTGTCTCTTTCTTTACTTCCTGCCAGTGGATAAGGATTGAAAGCTCCTAGTTACTTCTCCAACATCATGCCATCCTACATGCTGCCACATTCCCCACTATGATAGTGAAGTAACCATCTGAAATTGTAAATAAGAATCCAATTAAGTGCTTTTATTACAAGAGTTGTCTTGGGCATGGTATTTACTCACAGCAATAGAACAGTAACAAGTGAGAGTCGTGTCTCTCCCTTTATGTTTGCCCCAATAGTTAGGATATTGCTAATTTTACTAGTTGTCCTGCCCTTTAGCATTGCCTTTGTCATGTACCTCCAACAAAGGTCACAAGCTTTTACTGCCAACATGATCACAGAATTCTTCATGACAGTAGGATATTAACCACTAGCTAAACATCGAGACCACCTCTATGAATCACCTCTACCCCAGAAAGAACAATCCTATCCCTAACTTCTATGAAGGGTCACCTATAAAATTTTCTGCCCCGAAGTTCCTCTGGCCCAATTTTATATCCATTCACAGTTAGTATATGTTGTGCTTCACTCTCTGAAATCTGGTCAAGGACATTCAGTTTGCTTGGAGTGTACAGGAACTCCTCACCCCTGTGTAGTATTGGCAAAAACCATTTAATCAGCACTTGCAACTTTCCTACACCCAATCCTTTGAAAAAAAATCTGATTTATAAGTTGCTCTAGTGTACAACTTCCATACTACAGGAAGATTTCAGCCCCTTGCTATTCTAGTAACAGTCTCAGTCTGTTGACATGGAGTCTGTTTTCCCTGTCTTACTTCTCTGCCTCATTTTTCTTATAGGTGCCAGTTTTATAAATTGGTGTATGATAACATAATAACATTATATTTATAATCCTATAGCTTTCTGATTGATTATTACCTTTACTAATATGTCCTTTGCTATCTCTTCTGATGTGTTTTTGCTTGAGGTTTATTTTACTTACTTTAGTGCTTTTAATAACATTATCTTTTTATTTACTTTTGTACACATCTTCCAGTAAGGTGCATTTCTTACAGGCCTCAATTTTTAGGATCTCATTATTTCTGATTCAAATTGCCAATTTGAATGTTTTAATTCTAGAATTAAAACAATTTACATTTAGTTATTTAGTTATTATTGAAAATTATAGTATTGTATTTTTCTTCTGGCTATTTTATGTTATCTTTGTTAATTTCTTTATCTTTTATTGTATGAATTTGATAGTTTTTAAAAATTTCATTATATTCTCCTACTTTCTATTAGCTTTCTTTGAATAGCAAAATTATTTCTTTTGTAGTAATGATAGTGAATATGTTACTTCACTATGTACAATATTCAATTGACTTACTTCTGATGAATGACTTTTAAGGTTATGTTATTAAAACATGATGACTTTTACCTTAGGTATTCTCTGAAAACTGTTCCTTGCGTTATTCACCATGCAGGAAACAGCTACTATACTGTAAGGAAGTCTTATAGGGAGATTAAGCTGGAGATGAAAGGAGGCTGACCATTATACAAATAAGTAGACTATGAGATAATTCCTCAATTCAAATTTTCACTACTGAACATTTTAGATAAGAGATATAAGCTTTAGCTAAAAAATAAAAAGGCATATTTTAGTGACATTGGTGACATTTAATCAAATACATTTAAACTATGAATCTTGTGCATTTTGTCTCTTAATAAGATATAGTAAGGTATATCCACCTTCTCTTTTCTTTTCAAATTAGAATCATGAACATTAATTTTTAATTATATGTTGGCTCATTTTTTAACCCAAACATACTTTGTAATAAACTGAAGTTTGAGCAGTGAAAAGGTAAACATGAATATTTCAGAGGTGGAGAACCCACATAATTTGTTTACTTGACACAAGAGTTTTGTAGAGAAAATTAGCATTTAATTTAACTGAGACCATTATGTCTCTGGGAAATAAGAAATATCTTACATATTATATAAGTATTTAGTAAAAAATTAAAAATTGTTTTTCCATATATACTGTAAGATCTATTTTTCTTTTTAATAGTTTGAATATATGCACATATATGTGAAGATGATGAGAAAGCTAACTGATCTGATATTTTTTAGTTACACTGCTGTAAAGACAGTTTGGCCAGTCTTGCCACAACAGTAGCAATGTGAGAAATACAGCTGAATTAACTGACTATGAAATTCAAATGGAAAGAATTTCTAGTATCTTTTTTAATCTTAAATAATTTAAAAATAGCTTAAGTAGAAATGATTTTCTATGTTATTGTTGTTGTGGTGGTGGTTTGTTTTTCTGTTGTTTTGTTTTTGTTTGTTTTTGTTTTTGGAGGCAAGGTTTCTCTATGTAGCCTTGGGTGTCCAGGATCTAGGTCTGTAGACCAGGCTGGCATCAAACTCACAGAAATACAACTCTCTCTGCTTCTTTAGTTCTGGGATTAGCATTATGTACCACCACTGATCAGCTTTAAGTAGCAGTTCAAATTTCTAAAATAAATAAATAAATAGGTAATATTACAAATGGACAATTATCAACTTTTACTTGAATTTATTTCCTTCCTTCTTGCAGCATTGGTTGGCCTGGTTTTTAGAAGAAATGAAAGTAGTATATAAAAGAGGTGTAGAAAAAAATGTCACCTCCATGTTCCTTTATGTAGATCTTAAACAATTAGAGATCTGGATGCCAATGTATTAAAGATCTTGATGCCAATGTAAGAATTCATAAATATGATGAAGGCCTATCTTGGTCTCTTTCTCTTTGGGATACGTTAAATTATTCAGTGATACAAACTGTATTGATACAGGTAAAATTTGGGACTTAGTCATAAATATTAATATAAATCTAACTATTACCACCTCTGAACTCACTGCTAAGAGGAAAGGACCAGTTTAGAAACTGACATAAAATTCTCAGGCAAGATGATTTAGCTAAAGAATAGAATTAAGGGATACTTGAAGAGAAGCACTCAGAATGCTTGTTAACACAGGGATTGTTAGTTTCTATGAGTACAAGTTTTAGATTAACTAGTTTTGGGTGGGCCGAAGGTTGGTGTTGTGAACAAATTCTCAGATGATGCTGATTATGCTTGTGTGCATGCCCATTCTGATAATCACTGCACTAAAATACTCTCAGCTTTTATTTATAGTATTCCTATTTTAAATATTCAGTGGTGGTACAGATAGTATTCATATGTAGTAGTTATTTATATTTTTTCCTTCACAATTTTGAGGAGAAGTAGAAGAAATAGAAGTCATATAAAATCAAATATTGGATATTGGTTGATTTCCATTGTCAGGCTTCGCTTTTGTAAAGATAACATTTCTCTTAATATTGGGAATAGTTTGAACAATTTCAAGTGTAGACTCAGGGTTCCATCTAGAAAACTGGTGACAGAAAAGAACAGACACAGGTTTGGGAAGTAGCTCAGCCAGTAAAGTACTTACCACATGATCACAAGGATCTGAGTTTGGATTCCTAGCAGCCATGTAAAAAGTCATATGTGGGTATTGCTATGGAGAAAAGTTGAAGCTTTGTCCTTGCTAGTAGCAGCAGTCCATACTTGCTTAGGAGTCATTCATTTCTTGGCATAGTTTGTCACTTCAGATTTCTTTGCACCTAGCTAGTTTCTGTTTATGTGTTTATTGTTCAAGATTTCCCAGTGTTGATTTCACAGATTCAGTGCCTGAGACCATACTGCTTTCTACTCACCTTTGAAGCTGGGAATGTTTGTATTATCAGTGCTTGAGCTATCTGTGTTCCTTGGCTTTAGCTTGAGTTTGTTAGTTTTACTAAATTCCAAGTCCTGTGTTTAAATGGTGGTGGTTCTGTTGTTCTCCAGGTCATAATAGTCTTGAGTGAGGAAGGGGTTAAACTTCAGAGATATTCCTAGTTCACTATTTTCTGTTCTTCCCTGCCAAAGGTTTTGACTGCAGACAGAGTTACTCTATGGTTTTGATTCCTTCTCTTGTAAACATAATTATCAAGGTTACAGGATGGCAGTACATAACCTCTCAGTATTTCTATTACACAGTTTAATGTTTCATCCAAAATTTTGTGCTTTCTGCCATTGTAGATGTTTTATAGTCCCCCTCTCTCTTCCTCTCTCTCTCTCTCTCTCTCTCTCTCTCTCTCTCTCCTAGGATTTAATTTAAAAATTTCAAAACCATAGTTTTAAAATAATATTACATAACTGATAAATTCTCCAAAGAGATTCAAGCATTGGATAAAGAAAAAAGAAAAATAATTATTGTTCTCAATTAAACCACTGAGCAATATAACAATGTCAATGTTTAGTGAATACCATTTGATATATCTCTATGTCAATGTTGGTAAAAATTCAGGTGTGATAGCAAGTACTGTGTCCTAACCTAACATATATTATTTATGCTTTTCAGATTATTTATCCTTAAAATTTAAAAGACTTGAAATGGCACTGTGAACTCCTTGCACTGTTTTATATCTAAATTTTAATCTTTAATTATGATTGATAGTTGAAGAAATGGTTGTAATTTTCACTTTCGAATTTTTCTTCTAGATTTGGGAGTGGTTTGAAGGATAATTTGTAGGAAAAAATCCACTTTACTACCTTCAACTGGAAGTCATGAAACTTTTTGAATTTTCGTAATTGATTTTTGAACTAGACTCATTGGCAAGAGGAAAAATAAAAAAATTAAAAGAACTGGAATAGTTTACCTAATGTACCATTACAGAACAGAAGAAAAATAAACCAGAGTCATACCTGGCCAGCCTAATAGTTATAACTAAGTACAATTAAACCTTACATACTTACATAAATGATGAGTCCAATTTCATTTATTTATTTATTATACTGCTTCCTCTTGTGACTGAATAGATGGAAGTTGGAGATAGATACTAAGGTTTTATATACTTATTTAGTGGGTCCAAATGAGATTTAAGTCTTCTGCCAGGTATTTTGTTTTGTGGGAAGAGAAAATGCAGCATCTTGTTTTCACAGCTGCAGGCTACTAAAGCTGAGAAGAATACAATCAAAACAAATTCTGATATCAGAGCACAACACTTTTAATCTCTGCTTTGGTTGTGCCTAGTTATACAAATTTATTTAAAAATTATGTGCCAAGTAATTTGATGAAACCAATGTTTAATTTTAAAACATTTGTAAATAACTTATTGCATTCTACACTTTTCAAAATAAGTTGTGCATACTATTCAGACATCAATAAAAAACAATACACAAATACCAGAAAGAATTCTCTGTCATTCATTGTAGGGAGTTTTTAAATAAATTTAAAAAAACGTGGAATTTCCTATAAGGACTTTGATCAAGATGCTTTTATATTAATGTGTCTTTTTCATTTTCCTTCTTTCCTCTTTCTAAACATATACAGTTAGATTTTGTTTATTAAAATTTTATGTTTAAATTACTTAATTATCTTCAAGGAGTTCAAAACTAAATCTTTAGGTAAAACTTTAACATCAAGCTCCAACCAAAATAACAACAAGCAAGTGCTATCAAGGAACACATATGCACAGCTCCCATATGAAAAAAGCAGTAAGTTGTTAAATATCCAATTAAATGAAGGTTTTGGTGACATGTGGAATACTTTTGTTCACCTTAAATTACTTTTTTTTTTCCATCGAGTTTTTCTACATCTATAAAATCCTCATGGGAAACAGAAAAATCACTTCATTTTCCAATTACGCTAAGACATATCTTATTCCAGCATGGTATCTTTTGAAAGTGGTATAAGAATCATTTCCAATTTTATTTAGAATTCACTGTAGACCAAGGGAAAATTTTGTTTGGTTTTTAGAGACAGGATCTCTCTGAAGAGCTCCAGATGTCCTAGAATTCCATTTGTAAAGCAGGCTGGCCTTGAACTCAGAGAGATCTGCCTGTATCTGTCACACAATTGAGTACTGGGATTAAAGATATGTGCCACCACACCTGAACTCAAAGATCATAAGCTTATGTATAGTTATAGGAAATGACTAATGACTTTTTCTTTAATGATGAGGATCAAATTTAGCTCAACATTCATACTGGGTGAGAACCATATCATTAAACTAATCTCTCATCTTAAATTTAAATTGTTTTTTATTTTTGTTTTGTTTTGAGATAGAATTTCTCTTAGCTCAGACTCATTATATGCATAAGGATGCATTTGAATTCCTGATTCTTCTGTCTGCACCTGCCATGTGCAAGGATTGTGGCAGGCACAACCAGAACAGTTCATATTCTTTTTCTACTTGCATTTAAATACATGTTGTTACAATGATTCTCCATTGTTAGACTATAGTTTATTCTTGATACATGACAAATATCAACTTTAGAGAATATGCTTATGTGTATATTAAACATTTAGTTTTCAATTTTGAATAAATTTTCAAATTTTTTTAAAGTATAAATGGGAAATTATGAAGATGAAACATATTTTATATCAAAATTAGTTAAAATATTTGGATAAAGCACTTGGTAAATGTTGAACATTGTTTATTCTGAGATGTTTCAAGTATCCCCAGGCTAAAGCCTGGCTAAGTCATGAAAAGTAAGGGGTTTCTATTGTATTTTAAATCTTTTTGTTGTTGCTGCTTGTTTATTTTTGTTGTTCCTTTCACTTGAAAGAGGTGGGGAGTAGATCTGGCTGTCTGGGAACTTACTAGGTTGACCAGGTTGGTCTCAAAACTTACAGAGATCTGCCTGCTTCTGCTTCTTGAGTGGTGGGATTAAAGGTGTACTTTAACTGGAAAGGTTATATTCTGAAAATCTCTATATATGGAATTTCTTAGTATATGGTTTGTTGGGCTCTCTGTAGACAGAGACAGTTTTTGTTAACTAGTAGAATGAATTCATGTAATCCTTGTGTAGTAAGATTTATCTTGGAGATTTAAGGGTGCTAGAAGGGCTCAACTGTGTATCTTTCTTTGATGGTCATTTCTAACCTGCTCATGAAGGGTATTTTGAGTATGCTATCAAGTACTGATGAGTTAATACAAAATAGCACAAATGAATATATATGTATGTGCACATTTGAGTAAAGTAATCCAAACATAGCATTCTATGTTGCATTTCCACACTGTTGCCACATTGTGTCATTGTAGGTATCACTATATGAAACAATGAGGTAAGGGGAAAATTTTCAGAGGAGAAATTAAGCCATACTGATGAATATCTTGCATATCACTATAGAACCTTCATCTGGCGATGGATGAAGCTAAAGACAGAGACCCACACTGGAGCACTGGACTGAGCTCCCAAGGTCCAAATGAGGAGCAGAAGGAGGGAGAACATGAGCAAGGAAGTCAGGACAGGGAGGGGTGCACCTACCCACTGAGACGGTGAGGCTGATCCTCTGGGAGCTCACCAAGGCCAGCTGGACTGGGACTGATAGAGCATGTGATCAAACCAGACTCTCTGAACGTGGCAGACAAGGATGACTGTTTGAGAAGCCAAGGACAATGGCACTGGGTTTTGATCCTACTGCATGTACTGGCTTTGTGGGAACCTAGTGTGTTTGGATGCTCACCTTCCTAGACCTGGATGGAGGGAGGAGGACCTTGGACTTCCCACAGGGCAGGGAACCCTGACTGATTTTTGGACTGGAGGGGGAGGAAGAGGAGGATGGGGGAGGGGGAGGGGGATGGAGGGAAGGGAGGAGGTGGAAAATTTTAATTAGAAAGAAAGAAAGAAAGAAAGAAAGAAAGAAAGAAAGAAAGAAGGAAGGAAGGAAAAAAGAGAATAAGATTAAATGATATGAAAACAACCATATTAACACCAACAATTTAGCAACAATGAAGACTACATAGAGAATTCCAGGTCACCTCGGGTAAAACCTTGCCTCAAACAAAGAAAAGAATGGAAATAAGTTATTATCAAGAAAATGGATGGAATTTGCAATCACCATGATAAACAAAATAAGGCAAATATAAATATTTCATCTTATACTGGAATCTAGATTTAAAGATCTCTATATGACATAAAAATAGAATGGATAATTTTTAGGGATGATGAAGGGGGCAATAGAAATAGCAGGAGATGACTATGAACAAAATTTATGTTTAAGAAATATGAAAGCATTATAAACCTATCATTTAGTTCAAAGAAAATATAATAATAAAATATTTAAGAGATAATCCTAGTCATATATGAAGTCTAAAGAAAATAGGAAATAGGGAATATTTGAATCCTGAAGCTATTTGTTCTTTCATTGATACCAAAACATAGCAAAAATTATATTAAAAATAAATAGGTATTTAATATTTTGTATTATAATATTTTTATTGTGTTAGTATTGGGTTTCACAAGACACACTTGTTTTTTAATATTTATTCATTTAGCCTGGCTGACAGGCTCACATCCTGAAAGTTGAGTAGTATCAGGTAACGCTCATTCTGGTCCCAGTGGCGGATGTAGGAGAAGAGGCCAGGTGAGGAGGCCAGTGCATGGAAGTCACCATGCAACAGAGAGCGCTCCTTACCCCGAAGGTGACTCAGCCACTTGAACTGGGCCAGGATGGAGCCAGGGTCTTCATTCTGACCCTTCGCTGTCATGTCGGGGCTTATGGGTTCTGATGTCTGTGGGAGGCTGGATTCATTCCATGGCATCAATGGGGCCTCTGCAGACTGTCCAGGACCAGCAGCTGCCTTCAAGCCAATCTCATCCTCATAGCTGAAAACAGGAGTTCCTGGCAGAGTGAAGAGCAGCAGCTTGTAGAGTGAGAGCAGCTGAGCCGGTATGGAGGCTGTCAGGAGTCCTGCCTGAGACAGACTCCAGCCGCACCAGCGACTTCCGGTGGCGTTCAAATACCGAGTGACTAGTGATTCTGTATGCTCCCCAGTAAAACTGGAACTTGACAGATATGAGCTAGTCAACAGCAGGTCACTGATGGATTCGAGTATGCTCAGGATTTGCTGGAGGTCAGAGGAGTCAGTCCCTGCAATCAGGAGTCTATCCTCACTGTAGCTCTTGGTAATATTCTGCCACTCTGCCAAGTGTGAGGATGCATCCGTCAGATTTCCCACATCCCGAACTTGGAACCCATAAACCCCATCCTGCAACCAAGAACTCAGAGCTTCCTTCACTTTGGCGGCTACAACGTCAGCCTGAGCAGGAAGGAACCATGCATTCTGACCCCGGTAGTTGGGAGTCAGGTCTAAAATGATGTGAATGCTCTTCTTCTTGGCAGATTGCAGAAGGTCTTTAAAATCTTCCTGGGAGCCTAAAGTGGGGTCAATTTGTTTCAAGTCTGTTTCATTGACTTCATCCATCTGGTTCTTGTGAATTGGGCCCAGCACCACGCCCTTCACCTTCAGGGTGCTCAAGTACTCCAGATGCTTCTTCAGACCAGCTATGCCTCCAGCGTTCGGGCCAGGAAGGCCTGAAGGTTGCCGACACAATAGAGGGCGCCCTCGTGCCACCACCTCTGTACCGGCAGTTCCCGGCAGCGCGGCGCCCGAACGATGAAGACCACGGCGCAGGATGTGAGCCTGTCAGCCAGGCTAGAGGCTTCTAACCTCCCTGCTGGCATAAGTCTGCCAGCCAGTGCTAACCTGTTGGTTAGTACCAACAGTACCCGGCTAAGCCAAGAGGAGGGCACATCTCTGAAGCTGGAAAACCTGAGCCTGAATCCTCATGAGGGCTTGCTCTTGAATTTCCCCTATTTGCTTGACCATACCTGTCCAGGACCTACTACCTTCCTCCCCTCTTCCCTTGCCTTTTGAATTCAAGTTTTTCTCTCCTTGTTTTTTTTTTTTTTTTTTTTTTTTTTTTTTTTTTTTTTTTTTTTTTTTTTTTTGTTAACTTTTGCAAATTACATATGAATTCTCACACTGGGTGTTTTTGCCTTCAAATAAAAGTCACCCTCCCTGAAAAAAAATTATTCATTTATTTTCCATTCCATCTGCAGTTTTCCCTCCCTTTCCTCCTCTGATTCCCTCTTACCACCTTCCCTTCATAGCTCTCATCCACTGTTTCTGTTCAGAAAGGAGCAGGTCTCCCATGGGTATCGACAAAACATGACACATCAGATGAAGGTGGGACTAGGCACTCCCTCTTGCATTAAGACTGGGCAAGGCAAACCAGTATGAGGAATATTTTCCCAAAAGCCAGCCAGAGTTTATGTTTCAGCCCTGCTCCCACTGCTAGGAGTACCATAAATAGATCAAGCTATAAAACTGTTACAGATATGTAGAGGACCTAGGTCAGTCCCATACAGGCTTCCTAGCTGTTGGTCCAGATTTGTGAGTGCCTATGAGACTGAGTTATTTCTGTGGGTTCTCTTGTAATGATGTTGATTCCTCCAGTTTGAACAGTTCTTCCCTCTCTTCAACAGCATTCCCCGAGCTAGGCCCAGTACATGGCTGTAGAACTCTGCATCTGTTTCCATTAGTTACTGAATCAGGGCTCTCTGAAAACAGTTGGGGGCAGTCACCAATCTGATTATGGGAGACGAAAAGCTCAAGCTACATTTCCACTATATCTTCACTGGGGTCATCCTGGTAGGATCATGGGAAATTTTCCTTGAACCAGATTTCTGCCTGACCTCAAAATGCCCCCCATACCAACACTTCTCTTTCAGTACTTTCCACCTTCATCTGCCACACAAGTTGATGTCTCATGTTTCTATCCTAACACACCTCCAGTCTACCCATATATCTCTTCTATTTTCCCTCCCCAAGGAAATACACGCATCCCCTTTTGAACCTTCCTTTTTACCTAGCATCTCTGGAGTTATGGATTGTAGCATGGTTCTCCTTTATTCTGCAGCTAATTATCCATTTATGAGTGAACGTATACCATGTTTGTCTTTCTGGGTCTGGGTTACTTCAAGATTTTTTTTTCTAGTTCCACTGATTTGACATTAAATTTCCTGATATCATTAATTTTAACAGCTAAGTAATACCACATTGTGTAAATGTACCCCATTTTTTTTTAATCGGGTGGGCCTTACTTGGGTCTATGTAGTCTGCTGGAATTGTGGAGAAGGGCTGACCACAGGAAGAATGTTAGGGGGATGGGATTGGGCAGCAGATTGGGTCTTGGGGGAACAGAATCCAGTGGCTGTTAGCAGTCCAGCTGGCAGGCAGGTAACTCATCTGCTTACGAGTTGGTGAGTATTGCACCAGAAGAAAAAAAGGAAATTCAACAGATTTGAGGGCAGAGCCCAGCAGCACCCTTGTTGGTCCTGTGATGGGACAGGTAGGGATATGAGATGTGGCTGGGGGCTTAGTGATAAGACCCCGCTTTTACAGCAAACTTTGAATGTGCTCTCCCCCAGACTCCTATCTTTCCGTCTTTCTCTTCCTTCTATTAGTATTTCTTTTGCTTCCTAGACAACTCCACAAACTCCTAAATAGTTCAGTTTAAAATATTAACTGAGTGAAAAATACTGTACAGTTATCTTAAAAGATCAGAAACAACTATGTAAGAAAGGTTTCATCATTCTAACTTCTAATTCTAAAACACTGAAATCTGGAACTACATAAGTTTTCACATTATGATCATGATTCTGAATAGTTTAATCAATGCAATTAAGAAAACAATGATCTAGAAACTAGAGGGAAACCCTGTCTCAAAAAACGAAAAAAAAAAAAAAGAAAACAATGAGGCTCCTTTTGTATGATGGTCATTTTCTTTCTTTAGCCTTAATAGTTTGTTTAGTCTAGAAACTTAAAACCATGTTCAACAGATATAATTCCACAAATTTTATAGCATTTGTTATTTCTTTTCTAATTTTTATATTTTGGGGGGATTATAGTATAAACATATTATTTCCCTTCTCTCTTTTCTTTCTCCAAACTGTCCCATATTACCTTCCTTCTTCCCTTTCGAATACATTGTCTTCTTTTTCATGGATTGTTTTAGTTATTGTGTATGTATGTGTGATTTCTTAAATACATAAGTACAACCTTCTCAACCTGTAAATGTTACTTGAATATATCACCTTAGGGCATACCACTTTCTATTTAATAACCAATAAGTAGGCCCTTCCTTAGGGAAGAGTATTTCTCCAGCTCACAGCATTCCCCATTTGCCTATAGTTTTTGTATAGGTTGAGGCTCCTGGGCTTTCCTCCGTCCATATTAGCATGTCTATTATTGTTTTCCTTCTTCAGCAGATTAGGTGATCTGTTGGAGCCCTCCAAACTATACAGTGAATGTACAGCTGACAGATGTATCAGACTAATCCACAGGAAGTGTATGTGTACACATCCACATGAAGAACCCATTTCAGCAGAGCTTCGGGAAGACTTTAAAAAAGAAAAGTTGCTGTCAAATCTGTTAAAACCTTGTGAAACCATGATTCTTCCCTTCAAAATGGTATTCATTCCCAAAACATCTCAGCAGTGTAACTTATCCTGTATGGGAAACAAATGACTTTTCCATTCCCCCATACCATAATGTCTTACTTAGAGCAATAACATTCACTCTTTATTCTAAAAGTCAAATTTACATAAAGTCAATTTCCCATGACTACCCTTGCTAACAGACCACATAGAAATTTCTAAAGAAGACAGGCACTGGGGAGGAAGGTAGTGTTCCCTACCCTTACTAACAAACCAATCTGGGTGTGCTCAAAGCTAGTTGTCACAAAGGAGATTGGGTTAGGGGAATAGGTAAGGCCAGGATTCATGCATGTCTATTGATCTTATCTAATGGTTTGGATTGTCAGGTATTTTTCTTGGATTGTGGGGCTTTCCTGGGTGGTGTCACCTGTTCTGGAGTACTGCTTTTTCAGGTTCTACCTGCCCTTTTTGTGATTCTAAAGTGCATGTGATTGTCTTTGCCAATGGAATTTTTAACCATGTCTGTAAAAACTAAAACCCTGGTTGAGATCACCCCCCCCTTTTCTTTCTTCTTCTCACTGCTTCTTTGCTCCAATGAATAAAGAACATGAGCAGGTAAGAGATGTGAGTTGATTTATTTCATTTTCCCTCAGATCCAACTAGCCAGGTTTTTGCATGCTATGGGGAGTCTTAGCTGGACACTGAAGAGATAATGAGGCTGGTACTCAGGTCCCCCAACAATGATCAGGTTGTTACGACCTTATGGGTATAATTTCTGACATCCCTAGAAGAACCAATGTCGTGGAAAACACTTGTAACCTTAGGTTGTTGTAAGTTTTCCATCCTCTTTTCCACAATGTTTCTTTAGCATTAAGTATGGTAGTGTTTTGTAGATGTATCCACTATAACTGAGTTCCACAACTCTTCCTTTTGATTTTTTTTTTTACTTCTCTGTACTGGTCTCTGTCAGTTGAAATGAGAAGTCTCTTTGAAGAGGGGTGAAGACTATATTTGGGTGCAAAGGCAAATGTTTAGAATGTAGTTAGAAATTATGTTAAGATAGTAAAATGGCAGTGATAGGATTCCTTCAAGACTCATGAAATACTAGCCCTGAGAAATATGTTTCCAGTACCAGAAATGAATTCCCTTTTGTTGACTGGGCCTTTAATCCAATTAGAAGGCTGTTGCTTACTGCTAAGATATGTGTTTGATTATTGTACTCTGAGGGTTATCTTGCAATACTGGTCATTGTTGTAGGTCACAGGCATCAGAGCTCTGTAGTATTGTCTGATGCGTTCCTTCCTCCTGTGGAAGCTTTCATGGAACATTCTGGTACTAGGAACATTATTCAGGTTAATTCTCATTTAAGGATCTCTGGACTCTGTGTCTAAAGTGAATGATGTCTTCAGCAATAATGTATTATGTTCCATCTCTTAGAAACAGGAACATTTGCTGAACATTTGCAAGAAAATGTGTAGCAGTCTATAATATTTTGGAAGTATCTTGGACAATACTGATCAAAAACTTAAAAAAATGGTTTCTCGTGTATGATGAAGTGTTTTTGTATTGTTTTGTTTCAGGGAGACTTTAGTTCTTGAAGAGAGCATGGTCAGCCCAGATGGGAAACCTTCATTAAACTATATATGTATATTTATACACTGACTTTATATATTATAGATATTTTATGTTTATAGTTAATAGTGTGATTCCTTGTGACTTTTCCCCATATCCTTATTGATATTTTACCCTCTTTTCTTCATATTTATCTTCCCAATCTCTAATGAGTGCCACTCCCCATTTTTCCCATTCCCATGATTATATCCTGCTGTTCCTATCTCTATTGCTACCCAATCATGGTGAATTTCCCTTTTTTACTATCCTTGTTAATGTTTTACTTCAAGATATGTATTCACGTCTGAAGTTTTGGATCTTGGCACCTCAGATAAGAGATACCGTTTATCATTCTGGTCTAAGTTACATTACTCAATATGATCTTTACTATTTTTACCCATTTACCTCCAAATATCACAATTTATTTTTTCTTTACAGATAAATAATACCACATTTTCATTATTCATGCCTCAGCTGAAGGATATTTATGTTACTTCCCTCTCTTGGTATTGTGAATAGTGTATCAATAAACATGGCTTAGCAAGTAACTTTGGAATAGGGTTTTGAGACTTTGTGAATTTTCCAACAATGTTGATATGGGATTCCCTTCTGTATGCTGTGAATACCATTGGTTAAAAAAAAAGAAACTGTCTTGAGCCCATGATAGGATCAAACAGAGCTATGTGGGGAAAACTAAACTGAATGCTGGGAGGAAGAAGGCAGGGGTTAGAGAGAAGCAATGGAGCTTCTCCTGGAGACAGACACACTGAAACTTTACCATGTAAGCCACTGCCACTTAGAGATAAACAGATTAATAGAAATGGGTTAAATTAATATGTAAGAGTTAGCCAATAAGAAGCTAGTGCTAATAGGCCAAGCAGTAATTTAATTAATACAGTTTTTGTGTGATTATTTCAGGGCTAAGCAGCCATGAACCAACAAGTGGCTCTCTCTTCCTACACAATGTAGTATAGTTGTTTATATAGTAGAACTGTGTTTAGGTTTTTGAGAATTGTGCACAATGATTTCCTGAGTGGCTGCACCAGTTTTTAATCCCACCAAGACTGAATTAGCATTCCTGTATTCCTACATTGCCCCCAGCATTTGTTGTAGGTTGTTTAGTTGATCTTTGCCATTCTAACAGGAGTAAATGATGTTGCAGACTAGTTTTGATTTGTATATTCCTAGTTGCTAGGCACAATGAACAATTTTAAGATATTTCATTAATTTAAATCTTTGAGCACTCTTTCTTTAAGTTCCAGGTCAATTTTAATAGCTATTTTATTGTTTTTTGGTTGTTGTTTTGATTCCTTGTTTTGAATTGAGTTCTTTACATATTTTGTGTCTTAATCCTTTTTCACAAATATAGCAAGAAATTATTCTTTTCCATTCTGTGGTCTACCTTTTCACCAAGGTGATTTTTTTCTTTACTTGTACATAAACTTTATAGTTTTATGATATCTCCCTTCCCAATTCAATCTAGTTCTTTGGCAAATGGAGTTCCTTTCAGGAAGATCTCTTCAAAACCTATATCTTGCAGGATACTACCTATGTTTTCTTCTATATGTTTCAGTGTTCTGGGTTTTATGTTTAAGTCTTTGTTCTATTTGGAATTATTTTTTGTGAAGGTGTTAGATAATGACTTTAACATATTTTCATATCTCAGAATGCACAGAAGCTTGAGAGTTTAAAAATAAAACAATCTAGCTTTTGAGGAAAAAAAAATGTGTGTCTAATCATTAAAAGCTATTGATCCTACTAATGTGGACAAAGAATTACTTGCCTGGCCACTGTTGAAGGCCCAAGTTCTTTCATTGATAGTATTTTTATTTTTAATTAAAATATACTAGAAAAATATGTGCCTCACTAATGCAGTAGGTAGTGAATCAGTCTTATAAATTACATCAGCATCATTCCCTATCCTATCTCCAACTCCTAATGTTTCTGAATACCAACATATTTGAAACACCAAATTTTGAAGGACATCTTATCTTTAGTTCATTGCTTGCTATGATGGGGTTCTTCTGAATTCCACTGAAAATAAAAATCATATACCTTCTATTTTCTCAATGGACCTTTGTCATCCTCAGAAGTATCCCAATAACAGTCCTGAGGACTTGCCTTAGTTATTTTTCTATTCTTGTGAAGAAACATCTTGACCAATACAATGTGTAAAAGAAAGCATTTAATTGGGGACTTGCTCACAGTTTCTGGGGGTTAGTACATGTCCATCATTACAGGGAACATGGTAGCACCATGGTGGGGAGCAGTAACAGCAGGGAGCAGGCAGAGAGAGACAGAGACAGAAAAAACCTGTTGTGGATTTTTGAGATATTTAAATCCATCCCAATGACATACTGTAATGGCTAAAGTTAGCTTCTATGCCACATTTGCCTAACGACAGATACTTCCTGAGATATCAGAGTTTCATATAACAAGCTACATGTTTCCACTTCCCTAAGTAAATTTATCTGACCCAACTTCACCGGATATGCTCAGGCATACTTAGACAGGAAGTATGTCAGGATGTATGTATGCTCTTAACAAGAATAAGGTAGGAAGTACATCACTGTCTCAATTTGGTCCTAATAGGCAACTTGCAAACATAGCTTGTAGCTATATGCTGGGTATCCCAGGAACGGACCTGGCCAGTGTCCATCTTTCTGGACAGTATTAAATAAAGCTTGCTCTAATTGGGTAATTGTTGAACTGGTCTTTCTCCTCATGAATTTTAGATTTATGTATACGTCCTCCAACAAGGCCATGCCTTCTAATCCTTCCTTAAGAGTCCAACAACTGAGGACCAAGCATTCAAATACATTAGACAATGGTGGTCATTCTCACTCTAACTACTTATGGTTCATTAATACCTTCATATCATGAAACTGCCAATAAATTATCTACAAAATATTTCCAAAACAAAATTTAGTTTTCATTTTTCTTCTTCTGTTTATCAGAATTACAGTTTCATTATTTCTTATATTTTTCTATTATGATATTTAGCTAAAAGCAGGAAATCTTTACCTATTTGTTAAAACCATCATAGTCTGTCATTTATCATTGCAAAACCAGCATGAAGAAGAGATTGTACCACAAAGACTTGCAGCATTTATTAGTCAGTTTAGTGGATGAAAGAATTTATGGATATATACAAATTTATCCACAATACATAATGCATGCATTTTAGGAATGCTCATAAAGATTTCCCTTAATTTAAAACCTGAGTGAGTTATTACTTAATTGGAATACACTGTAGGAGACATTCAACAGACAACATAATCAGACTGAATTGATTAGTATTTGTCTTTGATTGTTATGAAGTACATTTCATTTTCCTCATGACAAAAAATTGAGTTTCTATTGATGATAATTACAATGTAAAACACATATTAATATCATTGTGAAAAATCTAAACATCAATCTCTGTAAATTAGAAAAATATTAAAATTAATAATTGGAATTATGTGGAATAAATGAACAATGAAAATAATTGAAAACTGTATTGTTGGCATACAAAAGACTTCCACACTAGCCTGGAATGGAGAATAACAAAGGTTTATTTATCTAGGTGTAAACTCAGAGAAAGAGTATCAATGTACAGTCCCCTGCATTTGATGGGAACTAGAACCAAATCCAGCAGTCAAGAAGCACAAAAATGCTTTATATCAACATTTATAGTACATGAAACCATGCCATAGTGGGTTAGAATCTTAAAGGATATTGGGTGAAAGAGTTCCCACAGGACCTCCCCCCCCCCTTTTGAATAAATAAGAAATTTCTAAGCTTAATACAAAACAACATACAATAAGAACAAACATCAAGTATTGTCCAGGGAAAAGAAAAGGCAAAATCATACATAAAAATTAGAATTACAATCAGAATGAAAAATATTAAACAAGAAACATATGCTAAATGTCTCAATGGTATCCTGTCCTAAGGAGTCTAAGTCTTATATTAAAAATAGCTTGCCTAAGTCATGAGAGGTAAGTAATTATGGCTATATAATCTTCAACCCTATCAAGTACCTGAGAAGGGAAATAATATTACTTGAGTAAACAAGAAGTACAATCAAGCAACTTCAAATTTTGAAAGAGAAAACCTGCTACCTGGGCAATCACCCAAAATCTCATTTGCAACATTGGGATAGCCAACTTGGCAAAGGACTATAGTAACTGACAGACTATTTTGAGAGGCAGAAAAGCTTTCAAAACCAACTTACCCTGTCTTGGCAAGGTTTGGCAGTCTTTATGCCTGTATCCTATTTGTCTAGTCTGGACACAGTGCATTTTGTCAGTGGTTGAAGCAGGGAGAGTTCTTTGCCCAAAGGCCAGTTTGACAAGAAATGAACAAGTTCCGAGTATCTTCGGTGACCAACATTCTCTTGGGAATAGATCACTGCTGTCTGAAGCAATCCTGTCTCACATCGACAGAATCCTAAGTAATTTAAATTAAATATTCCACAGTTCTTTGAAGTGTTTGAAGATTAGCTCTCTATGCAGAACACAACCTCTATGCCTCTAAAGAGTCTGATTAGTCTATCCATAAGTATGACAAACATGTATGACTATTGACCTATAATTCTTAATACCTATATAGTTTAAAGACTAAGGCTTTATATTTAAAAAATTAAACAATCTTTAAACAAATGTATAGCAAATGAGAACAATGACCTCAAAATGTAAACAATATATAAATATAGTTATAATCTGTAGAATTGTATACTGCAATATGATAAATATATCCTAAAGTTGCATCAATGTAAAAATACCTTAAGCAGATGTAGAAACATGCATGCAAACAACATGAAAAAATAACTTTGCATAAGTACACAAATACTGTAAACAGAAATAGGAGCATTTTTAATATAACAAATACAATTTGAATTTGTATCAATATACAGGAGTCTATACCAATGTGAATTGCCTACAAATAATATCTTTTAAGAAATCTCACTATTACTAATAATAGTATTAAGCTCACCTTAATCTAATCTACCTATTATACCCTCCTATCTAATCCTTTTTTTCCTAAAAGAGATCCCTGATCCTATTTCATTTCCACCCCAACCCTATAACAGTCATAACAAGCCCCTACTAATGTCCCTATCCCCAAGGACACACTTTGTTGGGAGAGGAGATGTTGTTTTCTAGAATTACTTCCAGCTATTGGGGGTGATGATATTTCTATAGGATCCTGTAAAAACTAAAATGATTATTAAGATTTAAGATTACTGTCTGGTACAGTTGCAGATAGTATCTGAGTAGTCAGTAAGGTTTTTCTGAATTTCTTATCGAAGTTCTGGCCAGAATGTTGTAAGAAGGTGTACCATGTCAGCTAATCAAGTTGAAATCATCTTGAGCAGTTTCTAACTCAAAACTGATCTTAAAGTGGTGCTATCAGCATGGCATTATATCAACCATATGGAATCATTGTTGTGGGGCCCCATCTTTTTCCTGGAAACTTCAAAGATTACTGCAGGAAAAGTTATTGTTCATTGTGAAAAACTTAAAATTCCTTAATATATACATACATTCAATGAAAGGTACCATAGACACAAAAGTGTTTATGGGGAGAAGTGAAATTTTTTGAATGCAGAGTTTTGATAACAGTAATCCCTAAGTTTTTCTTCCGTTTGTCCCATAAAAGGTGGCTCCTGCTATGAGACAGAAACTCTGAATTTTTTTAACAACATGCTTGGATTTACTGCAGATCATATGGGTATCATAGGTAAGATTTCTCTTTGCTCGGTGATTCTTTTTGGATAACTATCATTTCTTCTTTAGGTATCTAGATATCCAAGGTGTCTCAACTTTTTGAAGATGGGTATTTTCCTGCAAAGACAAAGACAGAAACTTTCCCCGACCCTTATGAGGTTTCCTTACCACTTGTAGCATTGTCACCTTTATAGATGAGCTGTCATTTCTCATTAATAAGAAGGTTCTCTTTGTCACACCAAATCTTTATTAATTTTGATGGTTTCCATAGCTTTTCTTCTCCTGTGGAAACAAGGGCAAAGCCCCTTCCTCAACATATCACATCACCTGATTCCAATTCTGAGTTTAACACATCCTTGAAATACACCAGCTAATTTAATTTAGAAGTTTTTTCTATTACCCAAGGTCTCTCTGTAGACACTGATTATTTCTTATTAGCATTAAGAAAATTTAAGGTTAATAAAGTATTATGCAATTTATTTCTGGTGATATTTTTATTCCTTTCTGTTTGTTTAGCATCCTGTATATTTCAATTTTCAATTTTATTTTTCTATAACTGCTGGAAATGTAGGATTGTGTAGTATACCTATAATATGCTTTATATTATAGTAAGCAAAAAACTCTTTCATTTTCTTTGAGACATATTCTAGATCATTGGCTGTTTTTATTTGTTCAAGTATAATGATGATATCTGTATTTCTAGTAAATGTGTGATTAAAAAATCAGCATTTTCCAAAGTCAAAGCAGTTGCCCATTGAAAATCTGAATAGGTGCCGATAGTGTGGTGTATGTTAATTTTGCAAATTCTACAATGTGTACCATATCCATTTGCCAGGTAGTGGTGTTTGATTATATAAAGATCAAGTAGGACATCTCCTTATAATCTCCTTAGCTTGTTACCATATAATAGAAAACTCCTTTACTATTGTCATAATGTTTTTTAATAAAATTCTGATGACTTTAGCACATTTTCAACCAATAACTGATCAATTTCTGCATTACCATGTGCTAGAGGAACTGACAGAACCGTATGGAATTGGATTGTGTTATATATATGGGACAAAGTTTATTACTGATTATATTTTGAACCTGAATAAATAATGAAGTCAATTTTGTAACAACTGGTATAATTTCAGCAGTTTCAATATGCAAAACAAATATTTCTGCATACTGTGAATCAGTAACTATACTGAGAGGTTCTTTAAAATCATTTAGTACCATGAGAATATCATATAATCTGACTTTTGGACAGAATTATAAGGATTTTGTTCCATTTTACTTAAATCTTATGATTTGTAACCTGCCTTTCCTGATTCATTTGCATCAGTATAGAATGTAGGGGCTCTTGTTATTGGTGTTTCACATACAATATGAGGAAAGATCCAAGTAGCTCTCTTTATAAATTTAATTCTATCTCTTTAAAGCAGTTGTTATTAATCTCTCCCAAAAAATTAGTACAAACTTTTTGCCAGGGTTCATTGCCTTCCATAATTTATTAATTTCATCCTTAGTGAAAGGTACTATAATTTTTGTTGCTCTATTCCTGCTAATTGATGAAATTTCAATTTTCCTTTTAAAATTAATTCAGAGACCTTTTCCACATAAGATTTTAAATTTTTATTTGGTTTATGTAGTAACATGATGTAATCTAAGAAAATACTTTCCTTCTGCATTAAAATTCTTGTAGGGGAAATTTTGGAGGGTAATATGACCAGAATGCAGTTAAGATTTAGATCCACATGATCCACATATGCCTCCTGTAATTTCTCTTTAATCAATGTCAATTTTTTTCTCAGCTTTTGCTGCTAATTCCTTGGGACTATTTAAGTCTTGTCACCATCTAAGGATTTGTTTAAATGAGTTATTAGATTAAGTGTTATCCCAGAAGTGGAACGTAGATTTAAAATGCTTCTTAGAAATTTTTGAAAGTCATTAAGAGTCCAAAATTGGTCTCTCTAATTTTGTGCTTTTTGTGTTCTAATTTTCTGTAAACCTATTTTATAACCTAGATAATTGATAGAGTCTACTCTTTGTATTTTTTTAGGAGCAATTTGGAATCCCCATTTATACAAAACTTTCTTTACCTCTTCATACATTCTTCATCCATGTAATAGTAAGCTATAGACTTAGGAAATTGCTTACAGATTATTTCCAATGACTGACTTACAAAATATTGTCACACTGTGAGGCTATTTATTATTGCCTGTGGGAGGATCCTCCATTGATATTTCTTAGTAGCCTGAGAATTTTTTTTTTTTTTTTGGTTTTTTGAGACAGGGTTTCCCTGTAGTTTCTAGAGCCTGTCCTGGAACTAGCTCTTGTAGACCAGGCTGGCCTGGAACTCAGAGATCCGCCTGCCTCTGCCTCCCGAGTCCGGGGATTAAAAGCGTGCGCCACCACTGCCCAGCTAGCCTGAGAATTATCATATGTAGGAACTGTGAAGGCAAATCTTTCTCTGTCCTTTTCTTGTAAATATATAGCGAAGTAACAATTTTTTAAATCAATAACAATAAAAGGTTATCCTTTAGGCAATAGGGAATGCAAAGGAAGTCCAGATTGTAGAGGGCTCACTGGTTGTATCACTTTATTAACAGTTCTTAGATCTGTCACCATTCTTTGTTTTCTAGATTTCTTTTTAACAACAAATACAGGAGAATTTCAAGGGCTGGTTGATTCTTCAATATGGTAAGTAGTTGTTCCCAGACTATCTATTCTAAAGCCTGAAGTTTCTATTCTGTCAAAAGCCATTGTTTAACCTATACTGGTTCCTTAGTTAACAATTTTAACAGTAGGGTCATTGATACCTCTAAAAATTTGCTAGTTGTTTTGTGTTTTTGTACAACCTGAATGAAGTGTGACTGCTTTTTATCGTACCTTATAATATCCTTTCCAGAAACATGAGTTTGTTGGGGGAGGCTGCTTTTTCATTCCCTGTTGCCCAGACATGAAATAATCACACAGAATCTACATTATTCATAATATTGCTTGGCCAATAGCTTAAGCATATTTCTAGCTATCTTTTATATCCTAAACTAACCAATCTCCATTAATATGTACATAACCATGAGGTTTTGGCCTACCAGAAAAGTTTTGGATGGCTCCAAAGGAGGCATGTGTCCCTGGTGGTGGCTACATGACTTCTCATTGACTCTGCCCTTTTTCTCCTAGCATTCAGTTTAGATTTCCCACCTAGCTCTATTATGCTAAGTCACTGGCCAAAACAGCTTTATTCATTAACCAGTAAAAGCAGCACATAAACAGAAGGACTTCCCATATGATGACTTGGTTGATATTCTGTTTCTGAGACTGCAGGAAAGTTAATCTGGGTACTCTGTTATTGCAATAGATCACAAGCCCACATAGATTTACTGCTATATTATCCACATTTGGCCTCAGCCTTCCTCTCTGTCCTTTTGTCCCTATGCACTGAATCAATTCCATGCTTTGTTTTATGTCAGATAGGGTTCCAATTCCTAGGAATTGAACATCTGCCTCCTGAAGAGGCCAATTCGGATGCCAAGATTCTTGAGTAATAATAGCCATATCTGTACCCGTGTCCAGTAATCCTTCAATTACAGTGTTGTTTATTCATACTCTCAACTTTGTGTTTTCAATTGGAATTTTTATTCATCCTCCGTATTAATCCTATCATTCAGAGCAGTATCATTTTTTTTTTACAACAGGCACTGAAGTTTTTTTAATTTTCCTGGGGAGACATGTTTTCCACAGTGACTAGGAATAACTGAACTATGTTCAACTTGGGGTCCTGCAAGAGGTCCCTCAAGGTATTTCCCAGTGATAATGTGTTGCCTTGCTTGTATCTTGTTGATCTACATTCATTGGCACAATGTCAGCAATTGCTGCATCTTCTACATAATCCAGAATATTGAGAACTTCTATTTGTTTCCTCCCTGGAAGAAACATTATTTTTAGGAATGCCTTGTCTACAATCCTTTCTCAGATGCCCTATTCTACCACAATTAAAACATTTGGTATTTTGATATCTCTTTATGCTTTTGGAAATTAGTTCTCCAATCCAAGATACAGTATTATAGTCAAACAACTCAACATTGACTGTGTGCAAGGTCCATTCATCCATTGGTGCTGATCTGACATTTAAAGTCCCAAGTATCTTTTTGTATGCTAAGTTGACATTTTCAAAAGACAGAGATTTAATAAGTACTTGTCAAGATTCTGGATCTGTTACCCCTACTTATACAACATTAGTTAATCTTCATAAAAAAATAAAGAAAGTTACTAAGATGTTCCTTTGGACCTTCTGTCACCTCAGTTTATGATTCAATTCTTCTTCCTAGTTCTAATTCTGTCCCAAACACTTAAAGCTGCATAATAACATAGGGATAAGACGTGTTCATTGTAAATAGCTTGATTCTGTGGATCAGCATAATGGCCCTCACCAAGAATTTGATCTTGGGAAGCCTCAAATCTTTTTTTTTACATTTTAATTTTTTTCTTTAAAAGGAGTGAGTTGTGTACAGGGGGGGGTTAAATGCTTTATAGACAAGAAAAAAACTGTGCTAGAACCAACTTATTCATCATCATCATCTTCTTCGTCATCTTCATCTTCTTCCTCCTCCTCTTCATCCCCTTCATCATCCTCCTCATCTTCCTCTTCCTTCTTTTTCTTGCTCTTTTCTGCCTTGACCACCCCCTTTTTCGCTGCATCAGATTTTCCTTTAGCTCTGTAAGCAGCGATATCCTGTTCATACTTCTTCAGCTTGGCAGCCGTCTTTTCGTAGGGCTGCTTGTCATTGGCAGCAATGTTGTTCCACATCTCTCCCAGGTTCTTTGCAGCATCACCAATGGATAAGCCAGGATGTTCTCCTTTGATTTTGGGGCGATACTCAGAACAGAACAAGAAGAAGGCCAAAAGAGGCCTCTTGGGTGCATTGGGGTCCTTGAACTTCTTTTTGGTCTCCCCTTTGGGGGGGATATAGGTTTTCATTTCTCTTTCATAATGAGCCTTGTCAGCCTTGGCCATGTCTTCAAATTTCCCCTTTTCTTTAGCAGACATGGTCTTCTACCTTTCTGAGCACTTCTTGGAGAACTCTGAGAAGTTGACAGAAGCAGCCGGGTGCTTCTTCTTGTGTTCCTCCCGGCAAGTTTGCACAAAGAATGCATACGAGGACACTTTGCCTCTCGGCTTCTTGGGATCTCCTTTGCCCATGTTTAGTTGATTTTCATCCGTGAGGCACAGAGTCACCCAGTGCCCGTCCAGCTCTCGCTTGCCCCGGCGCTGTCTCTATGGAGCTCAATGTACTTGGGAAGCCTCAAATCTTTGACTCTACCTTGATGTTCTAAGGCTTTATCCTCCTGTCTCTATTAACACTACTCCTATAACTGTGTCCCATCTTCTATCACTGCTGAGACTAACTGAAACTAATCATGTGAAGTAGTCATCTTGCTTCAAGTCCATGTCTTTACCATCTCCCTAACAAATTATGCACGTCATAAGATACTACTGCTTGATTAATTTCTTTTGGGTCTTTTATACCTATAAGTTTCTATTTACATTTTTGTATACACTTGGGTATTGAGTATTTGTGGGCTTTTCACAGGTAATAACTGAATAAGTAGCTAAAACTCTTGGTCAGTCATCTCTGACTCTGAGAGGTACTGGCAATGCTAAATCCTTTGTTAGCACCTCTTCTCCTTGCTTATCAGTTCTTCCAAGTTCCTCAATTGATTAAAATTTGTTTATCACTGTTTTTTATAAAGCATGCATCTCTTGAACTGTGAATATTTCTAATGTCACCAAATCAAATAATTTCTGGTTCTCATTCTGCACATGTGATCCCAAGGTTTTAAATTTTTCCATTAATGATATCTTCTCATTTTTAGATATTATTTGGATGGCATATATATTGCCTTCCTGGAGATCTGCTATCTTATCATAACTTTTTAATAGATTTTATTGTCAATTTCAACAGAATGAATCTTCTCAGATAATCTATCAGTACCCTTTTGTAAGGTTTCATAACCCATTGACATGGATTGAATTATGCCTGTCAAATCATGGTTATCCTTTAAAATAGTATGAATCCTTTCAGTTAAAGACTGTATTCTTTCTAAAGTTTCTCATTCTTGACCCTGTCATCAAACTATTTCTTTAAGGACAACATAAAGAACAATGCAAAATATTAAATCACAAAAATATATGTACAAGGTAGCTCATATAAGTATTGAAGAATCCCATCTATATTAGAAAAAAAATGGTTGTTAAATTCTTGGATGGTGATATTGTCTGCAATTATATTGAGGTTGGTTTACAATTTTGAAATTTATTTATTTATTAATCAAATTAACTCTGTTACAATTTTTAGAAAATTGTTGTAGTTGTAATAATCTTTATTGGTCAGCAGGTATCAAAATTGTAATAGTAATACAGGTCTTAGATCAGTACCTGAATTTCCTAAGACTTAATAACTACAAAATTTAGTTCATTACTTAAAAGCAGCATATCCATATATGGAGAAAGCTTGAGTTGAGCAGATTAGTAAGGAACCCAGTGATTACAGGCAGTCACTAGATGCAAGGTTACTGGTCAGAGCTCAGACCACACATTTGCAGATCTGAAGTGGGAACACAAACTGGCACAGCCCTGCTCCCAGAGTCAGAGTTGGGCATGATCAGAACAGGCCTGGGAGATAGCAGAGAAGCTATGGAGGAGTTTTGGCAAAAAGCCATGGGCAGCAGTAAGTTAGTCACTTAGTAGGTGAGATTAAATCACGCAAGCAAAGGACAGCTAGAAATTGCTAATTTGCTGAAGCATGTGGGGACAACCAAACCAGGTGCAGCTGCATGCCAGTGCAGTAGTTAAGCTACTGAAATGTAGTTCGACTTCAAAGAAGTGAAAGAAAGCCATGGCAACCTGGGTAGGGACTGGCAATGGTATGGACAATGGCCACATGGGTGTCAATTTGTTGGAATACAAAAGATAATTTAGAAGGTAAAGGAGCCTGTCACCAAGTCTGCTTTGGTTCCCTAGTACTTATATGGAGAGAATAAATTTCCATGAGTTGTCCTCTGTCCCCCACATGTGAGCTGTGATATATGTGCATGTGTGGATGAGATCATGTTGTTATATACCTATTTCTTCCAAGAATAAACATCCCATCCTTCAGGAAAGCTCTTTAAGCCAGGAGATAAACAATTCAAAATAAATTCCAGAAATTCCTGAAACTGATGGGATTACTTCCTCTCTTCTCAAGAATAACCATTCAAGGAGGAAAGCAGATTCTGAGATCAGACCACCTGCCTAGATAAAAGAGAAACTAAGCTGAGCTCCCTGGAAGAGATTTAAACCAACTGAGTCAGTTGGAAAGGACATTCTCCAACCCCTTAAGCTGCCTACTGGATATACAGTTTGCTTCAATTAGCCTCTTTTCATGAACTGTCACTTGTGTTCGGATGAGCTTTGATGCAGTTGCTTTTAAATCATTTCTGATCTTGTGAGGAAACTTTTATCTGAATTTCAGTAAGTAACTCCAGTAAAAACTCAGCAATTCATTAACGCGAACTTTGATGGTATCCATACTTTGGTTTGTCATGGACTCACTATGGGGTGAGTAGTCATGTGTATTGCAACAGCTCAGTAAAATTCTTGCCACACAACTCATGTACAAAATAAAATAAAAACACTCAAGTAAAAACCTCAGAAAAAAAAAAAAAACTTTGCCGGTGATAGAAATTCTGTAAATGGCAGGTTTCATTAATTTTATAGTAATATATGTGAATGCAAATGTTATGCTGACAAACTAAAAGATTAAAGCAGCTAGTACCAAATGCCTGGCTAGAAGCAAAAGAAAGTAATACATGTATTGATAGTCTTTTCTTCTAACTCACCCTCTCAATATTATAATTATGACTACATATTTGAACAGGCAAATATTTAGATATTTATCTTTAAAGTCTTATATATGATTATATTAAAATAATTGCATGTAGAACACATATATGTTTATTTATACGATCTGCATACAAAATTGGTTTTCCATGGGGTGGTAATAATCCATTTGAAGCAGATTATGAAGTACAGATTTGGTGTTGAAATTTCTAAGATAATAATAAAAGAGAAATTGAGATTTCACAACTAAAATTTCTCTGTGTTTAATGACATATATATCATCTTTTGAGAATATTCTGTGCTAAAAATCATAGTTATCTTCTTTGACCAAGTGGAAAGTTTTAGTTTGTCAATATGTATTCTGAAAATGATTTTCCTAAATCTTTTGATAATCTGACTTTTTCAATTGTCATCATCATATTCATATTTTAAAAAAAATTAAATTTCTTTACTTAGTCATTTTAATAGTATGGTCAGTGCTGATGACTGTTCTGTCTTACCCCAAAACAGAAACATGTCAGGAAGATGAACAGTATGAGCACAAGGAGATAACCCTGATATCATGACAAAAATTATTATTGACGATTTCCAGTGAAGGATATATTATGACCTTTTTTATACTCTTACCATAGACTACCAGTCTTAATTTTGCTATGCCTTTCTTAGGAAGTGGTTTCCCATGTCTTAACTTGAAGGAAGAACATTAGATAGAGACTTAAAACAACTTTGTTTCCAGACAGACTCCAATCCGAAGTAGACACATGACTACTTAATGCAACTAATTTAAATTTTCTGTCAATTTTTTTCTCAATTAGAACTTCAGAATACAGTTTTCAATATTATGAAATCAATTATAACTGTGTGGAATGAATATAAATGAGTGTAGTATACCAAATATAAGATATTAAGTTGTCATTTAATTAGGCAGAAATTAACATTTAACTACATTAAAATTGCATCTTCAAAGAAAATGTCATAGACCTATTCAAATATATAATTTTCAGGAAAACTTTCTTCTACAGCAATCATCTTTTGACATCTTAGGCAGATATTATGACAGTGAGAGGAATAAAACTTGTTTTTGTCTTTAGTGCTTTCAACATTTTGAGGCTAATGTTTTCTGTTGATAGATAACACAGTACTTTGAACTAGACAGAAGTTAGTTCTGCCTTTAAAACTAGTATTTATTCTGCTTACAGGTAATTAGAATATATTAAAGGATTCATTTCAAGTCTAAAATTTATGACTGATTAACTATTTTAAGTACTGAGTAAAACTGTGTTGACATGTAGGAAACATTAACTTTTCTGTAAAAACAATAGCAATCTTAGGCTTATTGTACAATTTTTCTAAAATACTACACTTTTGGATCTACAGTAAAAAATTATAGACTTAAGTTTGAAATGTGAAATACATTGATGACATTTGATCAGTTGGATATCCGTTACAGACCAATCAAGTATGTGCCATTTTATGGCCATGAACTATAGCATAAGCCAAGTATGTCTAAAACTGTGTAGCTCTCTCTTAATATATGAATTTTAGATATTACTTAGTGTTCCTGTGTTCCAGGCTAGGTTACTACAAAATAGTTCTATTGAAATAATGACACCTTTGGAAAATGATGCTTATGGAAGTGTCACCAGAGGCATGCTTTAGAAAGGATTGAAGCCCCTTCTTTATTTTGGTAATTCCTGACTATTATGAGATAAGCAGCTTTCTTTCTTCAACATAATAATTCACTATGAACTGCAAACTGCCCAGCTAAGTAACAATGAAAGTATAAGCCTAAATGTGTGTTTTGTTCTTTGTTTGAATTTCATCATGCTGATGAAAAATCCATTAACATATATAGTTTTGTGAAGTAGTGTGCTTGAGTTCCCTGATAGTGAATAGTTTTAAAGCTGAAATACTTCTCAATGTGGATTGTGTCCATAATAAAAGAAAAGGAAAATGCAAAGTTGTACTTGGTTAACAAATTCATCATATCCAAAATGATTTATTCTAGGATCCACTTTTTGGAAGACAAAGAACTCATATTTATTTTTAGATCCTCAAATCCCAATGGAATCCCTAAAATATAGGCAAACATACAACAAATATTTCTCAGAAATTCTGCTTGGACATTTTGTTAAACATTTTCTCTAAAAGATTACTATAAATTCATGTGAATCAAGGTGGTTTACATTTTTAGACTTACAATAAAAACATCTTGACAGAGTATTAGTAATGTATCAAAATAGGTTAATTTGAAAGTTTATAATTCTTTGAGAAGTCTTAGGTGGATGATTTTAAGGCAGGTCTTGTAATATGGGGAACTAACTAGAAATGGGCAGATTTGATAATATTTGCACAGTGTATCAACGCGTAAAATGAGTGTTAATAAACAAGTTGATTATCTTGCTTACAAAAGTTTTTGGGAAAGTATTTCTTGATTTAAAAGATAAGTTAATTTTGTTTGGTATGAACACAGTTGAAAATAGGAAAAGAAAGTATTCCCAGCCCAAGTATTTTTCTGGAGATATGAAATCATGTTAGTTTTTTGTAGGTGGACTTTTCTGTCTTGCCAGTTTCCAAACATAAACATACCATTCCCATAACCATAGCAACTTGGTATTAATTATAAATCCTCAGCTGATACTTTAGACTTGTTTTTAATTAGCTTACAACAAAAGTTAACCAATTTCTATTAATCTATGTTCTGCCCAGGGCCCATTTTTCTCATTTATGTACTTTTCAAGTTGCTTGTTCTGAGTCTGGCTGTCAACATTTCAGACTTCTCCTCCTTCTTCCCTGAATTATCTTTGTCTGGTCATCTCACTACTTTATTCTCCCTAGCTATAGGCCAGTCAGCTTCTTTATTAAACCAATCATAGTGACATATAATCACATTGTATAAAGGAATGTTCCACAGTTTTATCAACTATAAATTACATAAAGACTAAGTAAAATCTCAGAGAACTAGTACAAATGATGAAAAGTATCTTCTGCAAAAAACATTCTTGCCGGGCGGTGGTGGCGCACGCCTTTAATCCCAGTAAGAAAGAATACTATATTTTCAATATTTGAGTTTTTTTACACAGGTTCCTATCCCAGAGTGTCCTGTCCTTACCCTCCCTGATCCAGTAGATTGTCAAGTATGGGATACTTCTTCTCCTATGGTTGCTATTCACCACCAGCCAGTCCTACTTCACCTTAAAGATCCTTCATCCTTCCCTTCCAGACCCCAGTTTCCTATTCCTAAAACCCCCTGCTGAGGTCTTAAACCTATTATCACCTGCCTCTTATTTCTTCAAGGACTTTTGATTCCTGTCAATTTGCCCTGCACCACTCCCATCCTTCCCATGAGTAAGCCCTCTGGTGCTTACTATTTAGTTCAATAACTCTGCCTCATAAATGAGGCAGTTATTCCAATTCACCCAATACTTAACAACCCATAAAATATCCTGTCTAACATCCCTCCTGTCACCTCTTACTTTACTGTTCTGGACCTAAAACGATGCTTCTTTACTGTCCCTTTACACCCTGACTCATGCTTCCTCTTTGCCTTTACCTGGGAGGGCCTTCTCCCAGTCCCCCATACAGCTTACATGGACTATTCTCCCTCAGGATTTTTGGGACAACCCCCATTTCTTTGGCCAAGCTGTGGCTCAAGATCTCACAAACTTCAGCTTCCAGCCTGAATCTCTTTTTCTGTCTCCCTCTTGGAGAGGCAGCTTCCATCTCTACCTTCTCTCCTCTCTCTCTCTCTCTCTCTCTCTCTCTCTCTCTCTCTCTCTCTCTCTCTCTCTCTCTCTCTCTGTCTTCTCTCTCTCTCTCTCTCTCTCTCTCTCTCTCTCTCTCTCTCTCTCTCTCTCTCTCTGTCTGTCTCTCTGCACTTCTCCCCTTCTCTCCTTCCATGAACACTAAATAAATATCCAACCTCATTCTGCATGACGTGCCTATCCATGTCTCTGTCTCTTGCCCACCATGTGTCTCCCTGCCTGGGACCAGCCACAGCTCAGGGACCTGCAGCTCTCCCTGCCTGGGACTGGCTTCTCTTAGGGTTTGCTGCCTGCCACCACATGGCCCACTACCACTGTTTGGGGACCTGCAGTATTTCTGATGCCTGCTGCCACCAGGGATCTTGCAGTATTTTTAATAATTCATCATTTTGGTGTCAAAACACTCGGGAGGCTCTCTTGCCCCAAGTCCCTTTCCTGGGGTCAAGGGTCAGGATCCTGAACCAGGTATTTTTTTCCACAACAACCCAATGTTCCATATGCCTGAATGTGATTTCTACTCACACCACTGGCTTTAATTGGTGAGTTTCCCCATTCTGATCACCTTAACTGTTTCTCTGAACCCAAGGAATTGACCGTTGAGCTCCGGCAATCTTCTGGTGTTCCTAGAAATGGGGGGACTTCCCTCAACCATGGTCTTCAAGGCCCTTTGCTGAAATGTACCTCTGGATTGCTTCCCTTAGCTAAAATTGTGACTGGACTGACATGGGGTCAGTCCTCCCACGCTAGCACTGTACACTCTGTGTGGTACATTTGACTGGGGGCCCAGGGTCCCTCAGTTTTTCTATCTCTTTTTTTTCTTTTTCCTTTCCTTTTCTTTTTTCCCCTCACCATAAAAGTCTGCTCGGAGCAGTATCTTGCCTCTCTGGCTTCCAAGTCACCCTGACTGCATCCAGTCAGGCAATAGCAGCCCACCTGTGGGTGGGGGAACACCCTCCCATGGGTCCTGCAGTGTTTGCACTGATTTACACCCTGCCTATAGGGGGAGACTTCCTGTTATAGACCTTGTGTTGTCACCATTTTCGTGGTATTTCAGGGTTTCAGCTGTGAGTATCAAGCCATCCATGTCCACCCTCCCTGGGATGGATGCCTTTTAATAGACCTAAAACCACAAGCCTTCATGCCCTACTTCTTCAGCTCTTACCCTCACTTTGCTGGTGTCCCTCCAGCTCCACTTTTATGGGAGCTTTCTAACTACTGTCAGTGGGAGCTTTCTAACTACTGTGAGGACACAGGCAAATGGAAAGGATTTTCTCAGGTTGTCCCTGCCACTACTGCCAACAAGATTTGTCAGATCCACAAGGCAGCTGTTTATTTCAATTCCAGCCTTTTGCACCCCTCTGCAGATTGTGGCACGTTGGCTCAGCCATAGGGCGGATCACACCTCTAGGTCTTTCTTATTAAGCTTAAAATACCTGCAGCTCAAAAATAATGGCTTTTCCATCTCTTATTAAGCTTAAAATATCTGCAGCTCAAAAATTGTGGCTTTTATATACAACATGTGACTGCTGCCATTTTGACTGGGGTCAGGTGACTTTGGTGCCACCTTGGCTGAGAGCCAGGTCATGTGATCAAGTTCAGTCATCTACTGAGGTATTTCCTGTTTGGTTCTCCAGTGTTGACTCTGTTACATGTGTGACCTTACCACAATCTTAACTGAGAGCCAGGTCAGGTGACCAAGTTCTCCCATCTTTACTGAAGTATACCCTGCCTTCTCCCCCAATTTACTTATTTTTTTTGACTAAATTCCTCTTGTTGACTCTGTTACATGTGTTTTATGCAGTGGCATGCATTTGGTAGGGTCCACCAAGAGCATTCACTTTGCCAATTCCTGTTTACTCTATGTGTGTGTGTGTGTGTGTGTGTGTTCATACATGTAACTTAAATGTACCTATGCTTAATGTTCATTGCATCTCATTTCAGACTATAAAAACAATAAGTTTCATGTTTTAAACTGGTATGTACTTTTAAGTCTCTTACAAAAATACTTTATATTTAATCCAACCCTCATTTAAAATATATTAAGCTGTTTTCTACTATTGCCAGTTCTGCCATTAACCTTTTATTGCAAGTAGATTTTTCTTCTTTCTGTCTTTTTATGAGTGTAAATCTTACTTGTAGAGAGTTAATACAGTCAAGCTCAGACCCAGCCCTCCAGGCAGATTCTATATTGTAGCTATACCTAATAAACAGCCCTCAACTGCTCAGAAATCTAGGAAATATGGCATTTAAATATTTAATCATTAAAAACTTTTCATAACAAAAAGAGACAGGTTGGCTCTTAGCGGCACTATACTTTCTCTAAAGAAGACAGAAGACAAATGGGCATACAACAACATCCATCCACAATTCACTGCAACTGCCAAGTGCTGACCACTGGGAAAAACTGCCTTTCATCTAAACTGAAGATTATCTGACATGTACAGAATCACTGGAATTGACAGCCTAGCTGCTCAGGACAAGGTAGACTTATCTTCCTATATATTTCTTAGCCCACAGGATCTTCTGGAGCCTGGCAGGCCCGGCGCTAGACAGCAGAAGGCAAATACAACCTTCAGCCACCATGGAGGACCCTGAAGAATAGCTCTAGGTGCCAACCAAGATAGTTCTCTGTCATTTTGTTATTTTTTTATCAAAAACTCAATTAAAATTTTATTCTTCTCAAAGATCTCTGATGCAATTTGACAGCTGAGTGGTTTTTTCAGTTAAAAAAACAACCACACCAAACATATTTCAGTAAAATACAAATACAAGACCTGCAAGTTATAAAGGTATGAGGACAAATGCAAGTTATAAAATTTCTCTCTCACACTGATTTGCATAGTCTTAAAAATACTTTTCATTATGCAAAAAGTATCTGTCACAGTCATTCTAACACAAATATGCTACTGTTTATACAATATATATGTCTACAACTTCTATTTTTATAAATGCAAAGAATTCTTCTGAGTTCCAGGGAGCTGAATTGAAGGATCCACCTTAAACAGGTCAGATACACCCCTCTCAATTCCCTGGTCCTATTTTTTTCCCATAATATAACTTTGTCTTCTGTTCTGCCAATACCTTAAACAGGTGTAAGAGACAACATACATTTCCATATCACAAACACCAGACAGAGGCAGGAGACCAGTTATGCCAGGTTGTGACCAGCACCCAGCCTTCTCAGGTTCCTCCAAAGATGACACCCACAAATAAGCAGGAAGAAATCTTGAGAACCCACCAACCCAATTCCTTTAATCTGTGGTGTCTAAACTCCCACCTTTTTATTATAAAAAAAGAGATGGGAATGTAATGATCTATTCTGTCTCTTTAAGAGACAAGCCATGCCCACTCCCTCCCCTGTCTGCTGAAACAGGCTGATCTTCAGCCTCCAGCCTGAATTCCCTCTCTTTTCTGTCTCCCTCTAAAAGAAGCAGCTTCTGCCTCTCCCCACTTCTCCCCTTCCCCCTTCTGTCACTCCCTCTCTCTTCTCTCTTTCTCTATCTCTCTCTTCTCTCTTTCTCTCTCTGCTCTTCTCCCCTTCTCCCCTCCCTTCCATAAACACTAAACAAATATCCAACCTTGCCACATCCACGGCTGTCCCGCCTGTGTGACAAAATGCCTCTCAGGTGGTGGCCGTTTCAAAATGAGGAGCTCATGCTTCCTGGAACTTGGCCCCCGGCAGCTCCCTGGCAGTCTGCTTGAGTTGTGGTGCCTGATCAGCCTCAACGACCTTGTTCACTTTGTTCCTGGCGAAGGTTCTTTGCATTGGCTCTGCTATTTTCTTTCTCTGTCCTATTTTTCTCTTGCAAAAAAACTTAATCTGTTCAAGGAAAAAGGAAACATTCCCAACGGCTCCTTGAATACGAAGGAACTGATGCTTCAGTCCCCTCCCTTGATTCAGGCCATTAATGTTATGATTAAGACTCCAGCTCGCTCTCTGAGGGAATTTATGTATACTCTAGAAGAGAAAGAGCTCATGATAGGAGAAGATGGGTAAATTATGAAGGAAATCTATGGAATGACATGAGTTACCATCTATGGAGAGGCTAGCCAGAATGAGAAACCCCTGGTGCATTTTAGATAGGAAAGAAAGGCAGGCTATTCTTGACAATATGAAGCCAGCCATTCAATATTGGAGCAAACCCTGGGGGTAGAATCCTGAAGAATAGTGTTTGAATTACCTTCAGGGCAGATACGATTTAGGGCCATGAGAAAGTTTGCAGTTGGTTAATGGTGTGAGACGAATTTCAAAGAAAAGCTCTGCCCACCTGGCCCTAACCATAAGACATGATGAAAACAATCAACTGCCTGTAATCATTTTTTATGTAAGCTTTTGTGTCTGCCAACTTCCTTCTGTAATCTCATAAAAGTAATGCTTGAATTTTAGTAAATTTGCAGCAGATTCAAACCTCATTAGAGTTGTGTCTGTCTGTCATTTACCGAATCCTGGGTTCTCCTTAGACTTCACCCCTGTTCTCCCTCGGTCTTCAATCTCCAAGAGAATCCGTCTGCGGCACAACCTCATTCTGCATGGCGTGCCTATCTATGTATCTGTCTCTTGCCCATTGCGTGTCTCCCTGCCCGGGACCAGCCACAGCTCAGGGACCTGCAGCCATCCCTTCCTGGGACTGGCTGCTCTCAGGGCCTGCTGCCTGCCACCACATGGCCCGCTGCCATTGCTTGGGGATCTGCAAAGTTTCTGATGCCTGCTGCTACGAGGGATTCTGCAGCATTTTTAATAATCCATTACACTGGTCCTAGCATACTTTTCCAGTACATTGATAATCTCCTCTACAGCCCTACATCATCTCTATCCCAACAGGCCACCTCTGAACTCCTTACATTCCTGGAATATTGAGTTTCACCAGTTAAGGCTCAGCTGTTCTCTCCCATGGTAGTATATTTTGGTGTTCAATTCAACATGGAATCTAAGACCCTCATCTCTGACAGGTCCCTGGCCCCTCAGGAATTACAACCCCCAAACCAACCACAGGGGCTCAAATTCTCTCATTTTGGGGTCTGCTAGGTTTCTTCTGTCATTGTGTCCCTAACTTTGCCATTAAAGCCATCCTCTGTAGCAGGCAACCAGAGAAACCCCCACAGGGCCTCTTACTCACCCAGCCATTTCCACTCCACTTTTCTCTACTGTAAGATGCCCTTCTAACAGCCTCTGATTTTCATCTTCCAGATTCCCCGAGACCTTACCACTTTTATACAGATGAGAGGTCAGGAGTAGCCACAGGAGTTATAACCCAACAGGCTGCTTTGTGGCATAGGGGCAAGATTTTTTTCCTCATAAAGTGTTTAAACCTGTGGATCAGCATAAGTGCCTTCACCAAGAATTATATCTTGAGAAGTTTCAAGTCCTTTTCCTTTTCCTGATGTTCCAAAATTTTGTCTGTTCTCTGAAATAACATTTGAACAACAACTGGGGCCCATCATTTAGGACTGCTGAAACTAACTCAATCCAGTCATGTGGTATTGCCTTGATGCTACAAACCCAAATCTTTATCATCTCTCTAACAAATGCAGAATGCAAGCCATACAGTTCAATAGCTTGCTTAATATTTTTAGATCATTCATTCCTATAGGATCATTTATTTCTGCCTTCTTTGGATCCTTTTGGCCCTTTAAAACTTGATATTTTGTCAGAGTATATTATAGGGTAGGAAGCTAAAACCCTGTGTACGTCATCTCTGACTGCTACTGGTGATGTTGAATCTTGTCCTTGTTCCTTCTTTCCCTGGTCATCAGCTCCAATAATTTCCTCACTCTTTTCAAATCTTTTTACTATTATCTTTTGTAAAACCTGAATCTCCTGGCCTGTAAATATTTCTAGTAGTTTTATTGAGGAACCTAGCCTCTGGTCTTCATTCTGCACATGTGATTCCAAGGTCTGAAGTTTCTCCTTTAAAGATAACACCTCATCCTTGGACATTACTTGGATTGCGTGCCGATTGCCTTCCAGGAGAGATATACTATCTGCTAACCTATTGTAACTTTTGAACAAATTTTGATTGTCAAATTTAACAGTATGAATTCTTTCAGACAATTTCTCAGTACCCTTAGATATGGATTCAATTTTGTCTCTCAAATTAATGTTACCATTTTCAATAGTATTAATTTTTTCAGGTTACTTTTAATTTCCAATGGTATTAATCCTGTCAACTAGATGTTCATTATTAGTCTGTAAAGACTGTTTCATTTATAAAAGGGCCACAGTCTTTCTTAATGATATAGCATGATGAAAAAACTGTGTCCTAATATCCAATAAATTGAAGTATCACCATAAACATATAAGCCACGTAGAATACAAACCATAATATTAGCAAAAAAGTTACTAAATTTTCAATATTTATGTAGTCTCCCATATTGATTTATTAATTACATTTTATGTGATTCAGCAAATTGTTTTAGGTATAATAATCTTTATTATCTATCAGATGTTGTGGCTGCAGAATTGCGACTAGTAGCAATGAAACTGGTGGTGACAGGAACAATCCTGAGCCACTTTAGTTTCCTGCCTTGGTACTGGTTAAATACTGAGAAATATGCTTTGTTTGACAAATTAAAAGCTAGTAAATCAATTCTATACACTGAGCAAGAAACCCAGAACTCAGAGGCAGAGAACACATACTGAAAGCTGCACAAGTTGCTACGTGGCAAGGAAACATGGCAGGGAAACAAGCCAGGGGCCGTGCGCTTGGGAAATTTCCAAGTGGCCACATGAAATAAGCTCTGCTGTGGTTGGGGTTCTAAAAAAACTGCTTAGGTAAAAGCAAGCCAAGTAGGCATGGTTTGGAAACCTTCTGGGCTATGGGCTGGCTAGGCCTTTAGGCCATCCACTCAGTAGGTATGGAGTCCAAATCCACATGGGCACCAGATGAAGAATGATGCTTAGAAGAAGCCCATAGTAGCTCATAATTGAGAATAAGAGATGGTTATTTATTTAGGGGTAGACTCACAAATCAATATCCTCTGCTGGAATGGAGAACAGCAACCGAATCCCACAACTAGAAAAGAGGCAGGATACATGCTTTACATTGGAATAAATAGTAGAAGAGGCCATGCCCCAGTGGGTGGGTAACTTAAGGGCTACTGGCTGTTGGATTTCCTATAGCAGATTTGCAGTTCTCTAATGCAAGAAGGACCATTCCTACCATCTTTATCACTCATAAAATTTTAAATGTTTTAGAAAGTTAATTAGAGGAACTAGAGATAAAGTACAAGTAGTTAATTTTGATACAGAGATCCACTTGCCTCTGCCTCCAAGTGCTGGATTTAAAGGTGTGCACCACCACTGCCTGTAGTGATGAGATTTTTCTGTTTAAACAAAAAAAAGAAGGCTTTAACTTTAATATAGCAAAATTACATGTAACAAAACAGTTATCAAGTAAGAATTACAATTACAATATTTATATCTACTTTACCTTTTATCATAACTAAGGAAAACTATAACTATCTATCTATTCTTTAACTCCATCGAAGACTCCAGAAGGATATAATATTACCTAAGTAAATGAGAAGTAAGCAACTTACAAAACTCTAGAAATCACAGAGACATCTTGCTGCCTAGACAGTCACCCAAAGTTCCTCAGTACCATTGGGGCATCCATCTTCGGCCTACAGGCCCATAGTATCCAGCAGACTTTTCCATGAAGCAGGAAATTTCAAAGTCAGTTCAGTCACTATCTGCTGTGTCCTGCAGAATGTCTCACAGACTCTTTCATGAATCAGGAATCCCAAAGAATCATCTCACCTTTAGGCAAGTTCAGCAGTCCTCTCTCTGCTGGTTCTTTGTGTTCAGTTTATGCAACAGTCCAGGCAAGAGCAGTTTCTTGCCCAAATGGCTGTCAAACTCCATAAGGATCCTCTTTGATGCCCATCATCCTCTTGAAGTAGATTGGTGCTGTCAGGAGCTGACGTGTCTCATTGTCATGAAAAGCCTTAAGTTATTAAAACATTTAAGTGGAATATTCTGTAGTCTTTGAAAAGATATTAGGAATGCCTATCTAACTGAAATATATCTCTATATATCTAGAAAATCTAACTAACATGACTACAAGCTTTACTATTATTGATGACTATCCATTAACAACCTATATACATTACATTTTTAAAATGAACTACACAATCACAATACATTAATCAGTATCAGAAATACATATACATATAACAAAATAGACCTTAAATTTCTATCAATAAGGCAAAATTTATACCAATGTAAATTATTCATATCTGTATCATCTCCCCCTTTAATGTAAAAGAACATTTATAAACAATATTTGAGAACATGGGCGCAGTTATTTCTCTCCAAACTGCTTCCTGCTGAATGGGGGCGCTGTTAATCAGATCTTTCATGGTGTAACCTGTGTGCCAGGTTCATCTCAGTCATCAGTTGGGTGAAGTAATTTTCTGAACGTGTTCAGAGCTGCAATCTTTCAGGAGGGTGTGGTCTATCATACCATATTGGGATAGAAACAATCCATAGGGTCTCATTTTCTGTAAAAACAAAAGAAGAAACTCTTTTCCAAAGTATCATATCCTTAGATCCAAATTCTGAAGTCAAAGTATTTTCAAAATGTCTATCTTGGATTAGTTCAGCAGCATTTATAAACAAATATCTTTTAGCAGCTGTTGCTCCTTACTCAGCATTGAAACAATTCAAAGAGAGCATAAAAGTATACAGCATCAAGATTCTTTGTGTATTTTCCATCTTTGTACAGCTTTATTTTAACCTCTATTTCATTTATTTTTACTTTTATTTTTTATTTTTTGACAAGTTCTCTGTATATCTTTGACCTGGAATAACTCTGCAGACCAGTCTGTCCTTGAACTCTCAGAGATCCACTTGCCTTTGCTTCCCAAGTGCTGGGATTAAAGGTGTATGCTACCACACCTTGAACTCACAGAGATCTGTCTGTCTCTGCCTCCCAGGCATTGGGATTAAAGGTGTGTTCTGCCACACCTTGAAGTCACAGAGGTCAATCTACCTTTGCCTCTCAAGTGTTGGGATTAAAGGTGTGTACTATCACACCCAACTACTTTCTTCCTTTTTTACCCAAGAACTTTAACCTTTAGCATGCATATATTTTTAACACATTGTAAACCATTTTGACGTTTTCTTCGACTTTGAATCTTTCTTTTACTGTATATCTCTCCTTTTCTGACTACATGAGTCTTTAATTTACCAAACAATATCTGTAGGACTAAAGCCGTGGCTTTGACAGCTAGATCCAGCCCATTCCTTAGCTTTCTTTGATTTCAGCCTTGTGGCTGAGATACCACCCATAGCCACGTTTATTGCCACAACTCTATGGCGTTTCAAAGTCCCTGCCAGCAAGCAAGCTGCAACAGTGTTAAACAACAATCAAAAGCTCCATAGTCAGTACCACCTGCTTGAAAGAGTCAGAGTTTGCCCTGGTAGGATGACCCAGAAAGCTGGCATTTTAAAACAGCACAACTTTTTTCCTGCTACAGCTGAAAACTGAAAAGCTTTTCATCAACACCATTTAAGTGTTTTGTGGCAGGACCTCTTAATGAGCTGCAGGGCTTTGCAGCTGAAGATGAGTCAGGAAGCCTCTCTTAGATGAGAGCGCTTGCTCAGAACCGAGAAATTGTGGCTATCAAGAAAACATGCTTTACTCTAGTCTTTCCCAAGCTTTCTCAGGCTTTCTGTGGATTCAATTATCCACGTTGGGTGCCATTCTGTAGTGATGAGCTGTGGGCCGGCTTCCCACCGCCCCGCTCCGGGCCGCCTGCTAGCTTATGGCCCAGAAATAACAACACACAAACTGTATTCTTTTAAACACTGCCTGGCCCATTATTTTCAGCCTCTTTCTCACATCTTGACTAACCCATATCGAATAATCTTTGTAACACCATGAGTGGTGTCTTACAGGGAAAGATTCAGCATGTCTGACCTGGCAGCTGGCTTCATCACATCTCTCTCCCTGAGGAGAGGTGCAGCAGTCTAACTAACTTAGGAGAGGCGTGGCATCTGACTGAGCCATCTACCTCACTTCCTTCTTCCTGTTCTGTCTACTCCACCCACCTAAGGGCTGGCCAAGGCAGTTTCTTTATTAATGAATGAAATCAACGCAAACAGAAGACTCTCCCACATCAACTGCCCAGCTTAAAACTAACTAGTATTTAGTCACTTAAAGCTAATCAATTAAATTTTATCCTTTCCATCACATTAGTTTTTGCTGCTGCTACTGCTTTCTTTTTTAAAATCCAATTTACAAAAATGTGTTATGCGTAATCTGTGTGAACCATTCATTGTACTAGTTCTTTTGTTAAGTTGATGCAAACCTATACCTATCTAGGAAGAGAGACTCTCACTGAGGAAATGTTCCTATGAGAATGGTCTACAGAAAAATTATAGGTGTTCTTGGTTTGTATATAAAAGCAGACTGAGCAAGACAGGAAAAGCTAGTCAGTAAGCAATACTCCTTCATGCTTTCAGCTTCAATTTCTGCCTCCACATTTCTCAATTGAGTTTCTTCCCTGACTTTGACTTTCATTAGTGCAGTGTTACTCTAAAGTTGTAAGTTAAAAAAAAAACAATTTGTTAATATAATTCCTTCTCCTGTGAAGATGCAAAATAATGTGTAACCCTCTTCCTAAGAGTCAAATGTAAAAGAGAGGAAGGATTCCAACAAAGTTTACTGTGGGATCACCTATAAATGTATTGTGCTTCCTTAGGAAGCCAAGGTGAGGGATTAGGAAGCATGCTTAATAAAAACTCACAGAGAGAAATTAGGGTTCAACTTGAAGGTCAGAAAAGCAAAACAGATAGCCATTCATTCTTACCTCTACTTCAGTCTGAAATGGTGATTCTGCCTCCAGGAAACTCAGAATGAAACTATGACTGTGAGCTGTCTCTTCCCATTTTCTAATCCTCTCTGGGCTTGGATTAAAGGTATACACCACTGGGACTAAAGGAATGCACTGCGCTGTTTTTATGGCCACTAGTGTGGCTACTGGAATTAAAGGGATATGTTACCACTGCATGTTCTGTAGGGCTGACCAGTGAAGTTGTTTAACTCTCTGACCTTCAGGCAAGCTTTAGTTTTTTAAAAATACAAATAAAATGCCACTACAAGGTTACTTATAGGAATGTAAGAAATGATCCTGCATTTATTTGCACTCAGATTTATTAAACACCAATAAGGGTTTCTCTATAAGCTAGATAGATGGAATCTCCACTCAAATCTTCCTTATCATCTGTATGAACTACATCCTGCCACCATGTGACATGCAGCATTACCAGGTTATAGGGAACAATTTGATGGATATTTATGTGAAAAGCTTAATTCTTACTCTGATCCAAAAAGTTGGGTTGTGAACTCTCAACCAGCAAAGTTGTAATTATTTTGTGTAAGTTTATATAGCTGAAATCCTCAAGAAGACAGTTGCATTGCTTGGCAGACAGTCACTCAGGACACCTTTCTTCTAGCCTACTTTGAATCATGTGGTTCTATCACAGCAATAGGAACCCATGACTAAGAAGTCATACTCTGCTTACAGTGTGAGGTATTGATAAAAATATGCAGTCCATATTATCATACTTCAATAATATGTTACTTTGCAATCATTTATTTACATGGGCTATGGAAAATCATTTTCCTTCAATAGAAAGGTAAGGTATAATGATTACAAATAATCTCTTTTATTAAAAACTGTTGCTATATAAGGGCTGAAAATTTGCATTGTATATAAAATATTTACTAGGGTAAATGCAAATGCGTTATAATTTATCAAAAAGTAGATCATAAAAGATATTTGAGGAACCCTTTCCTCTGTCTGTTTCACCAATCCCAATATCCCAGTCTCCTGCCCAGCACTAAGTACATCCCCAATTGTAGTAATCTTTTCATCCCACCCACATCTCTGGATCCCAGAGGCCATTTCTTCCCCTAACCCCCTGTTGTAGTGGGAAGTGGCGGGGCCATGTCCCGCCACCCGGCTAGCTTTACCCAAAATAATTACACGGAAACTGTATTCTTTTAAACACTTTTATCATAACTAAGGAAATCTATAACTATCTATTTATTCTTCAACTCCATCAAAGACTCCAGAAGGATATAATATTACCTAAGTAAACAAGTCATTTGTAACTTTCAAACTCTAGAAATGACAGAGACAACTCGCTGCCTAGACAGTCACCCAAAGTTCCTCTGTACCGTTAGGGCATCCATCTTCAGCCTTCAGGCCCATAGTGTCCAGCAGACTTTTTCATGAAGCAGGAAATTCCAAAGACAGTTCAGTCACTTTCTGCTGTGTCCTGCAGAACGTCTCGCAGACTCTTTAATGAATCAGGAACCCCGAAAGACCATCTCACCTTTAGGCAAGTTCAGCAGTCCTCTCTCTGCGGGTTCTTTGTGTCCAGTTTATGGAACAGTCCAGCCAAGAGCAGTTTCTTGCCCAAATGGCTAGCAAACTCCATAAGTAGCCTCTTCGATGCCCATCTTCCTCTCGAAGTAGATTGGTGCTGCCAGGAGCAGACGGGTCTCATTGTCATGAAAAACCCTAAGTTATTAAAACATTAAATGCCATATTCTGCCGTCTTTGAAAGATATGAAAAATGTCTATCTAACTGAAATATATCTCTACATATCTAGAAAATCTAATAACATGACTACAAGCTTAACTATTATCAATGATTATCCATTAACAACCTATATTTCCTAATTATACATTACAGTTTTTAAAATGAACTACAATCACAATAGCTTAATCAAGATAGAAATACATATACATATAACAAAATTGACCTTAAAATCTATACCAATGCAAATTCATATCTATATCATCTCCCCCTTTAAATGTAAAAGAACATTTATAAGCAATATTTGGGAAAATGGGCGCAGTTTTTTTCTCTCCAAACTGCTTCCTGCTGAATGGGGGCGCTGTTATTTAGGTCTTTTATGGTGTAAACCTGTGTGCCAGGTTCCTCTCAGTTGGCAGTTGAGTGAAGTAATTTTTTGAAGATGTTCATAGCAACCTTTCAGGAGGGCGTGGTCTATCATACCATATTGGGATAGAAGCAATCCACAGAGTCTCGTCCTCTGTGAAAACAAAAGAAGAAACTCTTTTCCAAAGCATCATGTTCTTAGATCCAAATCCTGAAGTCATACCGTTAAGATGTCCATTCTGGTCTAGCCTGGCAGCCCATATAATGAAATGTCTCTCTGTATTTAGCTCCTTTACAGTCAAAAATTTCAAAGAAAACACAATAAAATACATAATCCAGACTCTCTGTGAATTTTCCATTTTTACGTGGCTTATTTTCACTCTATCACTTTACTTTATTCTGTCTCTTTAAAGACTTTATCCTGTTTTTAGGCATTAACTTTATTTTTTATATTTTCTTCTTCTCTCTCTCAAGCCTACATACATTCATCCAACACTGTGACTCATTTAAAAGTCTTTTATGTCTGAATCTGTCCTATTGTGAATCTGTAATGTTTTTACTGTCGAGAAACTTGTTTGATTTGAGCCTTTACATTGCTAAGGGCTTAAGACTCTAAGCTGTGACATTCCTAGGTCAAAAACAGGTACTGGGGGCTTGCCCCGCCCAGTCCAACAGCGGAGCCGCTTGTGACTGTTATCGGTTGCACCTCTGAGCTGCAGAGCCGCTGGGCTGTTCTGGATGTTGGCTCCACCTCTCTCCAATTTCAAAATGGAGGATGTACCATTTTCTACTAGCTCTGGGGCTTCCAGGTAGGAGCCACACTCAGCACTTTAATTCTGAGACTGAGTGTGCGGCACAGAAACTCATTTCATCCAAGTTACAGCCAAATCTGACGCGCAGAGTACCGCGCAGCCTGGAAACATCGGCAGAAATCTGCCCTGCTCTCCCGCTCACCTAAGCCTGATTCCGCCATCTGCCCAGGTGCAGGCGGGGAGCAGTGAGCCATTGGCATGGTCTCAGAGCACTTTCTTTCCGATCCCAAGCAGGCACACAAACATCCAGTCCATAAAAGCCACTGAAATGCTTTAAAGCCAGAGTTCGCACTGGCGGCACAGCCCCAGGAAGCCGCGTTTTAAAATGACTCAGCTTTTTCTCTGCCGCTATTGCCGAAACAGGAAATCTCTCTACGGCACGTCCAGGCAAACAGCAAAAAGCTGTGTTAAACTCTCTCTCTCCTTTATTTAAAGCCCTCTCAGGTTTTTAAGTGGATTTAGTCAGCACGTTGGAGCGCCAATCTGTAGAAGGAATGGCGGGCTGCATCCCGCCACCCGCCACCCGGCCAACGGCTAGCTTTACACCCGAAATAATTACACGGAAACTGTATTCTTTTAAACACTGCCTGGCCCATTATCTGTAGCCTCTTATTGGCTAATTCTCATATTTTGCTTTAACCCATATTTAGTAATTTATATAGCACCACGAGGGGTGCCTTACCAGGAGAGATCTTAACCTGTGTCCATCTCGGAGAGGAGCAGCATGGAGACTCACTATGGTGACTGCCTGAAGCATCTCCCCAATTCTACTTCCTTGTTCCCACAATTCTGTCTACTCCACCTACCTAATTTTCTGTCTCTTAAAGGGCGAAGGCAGTTTTCTTTATTAATTAACCAATGAAAGAAACATAGACAGATAACTCTCCTCCATCAATAAATGCAAATGCATTATAATTTATCAAAAAGTAGATCATAAAAGATATTTGAGGAACCCTTTCCTCTGTCTGTTTCACCAATCCCAATATCCCAGTCTCCTGCCCAGCACTAAGTACATCCCCAATTGTAGTAATCTTTTCATCCCACCCACATCTCTGGATCCCAGAGGCCATTTCTTCCCCTAACCCCCTGTCCTAGACTCATCACACTATCCAAGCCCCCAACTCCAGCAGGCACCACCTGCTAAAACATAGACCATGCCTGCCAGTGTAGCTGGATACTGCACGTTGGGTTCCCAGCTGCCCAGACCCAAATAATTACACAGAAACTATAGTAATTACAATGCTGTTTGGTCTATTAGCTCATGCTTCTATTAACTAACTCTTACAACTTAAATGAACCCATTTCTATTAATTTATGTATTTCCATGAGGCTGTGGCCTACTGTTAAGTTTCCAATGTCTGTCTCTTTCAACAGCTACTATATATATATATATATATATATATATATATATATATATATGTGTGTGTGTGTGTGTGTGTGTGTGTGTGTGTGTATATGTATGTATGTATATATATATATGTATATATATATATATATATATATATATATATATATATAGGCATACTTTCTTTATATAGCTTTGTCCAGATTTCCCATCTTGTTATATTCTGCCCTGACATACGCTAAAGTAGCCTCTTTATCAACCAATGGTAATGATTCATAATGGTATGGTTCATAGCATACAGAAGGCAATCACATATCATCTCCTCCTTTCCTTTGAAATAAAAAGCAGGGTTTTAACTTCAACATATTAAAATTACATATAACAAAACAGGTATTGAGTAAGATTTACAACTACAATATTTAGTCTATTATATCTGACAAAATATTTTATCTGTTTTATTGTGAATCTAAAGTTTCATATCTAATTTATCCTTTAACATAACTAAGGAAAATATAATTATAACTATCTGTATTTCAACTTCATCAAATATCTGAGAATGGAAACATTTTCACAACATACAAAGGGAAACCTCATATCATGTCAGAACACCAGGTAAACTGCACAGACTGTTTGCTGTCTCTGCTCCCCAAGATCTGATCTCCCAGTCTCATTTAGAGCTTTGTAGCAGAGCATCCATGACATATTTCCTTGCCCCTCTGATTGCATGCCCTGTGTATTCCAACAATGTTTTCCTAACCATACATCCTCCAATTGTTCCATTGTTCTTCACTCTACCTCCAGCAGGCATCCAATGGTAACCTAAGGGCATTTTACTCCCAGGACAATAACACATTGTTGAGAGGCCCACACTTTCATTAGTGCTCCTGACAACAAATACACCAACCCCTGTTTCATCCTTAGTTCTGTAGCACAAAACCTGATATCATCTCACTTTCCTTACTGACCACACTAACACATCAGAAAGATGTTCTCTTCCAAACTTCCTTCCCCTAACTCATCCCATTATTCAAGCCTTCCACACCAGTGTGCATTCACTTTGAACATACAATCTAAAATATCCAGGAAATCTGGCAAAACACAGCAACAACACTCTCTAAAATACAAAGAGGAAACAGTAACAAAGTAAAAAATACCCATACAAAAAGAAAGATCTAGATTTCAGGATCTATAAGTATAATAATCTCAAATCCATATGCCAGTATGCACATGTAAAAACACAATAACAGCCAGTGAAATCTCTATCAACTTAAGAGGAGTTATGCTATCACATCTAGCACTGAATGTTTCAAAGTAGCTAAAGCACAAGAAAAAGACCTTAAAACAAGTATATGAATATAATAGTGGTTCTTAAAGAGGAAAATGAATGTATCACCTGCAGAAATGAAAGAAAAAACAAACAGTACAATGAATGAATAGATCTGTTCAAGAACTGAAACTGAAAATAGAATTGATAGACAATTCAAATGTAATTCTGGAAATGAAAGAAGTTAGGAATTCCAATAATAACTATAAAGACAAGCTTCAACAACAGAATAAAAGATGGAAGAAAGAATCTTAGAAATAAGAATATGACAAAAGAAATGGAAATATCTGTCAAAGAAAATGTTAAGTCTAACAGTCTCCTGATCAAAAAAAATCCAGAATATCTGGAACACTATTAAAAGACCAAACCTAGGAATAATAGGTACAGTAGAAGCATAAGAAAGCTATTATGAACTTCCTTGAACTGTTTCAACACAACATAGCAGAAAAAAAATCTAACCAAAAGTAGGCACCTATAAATGTATGGGAAGTATACAAAAAACAAAATACATTGAACTAGAAAAGAAAGTCCCCGTGAACACATAATAATTAAAACTTTAAGCATACAGAACAAACAAAGAATACTTAAAACTGAAAGGGATAATGACCATGTAACAGATAAAGGAAGAGCTATTATATTTACACCTGACTTCTCAATGTAGACTCTAAAATCTAAATGGACATGGAAGATGTGCTGTGGGCTCTAAAATGTCACAAATGCCAGCCAAGACTACTTTACCCACCAAAACTTTAATTTACCATGGATAGAGAAAATAAGATAGTCTATAACAAAATCAATTAAAATAATATCTGTTCACAAATCCAGCACTATAGAAGGTGCTAGAAGGAAAACTCCTACTTAAACAAGTTAATGATACCATGAAATCACAGGAAACAAATAATGGCACTTGAGCAAAAATGCAAACAGATACACACACACACACACACACACACACAAGCACACTGTTTCCCCACCATAATCATTAACAACAAAATAATAGAAATCACCAATGATTGATTAGTCATTGGTTTTCCTGATTATCAATAGTATCAACTTCCCAGTACTATCAGAATGAATGAAAAAACAGGAACCATCCTTTTGTTATATTCAAGAAACAAATGTTAATAGATAGATATCCCCTCAATGCTAAGGGTAGCAAAAAGATATTCCAAGCAAACAAATATAAGATGCAAGGTGGTGTAACCATTTCTATATCTAAAAAAATAGTCTTTAAACCACACCTAATCAAAAGAAATGGAAAAGGATAGTACATTCCCATCAAATCCAACAAGATGACATTTCAGTTATTAACATTTATGCCACCCCCAAACAAGAGCACTTAAGCTTGAAAAAGAAGCAATACTACAGTTTGAATCACATACTGACACCCTCACAATGATAGTGGGAGACTTCAATAGCACATTCTCAACAATGGACAAGTCTGGATAAAAACTAAACAGAAATATTAGAGCTAACAATGGCTATCAAACAATTGAACTTAACAAATATTTATGGAACATTTCACCCCAATGCAAAAGAATATACCTTCTTTTTTCCATTTTTATTTATTTCATTTATTTATTTATTAAAAAATTTCCACTTCCTCCCATTTCCCTCCATTCTCATCAATCCCACTCCCCCTCCCTCTCTAGTCCTAAGAGAAGTCAGGGTGCCCTGCCTTGTGGGAAGTCCAAGGCCCTCCCCCTCCATCCAGGTGTAGGAAGGTATACATTTAAACAGACTAGGCTCCCAAAAAGCCAGTACATGCAATAGTATCAAAACCCAGTGCCATTATCATTGGCTTCTCAGTCAGCCCTTGTTGTCAGCCAAGGTCAGAGAGTCTGGTTTGATAACATGCTCCATCTGTCCCAGTCCAGCTGGCCTTGGTGAACTCCCATTAGATCATCCCCACAGTATCAGTGGGTGGACGCACCCCTCGTGGTCCTGACTTCCTTGCTCATGTTCTCCCTCCTTCTGCTCTTCATATGGACCTTGGGAGCTCAGTCCAGTACTCCAGTGTGGGTCTCTGTCTCTATCTCCATCCATCACCAGATGAAGGTTATGGTGATATGCAAGATATTCATCAGTATGACTATGGGAAAAGGCCAGTTCAGGCACCCTCTCCTCTTCTGCCCAAGGACCTAGCTGGGGACATCCCCTTTGACACCTGGGAACCCCTCTAGAGCCAAGTCTCTTGCCAACCCTAAAATGGCTCCCTTAATTAAGATATCTTCTTCCCTGCTCCCATATCCACCCTTCCTCCATCTCAACCATCCAATTCCCCCAAGCTCTGCCCAATCCTCCCCTTCTCCCTTCTCTCTCCCCATCTCCCCTTCTCCCCACTTCCGTGCTCTCAACTTTTGCCTGGCGATCATTAGAGTTCTACTCACTGGAAAAAACAATAATGACATGTTGAATTTTGCATGCAAATGGATGGAAATAGAAAACACTTTACTGAGTGAGATAACCCAGACCCCAAAAGATGAATATGGTATGTACTCACTCATTAGTGGATTCTAGCCATAAACAAAGGACATTGAGCCTATAGTTCGCGATCCTAGAGAAGCTAAATAAGAAGGAGAGCCCAAAGAAAAACATATATTTATCCTCCTGGATATTGGAAGAAGACAAGAATATACCTTCTTATTTGTATTTCCTGTGATGTTCTCTAAAATTGAACACATTCTCAGACACAAAGCAATTGTCAACAGATATAGTGTTGGGGTAATGCCTCTGGTTTGTTTCTGGATATTTAGAACATGAAATAATCACTCAGAAACTATATTATTTCCAATCATGTTTGGCCAATAACTTAAGTGTATTGCTAGTTCACTCTTACATCTAATATTAACCAATCTTTATTATTTTATATTTTAACACAAGGTTTGTGGCTTACCAGAAAGGTTCTAGTTGATAGTTCACCTTTTGCCCTCTTGTGGCTACATGGCATCTTCCTGACTCCACCTGCTTTCTCCCAGCATTCAGTTTAGTTTGCTTGCCTAGCTCTATTCTTCTAAGCCACTGGCTAAAACAGATTTATTCATTAGCCAATAAAATCAACATATATAGAGGAAGACTTCCCACACCATTTCCCCTTTTCTGTTTAAATGAAAAGTAACTTTTAACTTCAATGTAATAAAATTACATATAACAAAACAGATATCAATCAAGAATTACAGTTACAATATTTACATGTGCTTTATTTTTCATAACTAAAGAAATTATAACTATAACTACCTATTTTTAAACTCTATCAAAGACTCGAGGAGGATATAATATTAAATAAGTAAATAGGAAGTGCATTGTAAGCAAAGCTCTAGAATTGACAGAGACATCTTGCTGCCAGAACAGTAAACCAAAATTCTTCTGTATCATTGGTGCATCCAATCTTAAACCCCCAGACCCATAATATCCAGCAGATGTTTCCATGAAGCAGGTAATTTGAAGTTCTATTCTGCCTTGTAATGGCAAAGTCCATCAGTTTCTTTCTTTTTTATCTTGTAGAATGTCTAACAGACTCTTTCATGAAGCAGAAACCCCCAAAGACTGTCTCATTTTTTAGGCATCTTTAGCAGTCATTTTTGTGTATCCTGCATGTCCATATGTTAAAGCATAACATTGATCAGTCCAGGCAAGAGCAGTTTGGTGAAATCAGAATGATATTGGCTAGGAAACAAACACAACAATAAATGAAATCTAATTTTTTGAATACATATACACAAATCTACACAATTTTGGATATTTGATTTTTGATAAAGAATCCAGAGTTAAACACTAGAAAAAAAAGCATCTTCAACAAATATTGTTGGTCCAAGTGGACATGTTGAAGAAAAGAAATAGATTTTTATTCATCATATTCCACAAAACTCAAGCCCAAATTGATTCAATATCTCAACATAAAAATAGATACAATGAACCAGATAGATGAGAAAGTGGGAATAGTCTTGAATGTATTGCCACAGTAGAAACCTTCCTGAACAAAACACTGTTAGCACAGGCACAAAAATCAGCAATTAAGCAATGGAATATCATGAAACTAAAAATCTTCCATAAAGCAAAGGGCATCATCATTGAAACAAAACAGCAGCCTACAAAATGGGATAAGGTTTTTTACCAATGCCACATCCAATTCAATGTTGTTATCCATAGTATATGAAGAAAAAAAGAAACTAGATTTCAAAAAATTAAATTGTCCAATTAAAAATGTATATAGATCTAAACAGAAAATTCTCAGTAGAGTAAATCAAATGGATGAAAAATACTTAAGGAAATGTTCAACATCCATAGATATCAGGGAAATGCCAATCAAAACTACTTACAGAGTGCAACTTATACTTTTCAGAAAGACTAAGATGAATAACACAAGTGACAGCTCACAGTCCTAAAAATGTAGAGCAACAGAACATTCCTCCAGTGCTGCTGAAAGTGTAAACCTGCAGAGCCACTATGAAAGTCAACACTGCAGTTCCTTAGGAAGTTGGGAATTGCTGTACCTCAAGACAAGTAGAATAGATTTTACAGACAGACCTGGAGAGCATAGATATAGGAGTAGGGGATGAGTTGGGGGGATGATGAAATGGAGAAATGGAGTATGGGGAGTGAAAGCTGTTATTGGGGGCATTTCATGTGTAGTGTAGAAATCTAGTACAGTGAAACTTTCTGCATTCTATGGAGGTCATGTGAGTCAGGTCTACTAGTAATGGCATTATGGGACTTTTAACTGGTCTTCTTTTATTTTTTTTTTCACCAGGCAAGGCTTCCAATGGCTGGAGTGGTTTGCATTCAATTGAGTTGTTGCCAAAGTAATTCCCATGGAAATCCCTAAAAACCCAGCCTGTTTCCAAGATAAAGGATTACTTTCCCCAGACTGACAGAGTGAACCCATTGAAGAGGAAAATAGCAGTACATTTTTAAGCTTGTGCCTGTAAGGAACCTTCATTTCTAAGTTCCATACTCTTTGGTGCACTAAGCTACTCTGCAGGCTACTGAAAGAGAAATGTGGACACCAATCCAGTCACAAAATATTGGACCTACAATCTGTCCTGCCTGCAAAATATTCTAGGGCAACTATTGATGCGGGATGTCCTTTTGTAAGCTGTGAATATGTTTTATTACCATTGGTTAATAAAGAAGCTGATTTGACCAATAGCCAAGCAGAATAGAGTCAAGTGGGAAAGCCAAGCAAAGATACAGGGAAAAAAAGGCAGAGCTGGAGAGATGGCAGAAGTCCAGTGCCAGAGAAGGAAGATGTGAGGTAACACTCCATGAATCTTGTAGTAAAACATAGAATAAATGAAATGGGTTAATTTAAATTGTAAGGGCTACTTATAAAAAGCCTAAGGTGTTGGCCAAACATTTTATAATTAATATAAGCCTCTCTGTGTGTTTATTTGGGAACTGGCAAGTGTGAGAGAAACCTCCATTTACAAATGGAGATACAGAAATTGTGGGAGTAGCAAACCAATTTCTGATGCTACTTAAGATCCACTGCACAGCTCAAAACCCATATTCAACACTGTTTGAACAATGAAGAGTCACAGAATAGATAGCCCAGGGACGTAATGTAAAACCTGATATTACTGATCCAAACAAAATAAAGTCAGTAAAAATATTCCCAGTGATGTTCTGCCATATTCATAGATCTATGTCTTATTCAATCATCATCAGAGAAGTTTCCTCCGGAAGCAGATGGGAGTAGATGCAGAGACCCACAACCAGAAAGAGAACCTGTTATACAGAAAGAGAACCTAAGTTGGAGGTCTTCATGATATATTTCCCCTAAGTACTTGGGTAATACTGTGGGAGCAGAATCAGAAAGACTGTAATAGCCAAAGAGAATGGAGGATGCCAGGAGAACACAGTCATCTGAGTCAATTACACAAGGTATATATAAGCTCACAGAGACATAAGCAGCAAGCACGGGGCTTGAATTGATACATACCACATCCTTTGTGTATATTTTGCAGCTATTAGTATTTATATCAACTTCTAATTTTGAGAACTAGTGGGTCTCTAACTTTTTTCCCTGTCGGGGGACTCTTCCTCCTGTTGTATTACCTTGTCCAGTTTCCATATGATAGTTTTCCTTCATCTTATTATATTTTAGTTATTCGTGTTTAGATATTGTCTTCTAAAGGATTGCTCTTTTGGAATGAGTAACAAAAAGGAGTAAATTTGGATAGGAGGGGAGATGGAGGGGAACTAGGAGGAATGTGGAAAGCAAAATATGATCTAGGAATATTGTATGAGAAAATATATTTTCAACAATAGAAAAAATATGAGGAAAAGAAAAGACATTTGAAATTTGTATTTTTTTTCAGAACAAAATGAGAGAAAACAGCAAGCAAATCAGCCAATTAATCAATAAGTCCATTATTACCTCTTACTTCTAGTTCAAATATTAAAATAATAATAACATAGATGCAGATATTTTTACTAAAATTCATTTTGATAAATTTAAAATTTTCTCCACTTTTGGAAATTAAATTTTATCTTCAGTACTATTTTTCTTTGTCTAATGTGCTGAGCTAAAATAAATTCCAAGAGACACCTTATTGTACTGTAAAAGCAAGCCAGAAAGGAAAGTTTTTAGGTCAGCTTAAGATCTGTATGTATCCTACAAGCAAAATGTGGCATGTCTTTATTAGTAGCATCCTACCATCTAGATGTGCTCAGCAACTAAGAACAAAGGCAATATCATGGATTAGTAATTTCATTAGTAGTATAGATAATAGTATGTTCACTTGTCCTAGTGTATGACCATGTACATATGGGCAGCAATAATTGGACTCAGTAGATTAACAAATAAATAAAAAATAAATACATAAATAAATATAAAGTTCACATTTGTCGACTCTTAGTTATTATGACAAATAAATGAAATACTCAGTTAATTAAGAAAACAGTTTCATTTTTGGTTGGAATCTTAGAAAATTTAGTTTGTCGTTAGTTTTCTTTGTTGCTTTCAACTGAAGCAACAGTATCTAGAGGTGAACATGCAATGGACTATAATCACTAAGTGGCTACAATAAAATGAAAAAAAAATAAGATTGTAGGTTTCCTCAAACTACATTAAAGGCATTGTCCCAGGACCAGATGATCTCCCATGTGCCCTGCCAACTAAATTAACCACTACTTTTACATATTACCATGAGCTGAAGACCAAATATTTAACATGTGACTTCTGAAGAAAATCTTAAGATTCAACTACATCACTTATAAATCTTCATTTTAGATATATTACTTTAAAAAGAGAGCATACAAAGAATTAGTTAGGACACAGACACAAAAAGATGAAACACAATGAGAATCCCACTAGAATTACAGAATAAATAGTGTAGATGCTATTTTCTTGTGAAAATGTCTAATGAAAAGTAATTTCTAGATTAACTGTGACTCATCTTGTGTTACAACTAAGGTTATATGTGCTCAGGTCAGTGAATACCAGTGGTGAGGACACATTTACCATCTTTTCACTTGTTCAAGACACAAAGACAGAAATGTTTTCAATTTCTTTCTTAGTTCTACTGTTCCAAAACTCACTCTTTAGTACTTAGCATAGTGTATAAAATTGTATTTTTTTTATCTGAAGACATACTCTTTCATATGCCTATATTTATGTCTAACTTCTGATTGAGGCGGAACTAAAAACCTGTATGTGTTTTCAGTATGAGACATGCAGATGAGAAAAGTCTTTTGTAATTGGTAGATTTTGTCTTTCCATGAGGAATACTAAAAAATGAGATCAAACAATCTCTATAATTAAGGGAATGAATTTTAATAGCTTTGGGTAGATTAAAGATTGCTTCTTTATGCCTTGTTATCCTAATGATCTTCAAATAATTTAGTAACTAATGTACTACTTTTGAAGAGAAAGCTTAATTTTTATGGTATTTGTACATGTTAAGTTTGATTTTTTTTACTAATACATATCCTCAGCATGAGGAAAATAGTATATTTTTATGAATTTGATTTATTGGAAAGATCTGTATAACTTTTTCTTTGTACAGTGTTAAACATAAGACCAGCAGTTTTCAACCTGTGGTTTGTGACCAACACAAGTGTTGCATATCAGATATCCTGACTGTAAGATATTTATATTATTATTCATAACAATAGCAAAATTATGGTCCTGAAGTAGGAACAAAAATAATTTATGGTTATGGTGACTACAGCTTGAGGAACTCTATTAGTGGTCACAGCAATAGGAAGGTTGAAAACTACTGCATAAAAAATACGTAAATTTTATTTTTCATTACATACATTTATATTTATGCTTCTTGTGTCTTTCCTAATTGTTTTACATTGATATATCCCTGAGGTAAGCAAATATTTTTGTATGCATTATTTGATAGAAGAAATGAGAACTTGTGTTCATAACTGTGGCAAAGTGTTGTTATAAACAGTAAGTTTTATTTGAAGTATGGATATCTAAACATGATTTGCAAGACCCACATTAATTGGACTTTCCTTGAACCCAGAGATGCCAAATAATGACATAGGGACTTTTTTATTAATTATGAAAGTTTTTCCTTAGCTTATGCTTCTTTTTTTTTAAAGTTTTTCAAGTTTTTATTTCTTTTTTGTCATGTCTCCTTAGGCTCCTCTTGGCTGCGACGGCTCTCAGATGTTTCTTGTTTTAGATGACCCTGACAGTTTTGAGGAACACTGGCCAGGTATGTTCTAGAATGCTCCTTAAGTAGGATTTGTTCAACACTTATCCCATAATAAGACTAGGTTATGGGTTTCTTAAAAGCAAACCATAGAGTCACACTGCCGTTCATCATCTATAAAAGGAGAGGTTACTGAGCTGGTTATCGAGCTGGAACTAGGGGGTCTTGCATGTCAGGCCAGAGATCTGCATGCCCAACTTTGTACTGATTTTTCTTAGTAGTGTCTTTTACTGAGAAGTTTTAAATTTTAATAAGCCCATCATAAACTTTTTGCTTTCTTGAATAAACTTTCTGTGTTTTTTTATAGAAGCTCACTGTCAGACTAGAAATCTTCTAGATCTTTTCTTAGGAAATTTTACCTAGAACTTTTGGAATGATGATGTGAAATTCACAACTTCAAAGAAGACAAGAGATAGTTTACAAAAGAGCCAAACAGGAAAGGCCGTGGCTTGGGAATACAGATTTAGGTTACCCCATTTCCATGTTCTGATGTGCTAACAACTTTTATGAAGTTTTTATAATAACAGAGCAAAGAAAATAATAAACCAAGACATATTTCAAATATGTTCACGAAAACATTGGGTGGGTGGGTGACAGCAGAGCGGAGAGGCCTCTCTCTCGGCTTTTGAGGCTGTGTGATGGGATTCTTAGACTTGGACTTGATAGGAACTGGTGGTCCGGTAAAACTCTCCAAGGTTTCGCATGTTAGTGACATCACCTGTTATGACAGGACGTTAGATCAGACAGGCATGGACAGTGAATGGCCACCTCCAAACTAGCCTAAACTAGTTTGGAATTAGGTCCAGAACTGTGACCTTCCAACCTCTTTGGTGGTCCCTCTCCGGGCAGCTGCCACGGTTCAGGCACTCACTCACCCCAATGAATCTTCTGGTAGACAGTCAGGTCTCCTTGCTGGCCAAGCGGCTCACTGACAAAGGGCTAGCTTATGCTTCTTAACTTAAAACTTAAACCTTTTTCAATTAAGCAACATTCTTCCACACCATGGCTAGTTACATCTCCTCAGTACCATACCTCTTACTTCCTCTGTATCTGACTGGCAAATCACCTGCCTCAGATTTTTTTTTACCAGGTTTTCTATGATCCCACCTGTTATCCTTCTGCTTAAATATTGACTGTCACCTTTATATTAAACAAATCAGAAGGTGCCATATCCAGGTGAGGTAAAATAGAGACACCTTCCAAGAGTGAGACAAAATACCCTGCAACAACCCTTTGCTTACATTACTGTGTTCTAACTTATATAAATGGTAGTTAGTAACATTACATGAATACCTGAACTTTTGTTGTTTGCAACATATGTTGTATGTTAACTGATCATCAATGACTCAAACACTTTTATTTTTGTGTACAAGTAGTAGGTTTAAATAAATGATACAAGTGCTAATGATAATAAAGACTCCATTAAGATAAATGATAGCAGAATAATATACCTATTTATTTGGTTTTATTTCTGTTTTTATTTGCATATTTTGTGAAAGGGACTACTCTATGCAGCTCAGACTTTCTCTGGATCTTTGTATGTGGTAGAGACTTGCCTTGACTTGTTGCAATCATCCCTCTTCAGTTTCAGAATGCTGTGATTCTGAGCATGATGCTATGACAAGATAATGATATATTTTGTTTATCAAGGAATCAAGAGCAGTAGTTTGTCATTATAATAACACTTCTAAGCTCTGGGGGATAATGAAAGATAAAATCAGAATAGTGCAGAAATGAATTGAATTTGTGTAGCAAGGAAATTTGCCCCAGTTTGTAATAACTGGAAATAATAGTGTTGAAAAGAGGCACTGAAAAGTACTAACATTGTGACAAAGTTTGCTTGGTGTTGCTGTGCTTCTTCCTAAGACAATTTTCAAAGAAAAAATCTTGAGAATTTGTCATTTGCCTTTCTAGTAAAATGACAGTTGAAGCTTTTAGTCTTCTCTTATTAAAGAATAGTAAATTTTTATTGTATATGTAATTTTCTCATAGAAGTCATTAAGTATATCGCTAAAGCTTTTTTTTGCATTATTTTGCTAGGTTTATTTGGTTTATGAAATGAAGGCATTAATTTTTGCCTTCAGAAGCAGGCAGAAAAGAAACATTTAGATTTAATAGACCAGTAGGTCTCTGCCAAAGCTTCTCTTTCAGTGTAATATTAAAGTATCTGTATATAATATGTTAATGAACAAGAATTTCTTAGCACAATAAAACATTATTAACTAACACTGACTTTACATATTTTAATGTCACAAATGATAATATTTAACCTTTTTGAAATATCAAACATGTATAATAACATCACAGTTTATTAACTACACCAAGAAACTCATTAGAAAGTGATGAATTATGGTTTGCTGGTCTTAATGCTTATAATTTTATAAACAAAATAATAAGGGCTGGAAAGATGTATCAGTAGTTTAAAATATGACCTGCTCTACTTGAGGTCCAGATTTGAATTCCAGACACCCAAATCAGGTGGCTTATAAATTCTTCTAAACCCTGTTGCATAGAAATTTGATGCCATTTGCCTTTTTGGGCACCTGAGCACATGTGTAGGAAGACATTTTTCTCCCACCCACTAGTTCCCAAATAAGAAACACAGAATCTTATAGCATTTATAAATGCTTGGCCAAAATCTGAGGCTTGTTATTAGCTAACTTTTACATTTAAATTAACCCATATTTATCATCTATGCTTTGCCACATGGTTCATGGCTTTTTGTCTCATTTTCAATATTTTGCTCCCTCAGTAACTGGTTGGCATCTCTCCTATTTCTCCCTTCTTCATCCCAATATTCTCAGTTTGATATTTCTGCCTTTCTTCATTCTTCCTTGCTATAGGCCAAGTAGCTCCCATATTAACCAATGAGAGCAACACATATTCATAGTCTAAAGAGCATTATTCCAAAGCATTTTGCACTTTCTGTCTAGATAAAAAGGAATATTTTAACCTTAACTTAGTAAAATTATATATAACAAAACAGTTAATTAAAAATTACAGTTATAGTATCTAGTTCATTGGTATTTGATAAAATTAAGGAAAATTATCTATCTTATCTTTGTGATTCAAACATTTTTGTATAATTTTTCTTTTATCACAACTAAGAAAAAACATAAATATACTAACTAATCTTAAACTCTGTCAAACACCCCAGTAGGGTAAAAATCTTACAAAAGAACAGGGACAGCTCATTGCCTGGAGGGTCACCCAAAATTCCCCTAAAACATTGGGCCATCAAACTCTGAACTACAGGTCTGGCATATCTGACAGGCTTTTCTATGAAGCATGGAATTTTGAAGGACTCTTCTACCTTGTCTTGGCAAAATTTGGCAGTCACCTGTCTTGCATCCTACTGGTCCAGTTTAGGCAAAATAGTGTTAGCAATTAAGGTAAAGGAAGTTTATTTGCCCACATGGCTACGTTTTGACACAAAGAAACCAAATTCTATAAGGAGTTTCTTTGATAACCATCACTATTTTTTTTAAATGTATTGGTGCTACAAAAACAGACATGCTTCACTGTCATAAAAAAATCTTAGTTTATAAAATATGTAAAATGTCATATTCTGTAGGTTTTTGAAGTGTGGGAAGACTATCTATATATTAAAACATATCTGTGTATGACCTTTAAAACTTATCTGACATGATTACAAGTTTCCCCATTATAGGTGACCATTAATCTGTATTTTAATTATATATTGTTTTAAATAAGCTTTATTTTTCTAATTTAATGTTTTTGCAAATTTACAGGGCAACTAATTTTTTTTTAGTTAATCTTGTATCCTGCCACTTTACTTAAGTTGATTTTTAGCTGTTCACTAGTAGAGGTTTTAGAGTCAGTTATGTGTACTATCTGCATATCATCTGCGAATAGTGAAAGTTTGACATCTTCCTTTCCAGTTTGTATCCCCTTGATCTCCTTTTGTTACCTTATTGCTCTAGCTATAACTCCCAGTACTATAGTGAATAGACAATGAGAGAGTGGACAGCGTTGTCATTTTCCTGATTTTAGTGGAATCACTTTGAGTTTCTCTTCATTTTCTTTGGTGTTGGCTGTTGCCTTGTTGTATATCGTCTTTATCATGTGTAGGTATATTGCTTGTATATCTACTTCTACAAGACTTTTATGATGAAGGGGTGTTAGATTTTGCCAAATGTTTTTTAACATTTAATGAGATGAACTTTTTTATTTATATGGTGGATTACATTGACCAATTTTCTCATGTTCTACCATCCCTCTATCTCTGGGATGAAGCCTACTTGACCATTGTGGATGATTAATTGTTGTGTTCTTAGATTCATTTTCTCAGTACTTTGTTGAGTATTTTTGTATCAATGTTCTTGAGGGAGATTGGTATGTAATTATCTTTCTTAGTTGCATTGTTTTGTGGTTTGGGTATCAAGTTAACTATAACCTTGCTAAAATAGTTTGGCAAAGTTTCTTCTGTTTCTATTCTCTGGAACAATTTGAGGGGTAGTAGTATTAGATCTTCTTTGATGTTCTGGAAGAATTCTGTGCAGAAACCAAACGGACCTGAGGGTTTTTTTTTGTTGTTGTTGTTGTTGTTTTGTTTTGTTTTGGAGACTTTTGATCTCTGCTTCTATTTGCTTTGGTGTTATAGGTATATTTAAATTATTTATCTTGTATTGATTTAATTTTGGTATGTAGTACCTATCCAGAAAATTGTCCATTACTTTTATATTTCCAATTTTGTGAAGTACAAATTTTCAAAGTATGACCTAATGATTCTCTGTGTTTCCTCATTGTCTGTTGTTAGTAACCCCTTTTGATTTCTAATTTTATTAATTTGGATATTCTCTCTCTGACTTTATGTTAGTTTTTATAAGTGTTTGTCTATCTTGTGATGTAGGTGTGTTTTCTATCTATCTGATGATTTCATTGGTTAATTAATAAAAAAAAACTGCTTGGCCTGATAGGTTAAAAGATAGGTGGGTGGAGTAGACAGAACAGAATGTTGGGAAGAAGGAAGTGAGGCAGATGGCTCAGGCAATCGCCATGCCTCTTCTCTCTCAGTGAGACAGTCGCGATGGATCAAGCCACCAGGTCAGACATGCTGAATCTTCCCCAGTAAGACACCACTCGTCGTGTTATACAGATTACTAAATATGGGTTAAAGCAAGAGAGAGTTAGCCAGTAAGAGGCTAGAGCTAATGGGCCAGGCAATGTTTAAAAGAATACAATTTGTGTGTTGTTATTTTGGGGCATAAGCCAGCCAGGCAGCAGGGAGCCAGGCAGGAATGCAGCCCACCGCTCCCGTCACTACAGAAATCTTGTTGATTTTAAGAATCAACTCTGTTTCATTGATTCTTTGTTTTCTCTGTTTATTTATTCATTTATTTTGATTTGAACCCTCAATTTGATTATTTCCTGGTATCTATTCTTCCTGGGTAAGTGCTTTCATAGTTTTCCATAAGTTTGAGTACATTGTGCTTTCATTTTCATTGAATTATAAGAACTCTTTAATTTCTTTCTTTATTTCTTCCTTGACCCAGTGATGAATCAGTTGAGCATAGTTCAGTTTCATTGAACTTGTAGGCATTCTGCAATTAGTATTGTTTTGAATTCTAATTTTAAGACATGGTAATACAGTAAGATACAGGAGGATATTCCATTTTTTGTATCTTTAGAGGTTAGATTTGTTACATAGTATGTGATTGAATTTTTAATTTTTTATTGTTTTTATTGAGATTTTTTTTTCTTCACTCCCCTCTCTTCCTCCCTACTCTCCTTCTGCCCTCGCCTATGATCCCCATGCTCCCAATTTACTCAGAAGTTCTTGTTGTTTTTTCTATTTCCCATGTAAATTAGATCAATATGTGTCACTTTTAGGGTCCTTTTTGTTGTCTAGATTCTCTGGAATTGTGAATTGTAGGCTATTTTTCCAAAAGTCACTGTATTTGGGTTTTCTTGATATTTTTCCTATTTGCAACAGTGTTGAAGATGATTAATTAGTTTCCATAAAACTTCCTTTCTATTTTACAAATGAAATATTAGAATATTTTTCCTTCATTGGGTGAAATCTGTGTCTCACCAAGGGTAAAAGAGAATGAATAGGTGAGAAAAAGTTCAGTCCTATGGAGGGGAAGATAAAATATAGGAGGAGAGGGAAGAAAGCATCATAGGAAAGTACTCAGAAACTCTTGCCAGTAAAACAGAGTAGAAAAATGGAAATATCTCCCATAGATGAGGCACTGCATTGGCAGAAATGTCCAGAGCCTAATTCTCTTACCATGATCAGTTACATGTCAGATGCCTACATTAAATCCTGAAGACAAGGAAACTAAATATTGTCAGCTAGTTACTTTCTTTTTATGTATGTGACCACATCAAGGAAGGTCTAAGCAGCCAGGTGGCCATGTTTTATATTTGGTAACAGTAAAATGTAGAAAATGCAATATATTTTGATTCTGTTCTCTATGTATTTTTTGTGCCTCTAATAAAGTGAAACTATGTGAGCTTAGAGAGAATATATGCAAGTTACAGAAAAATAATGAGAACTATGAGCATTCACCAGAACATGGATACCAGTGATGGGAATTATTAAGGCTTTCTTTCTTTCTTCCCATACTTTCTTGGCCTCTTTCCCCTTCTTGTGAATTTTATTTAATATAGTCATCATAAAGAGATTATTTTGTTTTGTATATTCCTCCAAACTTTATTTGTACTCAATAACTGCAGAAGTTGGGGTGAATTATATTATATTGCAGAAATAATTTCCCTTAATTGTTCTGTGGATCAGTTATATAGCCATTATGGGTTGATTGATACTGTGCCTTAAATTGAGTAAGAAGAAATAAGAAGGTACAGGGCATAGCATATTCAACCTTAAAATATGTGTGAAAAATTTGACAAATAACTTTTGGCCAAAGCAAATTACATGATCAAACCTAAAGCCAATAGAGCACAATAGATATATTCCTCTTTTAGGATTAGACAGGAATCAAGTCTACTGCATTCCTGCAGAGTTATCCTACCTTTAATCTAAGATATGAATGCCATTTCCCTTGTAAAGTATAAGAATCTATCAGTAACTCTGTATATTCAAAAGAAATTAAGATATTAACTTCATGTGTGCCTCTAAAGAACTCCTTCAGAAACTCCTTTAGAGCTCCATCATTTTTTTTTTTTTTGATTTGGTATCACTGCAAGACAATGTCAAATAAATTCTAAGGGTGTTGTGAGCTTTGCATGACATTCATTAATCATTCATGTGGCTTTGGTTGGCTCCTTTTCTCTTTGTAGTATATAGCAGACAAACAAAGTCAATGTTAAAGGATTTATTATCAAGTCTTTTACTGACAATTGATTTTTATTCTTCTAAAACTGTACTGTGATACATCAACCTATGGGTTTTACCGTAAATTTTTAAAACAGCATTCCATTTGTCCTAATTGTACAAAAATCAGTCATTGAAAAAACATATGAGATTTTTATGTTATAATATTTCACTAGTAGTAATTATGATATAAATCAATAAGGTTAGTGCATTATTTCAGAATGTCAACAATAAAGACCATTTTATTTGAAACTAAGACAGTACTTGGTAGAATCGCAGTCAAAATTCAAGTCTATAGTAATGTAAATTTCTATACCTTTCTGGACTGACCTCTTTATTTTTCATTGGAACATAATTGTAAACTGGAGTATTGATGTTGTATAAATTTTCCTAATGCAGTAAAACCAAATATCTATTGACCCTATCTACACCAATAATCACACCAAAGCCAGTTGGTTAGAGACAAGTGTAGGAACAAAATCAATAACAGTCAGAACAATATGTAACCAGCAGAACCTTACAAAGAGTCCTGAACATTTCATCTTAGCTTACACACAAGAAAAGGCATTAACAAAATATATGAAGATGATAGAAGTCTTCAAAGTGGAAACGAAAACAAAACCCTTAAAGAAATCAAGGAAAACATGAATAAACAATTCGAATTAATGAATAAATACCTCAAAGAAAGTCATGCAAATAATCAAACAAACACTAGAAAGAAACTGTTCAGGAAGAGAAAACAGAAATAAAATAATAAAGAAAACAAAAACTGAGGGAATCCAGGAAATGAAAAATTTAGGAATGCAAACAGGAGCTATTGAGGCAAGCTTCACCAGCAAAATTCATGAGACGGAAGGGAGAATCTCAGGTATTGACAATATGAGAGAAGAAATACACACATCCATCAAATAAAAGGTTAAATCTACAAAACATCTACAAAATCTGGGACACTGCAAAGGCCAAATGTAAGAATAATAGGAACAGAGAGGAAAAGAATACTTGCTCAAAAACCCAGAAAATATCTTCAACAAAGCATAGAAAATTTTCCTAGACTGAAAATGGAGATGCCAATAAAAATACAAGAAGCATACAGAATGCTAAATAGATTAGTCTAGGAAAGAAAGTCCTCTCATAACATAATATATAAAATAATAAATACAGAACAAAGAAAGAATATTTAAAGCTGTGAAAGAAGAAGACCAAGTAACATGTAAAGGCAGACATTAAAATTGTACATGAATTCTCAATGGAGACTCTAAAAGTCAGCAGGACTTGAATGGATGTGCTGTATACTCTAAGAGATCAAAAATACCTTCCTAGATTACTATATATGCAGAAAAATTTTAACCAATATTGAGAAAATAAGATATTTCCTGATATAAGAAAAAATTGAATAAATGTTACAAACCCAGCCATATAGAAGGCAATAGAAGGTAAAAACCAAACTAATGAGGCTAACACTACACATTAAAACAAAACAAGAAATAAGTAGCCTCACATCAGAAAAATCAAAAGATGAGAAGTACACATACAACATACAGACACACAGACACACAGACAGACAGACACACACACACACACACACACTACCAACAACAACAGCAAAATATCATGAGTTAGCAATCATTATTAATTGATCATGCGCCATATAAATGGCCTAAATTCCCCAGTAAAATGTCACAGATTAACAAAATGAATATGAAAACAGAACCCATTCTTTTGCTGTATGCAAGAAATATACCTTGCCATTAATGGTAGACATTACAATTTGGTAAATATTGGAAAAAGATATTCCAAGCAAATGGACAATAGAAGCAAGCTGGTAAACTTCAAACCAAAATTATACAAAGAAATAAAGAAGGAAACCACATATATATCAAATCAAAATCCAGCAAGATTACATTTCAATTCTTCTATGCCCTAAGCACAGGAGCACCCCTTCTAAATGGACACTATTACAACTTAAATAATACCTTGTTAGTCACAAACTGAAAATGGGAGGCTTTACTCTAACACCAATAGACAGGTCATCCAAACAAAAACTGAACAGAGAAATCTTGGAGCTAACTTTATAAACCAAATTATCCTAATAGATATTTACAGAATATTTTACACAAATACAAAAGAATATTGTTAGGAATTTTCCTAACGTGAGCTCTCTGCCAATGCAAGAATTCCAGTCAAGCCAAATCACACAACAAGCCAAATTAAAAATATTCAGGTTTAATAGGATTCCTGTGCTCTTGGGTTGCCCTGAGGGGGAACCAGGAAGCTGGAACCCAAACGACAGACACCTCATGGGAACTTTCTGGGCAAGCAGTTTAAATAGACTGGGGGAGTGGACAAGATTTTTGCAGGCTGTCTTGACCCTCCTCCTCTGAGGGGTCAAGGCTTGGCAAGCAAAAGGACAGGACCTCCAAAGATGGCAGCCAGAGATAGGAGCTTACATTCCAGACAGTTTGTATAAGGGGTAACAGGAAGCTGAGGTGATATTTTGACTAACATTTAGGCTCTCTTAGGAAAAAAGGGGCATTGACTCAGGTCTGGCTACTTCCTACAGGCATGGGACCACATAGGGAAGGGGAGAGCTGGGTGTTGTTGGATCCACACTCAATGAGAGGTTTGGCTGGAAAGGCATCCCATGTACAGTCATCCCAGAGACACCAGGCATCTGTTCCTTGGGGGAGGTGAAAGGACACTCGGTCCTTGGAGGATTGGTGTCCCTGAAAGTAAATAATGGCTACTTCTGCAGGGAGCTGAAGGGCCTCCAAAAGTTTGGCTATAATGGGTCCATTAACTATGGGAATGCCCTTGGTAATAAGGAAGACCCTTTCCTTCCAGAGTGCAAAATGAGTGTGGAATATCAAGAAGGCATATTTAGAGTCAGTGTAGATATTAGCCCATTGGCCCTTAGCTATTTGGAGTTCCCTAGTCAAGGCAACTAATTCAGCCTTTTGTGATGAGGTTCCCATTGGCAAGCGGGTCGTTTTGACCATGTCAGTGAAAGTCACCACTGTATACACTGCCTGCTGCTTTCCTGATTTATCTATAAGGGAACTCCCATCAACAAACAGAGTGAGTTGGGAATCTGTCAGTGGCTGGGCCAGAAGACCCAAAAGGGGTGAGGTTAAAGAAAGCTGCTATATAGCCTCTGGGTGATAGTGAGAGGAGGTAGCAGAGGGGTGGGGGAACAGGAAAAAGAGTTGCGGGGTTCAAGGCAGGACAGGAAGCCAAAGTAATTTTGGGATTTTCTAGAAACAGTAAGTGAAATGTCTGGACTTGTGAAGGGCCAAGAAGGAGAGAGAGGGGTGTCTCAGAAGGCCTGAGATGTGATGGGTGTAATATACCATGATTGGCCCAGACAAGATGATCTTGAGAGCCTCCTGAGTGAGTTTAGCTGCTGCTGCCAGGGCTCTTAGGCATGGTTGTCATTCACAGATGGTGACATCCAGCTGTTTGGATAAAAAGTCGACAGCCTGATTCGAAGGCCCATCCTCTTGCATTAGAACTCCTGTGGCCACTTCTGACCATCTCTATAGAGATGCTAAGGCTGTGTGGGGTCTTGAAGAACAAGAGCAGGAGCTATTAGAAGGGCACCTCACAGTAGAGATAAGTGGCAATGGACAATGGTCAGGTGGGTGAGAGGTCCCGTGGGTGTCTCTCTGGCTGCCTGGTACAGAGGCTTGGCTATAATGGAAAAGTTAGGGAACCAATGGCAAAAGAATCCCCAAAGATCCAAAAAAGATAGCATCTGAGCCCCTGTGGTTGGAGGCTGTAAATTCCTCAGTGCCTAGACCCTGTCAGAGGAGAGGATCTTAGACCCCAGGCTAAGTTGAACACCTAAATACACTGTAGGAGAGCATAGCTGAGCCATACTTGGTGAAACTCAATATCCCATGGATCTGAGGAACTTCAGAAATACAGAGGTAGCCTGTTGGGACAGAGAAGATGTAGGACTGCAGAGAAGTAGGTCATCCATATACTGGAGGAGTGTGCTGGAACCTGCATCAAAGTTTGAGAGATCTCGAGCCAGAGCTTGGCCAAAGAAATGGGGGCTGTCTCAAAAAACTTGAGGGAGAAAAGTCCACATAAGCTCTCTGGATGACTGTGAGTCAGGGTCCTCCCAGGTGAAGAAAAAGAGGAAGTATGAATTAGTGTGTAAATGAACAGTAAAGAAGGCATCTTTTAGGTCTAGAACTGTAAAGCAGGAGGTGGTAGGAAAAACATTAGACAGGAGATTGTAAGGGTTGTTAAGCACTGGATGAACTGGAATGACTGCCTCATTTATGAGGCAGAGGTCTTGAAGTAGGCAGTAAGTGCTAGAGGACATCCACACAGGAAGAATTGGAGTATTGCAAGGTGAGTCGATAGGAACTAAAAGTCCTTGAGACAGGAGATGGGTGATGATAAGCTTAAGGCCTCAGTGGTGGGTTTCAGAAATAGGAAACTGGGGTCTGCAAGGAAAGGATGAAGGGTCTTTAAGGTGAACTAGCACTGGTTGGTGGTGAGTAGTGAGTAGCAATCACAAGGGTAGAAGTGTTCCATACTTGGGGACCTACTGGATAAGGGAGTATAGGGAGAGAATAGTCTGGGGTAGGAACCTGAGAAGCTGTTAAACTGAGAAGAAAGTGTGACTCAGGAGAGTGTGTGGGGCCTAAAGTGAGTGTGACCCTGAAGTGGCTATGGATATCTCAAGCCAGTAAAGGCAAGCAGGTATCACTAAGAAAGAATGAGAAAAAAATGTCCTGCAAGAATGCAGGGCAGTGGCAAAATTTTAAGTGGGGAGGAAAAGGTCCAGTCTACCCCCATAACTTAAATTAGTGATGGTAACGTAAAACCTGAGTGAGATGTTAGAACAGAATAGGTAGTTCCTGTGTCCAAAATAAAAGTAATGGACTTACCCACTACCTTTAGCTTTATCCTAGTCTCATTATGGTTACAGGATATACCAAGTCTGGACAACATCAATCCTCTGCAAGGCTGAGAAGTTTGAAGGCTGGCACAGTTTCACTTGCCAATGTTGGTGAGGCAGGACCTCTGTGGCATGGCATAGAGGACAAGCCCACATGGGGGCATTGTGATTTCCAGTGTCCAGGTTACTAGCAGATAGGGTATGACCTTGAAGGAGGCATAGTGCAATATCGTTCATATGACCATTTAGGCCACACTTAAAACAACTTGCCTGTGAGGTTGACTTAGGCTGGGCTCCATCAGGGTAGAGCCTTGTGGTTGGCTTCCCTTGTCCCCCTTCCAGCGACTTTAGGGCAACTGTTAAGGCCTGGCCCTGTATATTAAATGCCTGTTGTAGCCTTGTCCATCAGGAAGACTCAGAATATAACTTTTTCCTTATATCTGGTGCTGACTGAGAAATAAAATAGGTAGCCAAGACCATGGCATTCACTGGGGAGGCTGGATCTAGCCTGGTATATTGGACCATAGTCTCTTGTAACCGATTTTAAAAAAAACTGCTGGAGTTTCATCTGATAGCTCTGTAATCTCTCAGAGTTTTTCAAAATTAACTACTTTTTCCAAGACTATCCATACCCTGAAGGAGACAAGGAATCATGATGTCCCACCCCTGTTGGCTGCTTTGGCCAGGTTGGTAGTCCCAGTGTGGTTCTGTGACTGGCACAGCCACTTCTCCCACAGGCACTGTATTGTTCACCAAATGAGTCTAATCTGCCTATTGTCTAGCTGCTACCTGAATTCTATTTTGCTCCTCAGGAGTGAGAGTAGAAGCTTGGATGACGTAATAGTCATGCCAGGTTAGATCATAGGTCTGGGACAAATAACAAAACTCTTTGTTATGAGCAGAAGGATTAGGAGAAAAGGAACCTAGCCACTTCTTTCTGAGAGATATCTGGACAAAAAAAAAAGGGGGAACATGAACTTTCATAATGCCATCATCTCCCACCAGAGAGGGCAGAGAAGGGTGGAGCTATGGTGGGATATGGTATGCGAGGATGCTGGGTAGGATTAGAAGGGGTTAGCCCAGTGAGCAGATGGGGTCCAAGGGTGAGAAGATGAGGTAGGAAGGGTAGGGAGAGAGGAAGGTGGGTAAGGTGGAAGTTGACCTTGAATTTATGGATTGGCAAGGGAGGGGTAGACAGAGAACTAGAAAAATGTGAAAAATGTTGCTTCACAGGAGGGGGTTGTTAGTATGGGCTTGAGGAAGTGGGAGAGTGGCTAGTGTCTCTGGTTGCATGGTTTAGCTGGAATTGTTGGGGTCCCAATTCCCAGATGACCAGTAATTTGGAGGCATTGCAGCTTAGCTATCAAGACAGGTGCCATGAGACACTGGCTACTAAGGGAAGAGCAAGAGTGCAGAGCCCTAAAACCATGAACATATGTAAGCTCTGCCCATTTGTCCTTACAGCGACAAAAAAATTCTAAGTCTTGGAGGATGGTAAGCTCAAGACTTCCTTCTGCTGGCCAACACATCCCACTGTCAAGATAGTATTGGGGCCAAATCTTAGTGCAGAAGGAAATTACCCATTTGGGACAGACTGTATTGGACAGCCTCAATTTATAAAGATTTTGTAAGAGGCATCCCAGGGGCCACAGTGGATCTGGCTTTAAACTGCAAGTGCCCATTTTAAAGTCTATGCCCAATGGCATGACCTAAGTTTATTACAGCACCTTTGCTAAAATAGCTTTTATGCCTAAAAGGGTCACAGAAATCGAATGCTAGGCATCCCTAAGGCAAACAAAGTCCATCTCAGCTAGACCTGGTCTTGCTGGTTTAGCTACTGAGCTGAGACCAAACTCTTGGCATGGGCACACAGCTTCCATATGAGTCCGATAATTGAAAAACTTAAGTGTGAGTGAATTCCCAAACCCTATAGCATAGACAAGAGAAAGGGACTTACCAAGTTGCAGCCGCTGTAGCCTGGGAGCTGGTTTTAGCATAATGTGGCAAACTCGGATTGTGGACTAAGGGCTTTTGACATGTGGCCTATGGCCACAAAGAAAGGCCACCCTTCCCAGTGGGACCTTCAAGATGTTAGGAATTTTCCTAACGTGAGCACTATGCTGACACAAAATCCCAATTAAGCCAAATCACAAGTCAAATTAAAAAAATATCCAGGTTTAATGGAATTCCTGCACTCCCAGGTGGCCCCAAGGGGGAACTGGGATGCTGCTAACAAGACCACTGGGGGAGAGAAAAGAGACCACAAGGGAATGTTCCTGGAAAGCAGTTTAAATAGACTGGGGGAGTGGTCAGAATTTTGGCAGGCTGTCTTGACCCTCCTCCAGGAAGGTGTCAAGGATTGGTTGGCACAGGGATGGGGCCTCCAAAGATGGAGGCCAGAGACTGGGGCTTACAAATATACCATGTTCTCTGTACCTCATGAAAAGGTTTCCAAAATTTGTCACATACTCAGACACAAAGCAAGTAGCAACAGATTCATGAAAATTGAAACAACTCCCTAAATACTATGATTTATATCAAATATAAATATGTGGACCTATTGTCCACAGGTGAAAGCTGAATATCAAAAACAAGAGAAACAAAATAAAATTTCCAAATTTATGGAAACTGAAAAATTCTTCTCGTAATGAAAAAAAGGGTAGGACATAAATAAAAAATAAAAATTGTCTAGAATTCAATGAAAATGTAGACAGAACATACCCAAACTTATGGGACACAAGAAAAGCAGTAGTCAAAAAAAAGTTTATAGCAATAAGTACCAACATAAAAATAAAACAAAATGGAGTTTTATACTTGTAACTTCACAACACATCTGAAAACATTAGAACAAGAAGTAAACATATCAAAGAGAAACAGACAACAAGAAATTATCACATGGAAGGCTAAAATCCATAAAATAGAAACAAAGAGGACAGTGCAAAGTATCAGTGATGTCAGGCAGAGATGGTGCACCTTTAGTCCCAGTACTTGCAAGGCAAGTGACAGGTGGATCTCTGTGAGTTTGAAGCCAGGTTGGTCTACAGAGCAAGTTCCAAGAGGGGGTCCAAAGCTATAGAGAAATACTGTCTTGAAAAACAAAACAAAACAAATAACAACAACACACTTTATCAGTGAAACAAAAAGCTTGTTCTTTGAGAAAATCAACAAGATAGACAAAATCTTATCTAAATTAACAAAATGATGAAGAAAGAATATCCAAGTTAATAAAATCAGAAAGAAAAAGGTGTTCTTAAGAAAAGTCACAAAGGAAATCAAGATATTCATAAGGACACACTCTAGCAGGCTCAAATGGTTTTAGTGCAGAATTCCACCAGAATTACAAAGAAGAGTTAAGCTAATACTTCTGAAATTATTTCAGAAAAATAAAAACAGAAGTAACATTGGACAATTTATGTTATGACTTTATAGTTACCCTGAAAAAAAAAAAACCCACAAAACATTCAACAATGAAAGTGATGTATAGACCAATTTCTCTTAAGGAATTAGATATAAAATTTCTCAATAAAATGCATGAAACAGAATCTAGAACACTGAAATGATCATCCACCATAATCTATTGTTTCATCATAGAGAGACAGAAATGGTTCAACATACTAAAATCTGTAAACTTAATCCACCAAATAAATTAACTAAAGGAAAAACATATGATCATCTGACTAGATAACTAAAAAGTCTTTGATAAAATCCAAAATCCTTTCATGATAAAAGTAATAGATTTAGGGCCCAAGAAACATATATGTGTGTGTGTGTGTGTGTGTGTATGTATGTATGTATTACAGCAAGCATGTACCAAACATTAAATTAAATGGAGAAAAACTCAAAGAAATTTCACTGAAATCAAAAGCAAGAAAGTATGACAAGGTTTTTCACTTTCTACACATCTATTCAATATAGTACTTCAAGTTCTATAGAAAGAAATAAGACAAATTAAGGCAATCAATAGGATATAAATTTAAAGGAAGAAGTTATAATATTACTATTTGTAGATGGTCTGATAGAGTACATAAGAGATCCCAACAATTCTACCATGGAATTCCTTTAGCTGACAAACCCCTTCAGTGATGTGGGTGTATGCAAAGTTAAGTAAAAATAATCAGTAGCCCTCCTATATACAAAAAGTCCCCAAATAGTCCAAAGAAGAAATTGTAAAAAAAAAAACACCCTTTAAAATAATCTCAAGTAATATTTCATATCTTGATATAACTCTAACCTAGCAACTGAAAGACTTGTATGATTAAAAATTCATGTACTTGAAGAAAGAAATTGAAGAAGATAAGGGAAAGAAAATGGAAAGCTCTCCCATGCTTATGGTCTGTAAGATTAGCATAGCAAAAGTGCCCATCTTACCAAAAATAATCTATAGATTCCATGTAATATACATCAAAATGCCCACACAATTCTTATAGAATTTTAAAGAACAATTCTTAACTTCCTATGTATAAACAATAAAACCCAGGAGAGACAAAACTATCCTGAACAATAAAAGAACAGATAGGAATATCAACATCCCTGATTTCAAGTTGTATTATAGACCTAGAATAATAAAATCCTCATGCTGTTTGCATAAAACCAGACTTGCTCTTTCATGTGCACTCTTAGGTTGCTAATAAGAGATCTCTCTAGATTTTTTATGTATGCACTTACTGCTATCAACTTTCTCTTAGAACCACTTTCATTGTGTTCTATAACTTGGGCATGCTGTGTATTAGTTTTTACTGAATTCTAGGAAGTCTTCAGTATTTTTCTTTGCTTATGTCATGATGCACTTTTCTTTGAGCCCAGAGTTATTCGGTTTCCATGAATTTGTAAGTTTGCTCTTGATTTTGTTATTCTTGATATCCAATTTAATCTATAGTGATCTGATAGGATGCAGGGATTCATTTTAATTTTTTTTTTTATCTAGTGAGAATTGCTTTGTGTCTGTGTATGTGGCCAATTTTAGACAAAATCCTATGAGGTGCAGAGAAGAAGATGTATTCTTTTTTTTTGGGTGAAATGTTCTATAAATACTACTAGGTTTATTTGTTTTATATCCTAAGTCAGCTACAACATATCTCTGTTTAGTATTTGGGTGTTGGGTGTGGGGTGCCGACCCTAGTGAGCACTCCAGTAATGAAGGTTGCACAGTGTGAACTGCCTATCTTTCATAATCAGACAAGGATTCTAATAGCAGGCATGGGTTACATTTGATTGCATTGTTGGTAGAGACATTTTGCTTGAGTTCTAAGTGGTCTTTATAATAAAATCCTTGAGCCAGGTATCAGAGTAAAGGCTGAAAGATCAGAGACAAAGCATCAAGCCATAGCCAACTCCTTATTTGATAACTCCTCTGCCAAAACTGGTTAAGATCCTGTCTCCTCCAGCCTTATATTCTTTCTGTCCCACCCAGTCCTGCAGCCCTTCTGTCCCATATAAACACACAAAGGCTTATATTAATTAGTATCTGGTTTGTCTATTGCTCATATTTATTACTAATTAGCTCTTACAACTTAAATTAACCCATAATTCTTATCTATGTTGAGACTTGTTCCTTGATACCTTTTCTCATTAAGGCATTCTCATCCTGCTTCCTAGGGTCTGGCTTGCCACTGAGTCTCTCTGACTTACTTCTTCAAAGAATTCTCCTAGTCTGGTTAGCCAAGCTATACTTCCTGCCTCGCTACTGACAAATCAGTGTTTTATTCAACCGATATGAGTAATAAATTTATACAGAGTATAAATTTATACAGGGTACAAGAGCTTTATCCCACAGCATTTTCCCTTTTTTCTTTTTAATACAAGAACCTTGAATCTAATCTCCTTTGGTTAGCTTTATTCCTAAAAATAATCCATAACAATTTTCAACCAACACTCTAAACAAAGACAAATATCAATTATCCATTTTTATGGAATGCTGGCATAGCTTTCTAGGCTATTTCCTGCTGATTGGGGGTGTTGGTAATCTTTGGGGAAAACTAAGAAAATTTAGAATTATGATCAAATCCTGACTGGAGTATTTATTGAGGCTGGATAACCTCAACCAGTCACCTTGAAGTTGTTCTGGATGTAGAACTCAGAGGAAACAACAGAGGAGCTTAGAGATGTTGGATCGTCTGGGTCATCTCTTTCTATCAGAGATTTTTCAGATGAAGCAAGATGAGAATTCATTACTGAGGAAAGGTACGAAACCACAAGGCTAAACAAAACAAGAATTATGGGTTAATTAACATTATAAGAGCTAATTAGTAATAAGCCTGAGCATCTGACAGTTTATAATTTAAATGAGCCTCTGAGTGTTTATTTAGGACTAAAGTGCTGTGGGACCAGGTGGGATAGAAAGTTCCATTTATAATATTCCTCTCTCCACCCAGTCATATCACTTGCTGTCTTTCTGTACAGACCTGCAGACCTTATGGTTAACCAGAGGCAAGCTCAACCCTCTTATCTTCAGGAAAACTTTGTTAGAGCACAAACAAAATATTATCACAGAGAAGATCCTGTAGAAATTGCTAAGCAACCCAGATGGATGCTAGGAGAGAAGTTTACCCTCTGAAAACTTATAGCAGGATTTCATTTCCAAGGGTACTTCCACTGTGCCCATTGAACATAGAGAGGTTGAACTGGTGTGGGATATGTGCCTTCATTCCTAAGTTCTTTTCATTTTGGCATGAGAAGGTTCACTGCAGGCTTTGGAAAGAGAAACCTAGACTTCAACCCAGTCAGAAAACCCTCTACCTATAGTACTGTCTACAAGATATGCTAGGGCAAGGGTAGTGTAGTACACGTGGGAGTGGTCAACTAATTTCTGATTAAACTTGAGGCCTACCCCTTAAGAGTAAGCCAGTGTCTGACACTATTTATATATCCAGAAGCTAGAAGCTGAATTATCCAGAGAATTAGGGCAGAACCAAATCCAACTGTTTTTTTTTTAATTTGCCAATGAAATAATTCCTAATAATATTCTGCTTTACTCATACACAGGTGCTTTGTCCAGTCATCATCAGAGAGACTTCTTTGGGCAGCACTGGGAGTAGGTGCAGAGATTCACAGCCACACATTATGTGGAGAGAGTCTAAATTGGAGGTCACCATTATGTCCCTTCCCAGAGAGGTCATGGAAACCTGTGGAAAGTGCAACACTGCAGGTGTCAAAGGGATAGAGGACACCAGAACTTCTTTCATCAAATCAACTAATTAGGGCTCATATGAATGCATAGAGACTGAAGCAGAAAGTACAGGGCCTGCCTAGGTCCACACCAAGTCATCTACATATATGTTAGAGCTAGTTACTGGGTGTTTTCTGGATATTCTTAACAGTGAGAACTGACTCTGTTGCCTGCTCTTCAGACTCTTCTACTCATGCTGGTTGCCTTGTTCAGTCTTGAAATGAGGGACTTCACTCATACTTGTTTTTATCTTTTCTTCTTCTTCTTCTTCTTCTTCTTCTTCTTCTTCTTCTTCTTCTTCTTCTTCTTCTTCTTCTTCTTCCTCTTCTTCTTCTTCTTCTTCCTCCTCCTCCTCGTCCTCCTCCTCCTCCTCCTCCTCCTCCTCCCCTCCTCCTCTTCCTCCTCCTCATCGTCCTCCTCATCGTCCTCCTCCCCCTCTTCTTCTCCTTCTCCTTCTCCTTCTCTTCTCCTTCTCCTTCTCCTTCTCCTTCTCCTTCTCCTTCTCCTTCTCCTTCTCCTTCTCCTTCTCCTTCTCCTTCTCCTTCTCCTTCTCCTTCTCCTTCTCCTTCTCCTTCTCCTTCTCCTTCTCCTTCTCCTTCTCCTTCTCCTTCTCCTTCTTCTTCTTCTTCTTCTTCTTCTTCTTCTTCTTCTTCTTCTTCTTCTTCTTCTTCCTTTTCTTTGCAGTGCCTGGCTGACAAATTTTGGGGACGTGTTCTTTTCTGAAAAGACAATGGAGAGTGGATGAATCTGCAGGAAGGTGACTTGGGGAGAATTAGGAACAATGGAAGGAGAGTAATTGTTTGGGGTATGTATTGTATGAAAAAAGAATCCATTTCCAATAAAGCAAAAAAGAGAAATGATATTAAAACAATGTATAAATGCATATTTTAATTCACTCAACATTATTTAAAATTTTAAAGTATTTGAATGTTTCATATGATATTTTGCTTAGATGAACACTAATAATCTCCTAGCAATTTTAGTTTAGAATTCTCAGCTTATAACTCTGTCTTTTAAATTTTCAACCACTAAACCTTGTATGAAGACACTGTAAGATATTAAGAGCTGTTTTATATTTTCAAAAGAAATCCAATAAAATCTGTCAGACACAGTGCAAACTATCAGGAAAAAATAGTTCACTGTTTTATTATTAATCTGCATGAAATTCATTTTGATTATATCACATTTTTATGAAAGTAGATTTTGACAGTAGCTTTGAGAAAAGAAAATGTGCTATGAAAATCAGTGAGGAAGATGAAATGAACATAACATTGTACAAAATGATTCTAAGGTTTGAGAAATGCAGTGTCAATCAGGCATATGTATTTGAGTGGGAGTGTTTTATTTACATAGTAATAAATTAATCTCATACTTTAAAATTAAAAAAAGTTCTTATAATTTATATATCATTTTCTACTTGGCCGCTAAGTCATCAGAATAAAATACTTAGTAAGTTCTTGGGAAGTAAATTCTATATTCAAAATTCATACTAATTTTGGCTTATGAATCCTACATAAAATATTCATAAAGCACTAAGTGCATCCTGATGTGAGGACATTTATTTTAGGACTCTCTTTCCCTCTCTCTCTCCCTCACTCTGTGTGTGTGTGTGTGTGTGTGAGAGAGAGAGAGAGAGAGAGAGAGAGAGAGAGAGAGAGAGAGAGCATGAGAGAGGGGAAGAGAGAGGGAGAGAGAGAAGAGAGACTAGAATGTCAGGGTGAGAAAATTATTCTCAATTTAATAAAAATCTTAAATGAGTTTGAAACTATAAAATCAGGTAGTATTGTTCTGTATACTTTTCATGATCAATGAATCTAAAGAGAGCACTTTGATTATTCCACACATTTTCTACAATGTGAAATACTCATGTATGTTCCTCAATTTTGATGTATTAATGCTTTCTTGATCAGTTATTTCATTTTGATTTAATAAGTATAAGTATATAATAAGTATAATAAGTATAATAAGTAATTTAATAAGTATAATAATAGAAATTGTTGATTGCTTTCCTTTTAATTTGTTCCCTAACCATCACAAGTAGACACAGAGATGCACAATTTCATTGTTTACTCCCTGAAGGAGAACCAATAGGTATATGTCATAAGACAAGTTTACTCTCAGCCATCTTAAAATCTATAAGAAGCATGACCACAGGAATAGGTCAGTGCCATGAAAGACACATTGCAGATATAAAAAGTAGATTTATTAAACCTTCTTATTTTGCTAAATCTGTTCTAAAGACCAGTCACACCAGTCTACAATTAACCCACTATTGAAATTTTCCAGAATACCAAGGCAACAGGACTTTTTCCTTATTCAAAACTTTTGTTGCATGTAGCCAAATCACTGATATAGATGTCAGTGTTTTATATGACTGTTTTTTGTTGTTGTTGTTTTGTAATTTTTATTAAAAATTTCTGCCTCCTCCTTGCCTACCATTTCCTTCTCCCTCCCCCCACTCCCCTCCCCTTCCCTCTCCAGTCTGACATCTACTCAGAGTAAAGGATTGGGAAAAGGTTTATTAAGCAAATTACTGTTTTTTTTTTAACCACAAATGAAGTTTAGAAAGCATTACTAAAACTCAAATTAGGTATGAGTCTTTGTGAAGAAAAATGGTATATATTAAAGTAATCATCATATATGAAATTCTTTATTTAAATGGAATAAAATACTCATATTTATTTAATTTCATGTCAGCACCATACACATGTTTATTTTCTAACCACTGTATATAAGATACTGAAAAATGGAAATAAACTAAATCTATAGCTGACTGAATTCTTGTTATGTGCTAGTCAAGATGGTCATATTTTAAATATTTTTAGTACAATATTGTTTCTTTACTGGTCAAAGTGTTCTAAGTAAAGAAAAATGAATAAATAAATTATTCAAGATTTAATATTTAAAATTTCCTCATTTCAATATTCAGTGGAAAACTTTTTTGTATGTGAAGCAGCTGATACACTTGGACTTTACTGGCAAAAGTATAAAATGCTATAAAAATTTTGGAACATCGTGGTCAGTTCCTTCTGATTAGGAATCCATTTGCTATAAGACCTAATATTTTCACTTCTTTTTATTATTTTTTTCTGTTATTTTACCTACTAACTGCAGTTCTCCCCTCTCCTCTCCTCATGTTTCCTCCCCAACCTCCTTCCTACCCCTCTTTCATCAACTTTTCCTGTTGCCATTCAGAAACAGCCAGGCTTCCAATGGAAGTCAGCAAAACATGTCACATCAAATTGAGGTAGAATCAAGTTTCTTTCACTGAATCAAGGTTGGTTAATACAACCCAGCTTGGAGACTGATTTCCCAAAACCAATTTAGGTACCAGGAACAGGTTTTGATCCACTGAAAGGAGCCTGAAAAAAGGTCAAGATGCACAACTGTCAAACACATGCAGAGGGACTAGGTCAGTCCCATGCAGGCTGCCTAGCTATTGGTTCAGAGACAGTTAACTCCCATGAGCTCAGCTCAGCTGCCCCTATGGATTCCCCGGTCATAATGTTGACCCCCAGGATTGTACAATCTTTCCTTTTCTTCTTCAATAGGCCTCTTAGAGCTTCTCCCAGTACTTGGCTGTGGATCTCTGTATCTGCTTCCATCAGTTACTGGATAAATGACCTCTGATAACAATTAGGATAAGTACCAATCTGATTACAGGAAAAGGCCAGTTCAGGTACCCTCTCTACTATTGCTAGGAGTCTTACCTGGGATTGGTCTTGTTAATTCCTGGGGCTTTCCCTGGCACAAGGTTTTTTCCCAAACCCCACAAAGCCCCCCCCCCCCATTAACATATCTTTTTCATTATTCTCCACATCTGTTCCACACCCAACATGCACAACATGATCACTCATGTTCCCATACCTCTACGCCCTTGCTGCCCACAGTTTACCAAGCATATCTATTCTATTTCACCTTCCCAGGGACATCCATGAGTATCACTTTGGGGCGAAGTCTAATTATTACTAGGTACTCTGCAGATGATTATAAATGTGGAGTTAGGATTAAGTAAATCTATCTTTTGTGACCTTACTCAAGGAACTAATTTTATTCTCAGGATCTAGTTTTGTTTCTTTAACCTTTTATGTTAGCTTTCTGATTGAGGGATAATCAGCCAGCTGCTGTTATTCTATTTTAATTCAGTGTGTAGAACACCAATCTGCACTTACATGTTAAAGTCTGTCAAGTACTGATGCTAAACTGCTAATTGGTATTTTATTTTGTCATCTTACTTGAAAAATTCACAAACCACCCATGTCTCTTGTGGCTTTTCTGTATTATAATTCTATGTACTTTAGAAACATCATTTTACCTTCTCAGAAGAGGAACAGTGAGAAGAATGGTGGGAGATTGCAGAATGGACCTGAGTCTTAATTTAAGTAATTTTTCCCACTATGCCTATGAAATAATGATGATTAGATCATTGTTCTTCATATCATCTCATAAACTTTCAAAATGTTAAGTGTTTCTAATTAAAATCAGTTAAATTAGATTAAATAAAACTGCTGGTGTTTATTCTTAAACACATTGCCACAGAATGTCTGTTCCAAATCTGACATCTGTGTTCCACTAATAGAGAAGTTAGGAGAACCATGACTGTTTACATCTCAAATCATTGGCATATTGGTTTTTTTTCTTTATAAGACTGTCTCACAGGCTTTCCCAAATCTCAAGGATTTTCAGCAGTTAAACAAACATAAAAATTCTTACTGTTAGATGGAATTACAATGAGGAGATTCTAAATTTTGTAAGGTTCAATTGAGACTTTTTTGTATATTGTGGTAATAGGATAGTCTCTCAATTGTGTGACCTGAAGCATGCACAATAGTATCAGCTGTTTCTGCTTTCTTATTCTAAACAATGTGTTTCCTATACTGTCATTAGGGAAGGCACCATTGAGAAGATTAAAATCATTTATAAATTGTTGAAAGCAACAATTGCAGTCACATGTACATTCCCTACAATGTACTCTCATTAAAAAATTGTGTTTACCAAGTCACTTCCTTTTACTTAAATGGGATTCTAGAATCCTATATATGCATACTATGAAATCATGAGAAAATGCTGACCTATGTTATTCCTGACTCAATAATTAAACATATATAATGTGTACGTGTGTTTGTATGGAGATTGCAGAGGGATCATACACACACATAAGGTTGCACATACTAAACCAAAGTAAATTTCTAGAAGGAATTGCTAAAATTAAATAAAAAAGAGATATCTATAGAGTCAATATCTAGAACAGTGGTTCTCAACCTATGAGTTGCAAACCTTTTGAGGGACACATACCAGACATCCTGGATATCAGATATTAACATTAGGATCTGTAATAGTAGCAAAATTACAGTTATAAAGTAGCTACAATTCCACACCTTATCTCCTAGATCAGGCAGACCTCCCCCATAAAATTTCCCCACTCTCTAGTTTTACTCCAGAGAACACACCCTTGAAATTACAGGCTCTTCATCCAAGAAGTACATATAAACATAAACACATACTCACATATACTATTTTTGCTCCATCTGGCAGACCTCCCCTACCTAAGCACAGGCCAAGGTTCCTAGCCCATACAGGTCTCCATCTTAGTTTCTTGCTTTCCCAATCTCTAGATTTTCTCCAGAAAACATACCCTTGCAACTTCAGTCACTGCATTGCAGAAGAACAGATTATCCCCTCACAAACATCCCTGCCCAATCACAGACCCTGACCAGCAGAAAAAAAATAGGCAGGTATGCTGCCTGTAGACTGCTCTACTACTTTTTCTTCTCCCTCTGGCAGACATACCTTTTTCCAACCACAGGCCACACCTGGTAAAGGCCATATTGAAAATCTATCCTATCACCAGTACTCCCTTTCTGTTTGTCACACCCCAACCCCAAACTCAAAAGGGCATAAAAGAAAAATACCTCAACATCAAAGATAGACATTACCTCAGAGTAGAGGGTTGGAAAATGTTTTCCAAGCAAATGGATCAAAGAAGCAACAAAATAGACATTAAACCAAAATTAATCAAAATATATGGAGAGGAATACTTCTTGTTTATCAAAGGAAAAATCATAAAGATGATACTTCCATTCTTAACATCTATGTCCTGAATACAAAAGCATTGATATTTATAAAGGAAATTACTTAAGCTTAATCACACATTGACCCTTATACATTAGTAGTTGGAGATTTCAATATCCTACTCTCACCAGTGGAAAGGGCATCCAGACAGAAATTAAACAACGAAACACTGGAGATAACAGATATTATGAACCAAATGGACCTTTCAGATATTTAGAGAATATTTTCCCCAATTCTAAAGAATAAATCTTCTTTTAAGAACCATGAATCTTTCTCCAAAATTAACTAGATATGCAGTCAAAAGCAGATCTCAATAGACACACAAAAATTGACATAATTCCCTGCATCCTATCACACTATCACAGATTAAAGCTGGACTTCAACAACAACAGAAACAAGAGTAAGTCTACAAATTCATGGGTAATGAAAAATTTTCTACTAAATTAATAATGGGTCAAGACCAAATCAAAGAAGAAATTTAAAGTTTTTCTTGAATTCAATGAAAAGTATGGCACAGTATTCTTAGATTTATGGGGCACAATGAAAGCAGTGCTAGGAGGAAAGTTTATAGTAAAATGGGCCTATGTGACAAAATTGGGGAGATTTCATACTAGCAACTTAACAGAAAAACTGAAAGCACTAGAACAAAAAAGAAGCAAGCATATCCATGGGAAGTAGACAGCAGGAAATAATCAAACTGAGAGCCAAAATCAATAAAAAAAGAAACAAAAAAGCAATACAAAGAAGTAATTGAAGAAATAGTTGATTCAGTAAGAAATCCAAAAAGGTAGATGAATCCTTGTGCAAGCTAACTAAAAGTCAGAGAAAACATTCAAATAAACAAAATCAGAAATTAAAATGGGGACATAACAATAGATACTGAAGCATACCAGAGACTCCTAAAATTGAAAAATTTAAAAGAAATGGATAATTTCCTTGATAGATAACACTTACCACAATAAAGTCAAGAAGAGATAAACTACTTCAACTGACCTACAAACTCTAAAGAAATAGAAACAGTCATTAAAAGTACTTCAACCATAAAAGTCCAGTAGCAGAAAGTTTTAGATAAGAATTCTAACAGACTTTGAAACAACAGTTAATATCAATACTCCTCAAAAATATTCCACAAAATAGAAACAGAATGAACATTGCCAATTTTATTTTATAAGGATACAGTTACCTGAAAATCTACATAAAGAAATAAGATAAATGAAGTATGCCGAGTGGATAAAAATTGGAAAGGAAGAAGTCAAAGTATCACTATTTGCATATAATTTAATAATATACATAAGAAACCTCAAAAATTCTATCAGGGAACTTCTGAATCTGATAAATACCTTCAGTTATTTTTCTAGATATGAAATTAATAAAAATATCAGTAACCCTCCTATATACAAATTACAAAAAGACTGAGGAAGAAATCAGGGAAGCAACACCCTTCATGATTGCCACAAACAAACAAAAAATCCTGGGGTAACCCTAACCAAGCAAATGAAAGATTTTATGATAAAATCTTCCAACTTTTGGAGAAAAAAATGAATAAGTTATCAAAAGATGGAAAGGGAACCCATGCTCCTTGATAGGTAAAATTTGCATAGTAAAAATAGCTATCTTGCTAAGAGTAATTTGCAGGTACAACGCAATCTCCAGCAAAATTCCACAAATACTTTAATAACCTTTAAAGGACAATGCTCAATTTCATAGGGGAAACCAAAAATGGAACAAACAACAGAAAAAAAAAACAACCAAAAAACCCAGCAAAAATTGGAATACTTAATACAATCTAGACCAATAAAAGAATTTCTAGAGGTATCACCATCTCTGATTTCAAGCTATACCTAGAAAGCTATAGTAATAGGCATGTAAAGAGATATGTTGATCAAAAGAATCTAAGGGAAGACCAAGACATAAATCCACACACCTTGAACATCTAATGTTTGAGAAATAAGCAAGAAATACACAATGGCAAAAAAAAATCATCTTTGAAAAATAGTGCTTATCCAAATGGATATGTGCATATAAAAGAATAAAAATAGATCCATATTAATCTACATGTATAAAATTCAATTGCATTTGAACAAATGACCTCAACATAAAACCAGACAGACTGAACCTTATAGATGAGAAAATAGGAATATACTTGGACACATTGGCACTGAAGAAAATTTCCTAAATAGAACAAAGGTGATGCAGACACTAAGAACAACAATTAATAAATGGGACCTCAAGAACCTGATAATCTTCCGTAAGGCAAATAATACCATCATGGAAAAAAATGGCAACCTACAGATTGGGGAAAGTTTTTACCAACTCCACATCCAATAGAGATAATATTCAAAATATATAAAGAATACAAGAATATAGATAACAATAAACCAAATAATCCAATTTTTAAAAATAAGGTACAGATCTGAACAGAAAATTCTCATGAGATGAATGTGAAGTGACTGAGAAACACTTAAGGAAATATTCAACATCCTTAGCTATGAGGCAAATACAAATTAAAACAAATTTGGGGTGGCTAGGATGAACAGCACAAAAAAGAGCTCATGCTGATGAGGATGTAGAGCAAAGGACTACTTACACCTCTATTGCAGGTGACAGTTCAAACTTGTACCGTAACTGTGAAAATCAAAATGGTAGTTCATTAGGAAATTGTGAACAAGATCCAGCTATGCAATGCAGGCATATACCCAAGAGACAACCATCCTATCAGTGACACTTGCTATGTTCATAGCTGCTTTGTTTTCAATAGCAAGGAACTGAAAACAACCTAGATGTTCCTCAACCAAAGAATAAATAAATAAAAAAAATCTTATATTTACATTGTGGATTATTACTCTGTTAAGAGACAAAAAAATAACATCATGAAATTTGCAGACAAATGGAGGAAACTAGATTAAAAATCATCCTGAGGGAGGCAGCCCAATACCAGAAAGACAAATGTGATGTTAACTCACTTATAAAAATATTGATCTTAAGGATAAGTAAAGCATATTCACACTACAACCCAAAGACCTAGAGAAGTTAGGTAATGAGGGGAGGCCTAGTGGGAAGCATGAATCTCCCTGGGAAAGTGATATATAATAGATATTTTGGGTGAACTTTGTAGACTATTGGTACAGGAGGGATCAGGTAGATGAGGGAGGAATGTAGGGAGGGAGTATGGGGAAAGACAACTGAAATGGATGGGCATTGAGGTGGCTGTATGGAAACCTAGTGCAGTAGAAACGTTTTGGAACCTATGAGGTTGACCCTAATGAGGACTCCAAGTAAGTGCATATGGAGCTGGAACCAGCCATCTTCTGATACTAGGCTAGGCTCTCAGTTCAGGGACTGTGATAAAACCCAGGCATCAAATTTAAGGCCCACAACCTGCCCGGTCTGCAAAATGTGCTGACGTAATGGTGGTTCAGTGCTTGAAGCAGCGGCCAACAAATGACTAGCCTTTACTGAGACCCACAATATGAGAGGGAGGACATGCCAAACAGTGCTAGATAGCTGTAATCTAGGAGTCAAATGCCTCAGAGACCTAGGATACAGCCAAAGAGGACTGACACATGAATGAAAATGTCAATGAAATAATTCCTAATGATATTCTGCTATACTCATGGGATCTGTCTAGCCCAATCATCATCAGGCTTCTTTCCACCATTTGTGGGAGTAGATACAGACATCCACAGCCAAACATTAGGTGGAACTCCACAGAAGAGGGGTAGGATGCATGGTAGGAACAAGAGGGTTAGAGGACGCCTGAAGGATAGGGCCCAACTAAGACAGACTCATCTAAGAATGATTCATGGGTGCTCACAGAGACTGAAGGGGAAACCACAAAGCCTGCACAGGGGTCTAAGCCCTCTGTATACATGTTGTGGTTCTTTGGCTTATATTTCTGTTGGATTCCTAACAATAGGAGTGAGGGTGTCTCTGAATGTTTACTTTAGTATTCATGTATCATTTTTTTATGATCTGCTTTCAGTATTTACAATGACATAATGTCTTGCAACACTTATTTGTTTTGATACGTGGTACTCATTTTATTCCCCGATGTATTACTACTACTTTCCTCTCCTTTAAAAATAATAGGACAATCTATGGAGAAACATTTCAATGTCATGGAAATTTTCTCAGTCATTGAAGTTGCAAAATGATTATTTTCCAAGTATAATATTCCCTTAAGTTAATCACTTATATCTCACACCCCTCTTTTTACTTATATATATGTATATGGATTTATTTATTTATTTATTTATTTTTATATGTGATGATTGTAGACTTGTGGGTTTTTATTTTATCAGTTATTCTTTAGGTTTCACAAATATATTGATGCTCAAATGACTGTAAATTTGACAAATAGAATTCCAAGAAGAATCTTTAGTTCTCTACTTATGAATTAACTCATTGATCATAAGTTTTTAATTGATTTGTGTGATTCTTGATCTTACTAAATTTCTTTGGCTAGTTATGCATCCCAGATTGGTCTGGAACTTGGAGCAATCCTCTTGTAAATATGGTGAGTTACATGAGTAGAGATGTGCAGCACAATGCCTACCAACATTAATTATTTTGTAATAGACATACTCTCTATGAGTCTATAAGGATCATTTTCATATAAACTGCCAAACCAAGATTAAAAATAGATCCAAAAATCTTAATGGTATAATAACTTGTTTAGTTCCTACTCTTTTGTCAAGAAAAAAATATAGCATGTATTTTAAATAAAATTAAGTTCATTTCCATTTTCTTTCATATTAACTTTTCTCATCTTTGTACTCATTGAAGTGATTTGGGGGTCTTTTTGACTGTAGATAACAGGCAAACATCAAAGATATTTTTGAAAATCTATTCAGAGAAGGATCATTTCCATAAATATCCTTTACTCCCATGGTCCTATTGTGTAGGGTCAATATATTTCTTTCTGGATTTGTGTTTTTATTTTCTTTTTTTCTGTTTATGTTTTCTTATTTCTCAAGTTCTTATACACAAATGTTTATAAATATGATTATATTCCTTTTTTTGCTTTTAATTTCAAACATAGTTTCACTCTCCTGGATTTAATATCATGTATTACTTCATTTTGCTGTGAGGTTTGATAAGACCCATTTGTATGAATGAGGCATAGCTTATTTAACATGTCTCCAAGCATGCAAATCTATGCAATTTCTAGTATTTCACAACTTACAAATAATGCACAAAATATATTCTTTTCATATGTATTTTGCATTGTAAGGAGGAATACCACTAATTGGAAAGGTAAAAGTCTGTTGGTGGTTATGAGATTTTCCACTTTAGATTTTACATATCTTTTGTACTGCCAAATCTATTCTGACAATGTATTTTCTTTAGCCTCTGCAGGCAATTTATGCAATAGTTAATATGATTCTGATATTTCTTCTTCCGTCATTTTTCCCATTTCATTAAATCTTTTTTTATTTAAATAGGTAGTTTCATTGTAGTCAATCAAACTACAGAGGTAACTTACTCCCTTTTTGGATATTTTGATTGTTTCAATTCATATTTACAGAATCATTGTTTCATGATCAAGGTCATGCCATTAGAATAGTATTTTTATTTCTTTTATGTAATGGCCTCATGTTATGTTTGCTGGTCATAAAGGCTAAGCAAGAGATCAAATAGTCTTGCCGATATGTTTAAGAAGTCCACATCACCTCTGAAAGAACTCTGTTAAGAGACTTTAAAAATTCAATGGACCAGTCAGAAGAACAGGTGAGTGACCCAACAACCAGATGAACTCTCCCATTTGCTAAAGCTGATTCTCAAAGACCCTTTCCTCTTCTCAATGATCCCATTCCATCAGTATCTCTTGCAATTTCTGTGTACTAGGTCCCTAATCTGCCAGGCTTCCACTGCTCAGGTATAGGCCACACTGGTCAGAAGCACAGGTGGGTGAGTACTAGCCAGGTAAACTTCTCAACTCCCTGGATTCAGTTCCCCAAGACTCATTCCACTGCCCCACTCCCACCTTACCTACCACACTGCTCTCATGCCTCTAGCCCAAATCTAGCAGTATTTTGCTGTCCATTTGTAGGAAATGTCTGTCAGAAGAACTGCCCCAGCCCAGATAATTCAGAAATACAAATAGTCTAACTCAAGTAGAAACTCCCTGCTAGACCACAGAACACACCTGTGACAAGAAAACAAATAGGAAGTAAACAAGCAAATCTCCTCTACTCATTTCAGTACCCCCAAATATCCATTCATTTCCTCATGACTTTATCCCATTCTCTAAATCAAGCAAAGACAAAGAGATCTCTCAATTACTATAGGACAAAAAATGTTATGACAAAGTCAAATTTAAATAGGTGTGCTATAATTTGCTAGAATGAGATCTCTCTGATTTGTTTATGAAGGCACTTACTGCTATGAACTTTACTGTTAGCACCAATTTTATTGTCTCTTCTAAATATGGATATATCTTGTATTTATTTTCATTGAAGTCCAGGAAGGTTTTAATGTCTTTATTTTTGCCTTTGAAAGTCTGGTAGAATTCTGTTCTGAAACTGTCTGACTTTCACAAAAAGAGCTAATACCAATATACCTCAAATTATTCTACAAAATAAAAACAGAAATAAAGTTGCCAAATTCATTTTCTAGGGCAACAGTCACCCTGATATCCAAACTATACAAAGATTCACCAAAGAAAGATAATTACATATAATTTTCCTCATGCCAAAATATACAATAAAATACTTGTAAACCAAATCCAATAATACAATTCACTGTGACCAAGGCGACTTGATCCCACAGATGTTGAGATGCTTCAACAAATTAAAGTCTGTCCATGTAATCCACCATATAAAGAAACTGAAAGAAAAAACATAATAATCTCATCAGATGCTGAAAATTCTTTGATAAAATCTCATATCCATTTGTGACAAAATCTTGGAACAATTAGGGAAAAAAGTGTATACCAAAGTCTAATAAAGGAAGTTTACAACAAGTCAATAGCCAATATCAAATTAAATGGTAAGAAACTCAAAGCATTTCTTTCAACATGGCTGTCCACCCTCACTATGCATGTGGAATATTTCTTTACACTGTATGAATATATGTTGCTATGATTGGTTTAATTAAGAAGCTGAATGGCTATAGGATAGGGCCATTTCAGGTTTCCTCTCCTCAGCTGCCCAAAGATCTAGCTGGGGACATCTCTATGGACATCTGGGAACACCTCTAGAGTCAAGACTCTTGCCAACCCAAAAATGGCTCCCTAAATTAAGATATATACTTCCCTGCCCCCATATCCACCCTTCCTCCATCCCAACCATCCCATTCACCCAAGCTTTCCCAATCCTCCCCTTTTCACTTTTTTCTCCCCATCTCCCCTTATCCTCATCCCACCCCACCCCCCCAGTTTCCAATTTTGCCTGGCAATCTTGTCTCCTTCCAGTATCCAGGAGAATAAATATATGTTTTTTTGGGTGGGGTTCACCTTCTTATTTAGCTTCTCTAGGGTCATGAATTATAGGCTCAATGTCCTTTATTTGTGGCTAAAATGCACTTATGAGTGAGTACATACCATATTCATCTTTTTGGGTCTGGGTTACCTCACTCACGATAGTGTTTTCTATTTCCATCCATTTGCATGCAAAATTCAAGATGTCATTGTTTTTCTTTTTTTTTTTACTGCTAAGTATTACTCTAATGCATACATATTCCACACTTTCTTTATTCATTCTTCCATTGAGGGGTATCTAGGTTGTTCCAGCTTTTGGCTATTACAAATAATGCTGCTATGAACATAGTTGAACAAATGCTTTTGTAGTATGATAGAGCATCTCTTGGGTATATTCCCAAGAGTGGTATTGCTGGATCCTGGGCCCCTGTCCCCCTCCCCCTCCCTCTCCAGTCCAAAGAGCAGTCAAGGTTCCCTGCCCTGTGGGAAGTCCAAGGTCCTCCCCCTTCCATCCAGGTCTAGGAAGGTGAGCATCCAAACAGACAAGGCTCCCACAAAGCCAGTACATGCAGTAGGATCAAAACCCAAAGCCAGTACATGCAGTAGGATCAAAACCCAGTGCCATTGTCCTTGGTTTCTCAGTCAGTCCTCTTTGTCAGCCATGTTCAGAGAGTCCAGTTTGACCACATGCTCTATCAGTCCCAGTCCAGCTGGCCTTGGTGAGCTCCCAGTGGTTCAGCCCCACCGTCTTAGTGGGTGAGCGCACTCCTCGCGGTCCTGACTTTCTTGCTCATGTTCTCCCTCCTTCTGCTCCCCATTTGGACCTTGGGAGCTCAGTCCAGTGCTCCAATGTGGGTCTCTGTCTCCAGCTTCATCCATCGCCAGATGAAGGTTCTATGGTGATAAATGGGAGGAGGGGAGAAGGTGGAAATTTTTAATTAAAAATAAAATAATAATAATAATAATAATAATAATAATAATAATAATAATAATAATAATAGAAGCTGAATGGCCAAAAGCTAGACAGGATAAAGTTAGGCGGGAGAACCAAACTAAGAATACTGGGAAAAAGAGAGGTAGAGTCTGATGAATTATAAGCCAGACACAGAGAGAAAACAGGAGGTACAAGATGAAAGAGATGACAAAAATGTAGATTAATTAAGATGGGTTAACTTAAGGTGTAAGAGTTATCTAGTAACAAGCCTGAGGTACTGGTCAAGATTTTATACTTAATAAGTTTTCCTGTTCTGATTTGGGAGCTGGCTTGTGGGACAGAAAAATCCGCTAATAAATAATTCCCAACATCTGGACACATATATCAACACAAGACCTGAGAAAGCATAAAAAGGATCTAAACACACAAAAAGAGATCCAATCTTGTCTTTCTCCTGTTGTTTCTCTCATGTCTGTCACAGTACAGAAACATGCCTTCTGGCAGTTTACTAGCACACCAGGAGCTAAGCCGCATGACAGATCCCACAGTGTCTCACATGGGATATGTAGCAGAGAGGTGTCTTCCAGATGGTGCCCAAGGGCTTGAGCCATCACTATAAGCTCCACCAGACTACTGCATGAAATATTTAGGCTTTTTCTCATATAGAGAGAAACGGTTAGAGAAGTTAAGTAAAGACAGATCCAAATGGAAAGAAACTCTGAAGAAGTTACAGTGTTTAAAAATGTACAAAGGAGGGGGCATCTGGGACCTCTGAGGGATTAGGCAGGAAGCAGAAATCTCTGCAGGGCCAGGCATGAGTCTGGGACCTCAGAGGGAATAGGCTTGAGCCAGGACCTCTGTGGTTCCGGGCAATGGTCTGGGATATAAAAAGTAATAGGAAGAAACCCGAAACGTCTGCAGATTCAAGCATGAATCTTGGACCTCTGAGGGAGTAAGCCTGAGCCAAGTCTTCTTGTTCTGGGCATACCCGAGCCTGGGAACTCTGAGGCAGTAGACAGGAACCAGAGACCCTTGCAAGACCAACTCCATGCCAGGGACTTCTGCAAGAGGGAATCCAGACCAGGATTTACAAAAACAGGTCAAAGCCGGTAACCTAGGCCAAAGTAGGCCTGAGACAGCAAACTCCATCCTTCTTCTGCATACAAGAAATACACCTCAACCTCAAAGACAGACATCACCTAAGAGTAAAGGGTTGGGAATATTATTTCAATCAAATAGACCTAAGAAACAAGCAGGTGTAGCTATCCTAATATCTAACAAAATAGACGTCAAGCTAAATTCAATCAAAAGAGACAAAGAAGGTTATTACATATTAGTCACAGGAAAAATCCATCAAGGCACTCTCATATGTAAAAGAAACACTTCTAAAGCTTAAGTCATATATTAAACCCCATACACACTAATATAGGGAGACTTCAACATTCCCCTTTTACCACTGGATAGGTCAGTCAGACAAAAAATGAAGACAGAAATAAGGGAACTAACAGAGGTTATGACTCAAATGGACTAAACAGATATCTATAGAATATTCCATCCAAATGTAAAAGAATACACTTTCTTCCTGGCACCTCATAAAACCTTCTCAAAAATTGACCACATACTCGGTAACAAAGCAAACCTCAACAGTTACAAAAAAAAATTGGAATAATCCAATGTACCTTATCAGATCACCATGGTTTAAAACTAGAAGTCAACAGCAATGCTGATTCCAGAGAACACACAAACACATTGAAATTAAACAATGCTCACCTGAATCATCAATAGATCCAGGAAGAAATAAAGGAAGAAATTCAAAGCTTCCTAAAATTCAGTGAAAATGACCACATAATATACCCAAATTTATGTGAAACAATGAAAGCGATGTTAAGAGGAAGTTCATAGCACTAAATGCCTACATAAAGAAGCTGGAAAAAAAAAACCCACACTAGTGAATTAGCAAAACATTTGAAAACGTTAGAATAAGACAAAGAGAACTAGATGGGAGGAAATAATCCAATTCAAAGCTGAAATCAATAAAATAGAAACAAAGAAAACAATGCAAAGAATCAATGAGACTAAAAGTTGGTTCCTTGAGAAAATCAACAAAATAGACAAACATTTATCCAAACTAACCAAAAGGCAGAGATAGCATATCCAAATTAACAAAATCAGAAATAAAAAGTGGGATCTAACAACAGACATGAAGAAATAGAGATAATCATCACGTCATATTTCAAAAGCCTATAGTCCACAAAAATGGAAATATTAAAGGAAATGAACAACATTCTGGATAAATTTCACTTACCAAAATAAAATCAATACCAGATAAGCAAATTAAACAGACCTATAACTGCCGAGGAAATAGAAACAGTCATCAAAAGTCTCCCAACCAAAAAAAAAAAAAAGAAAAAAAAAGCTCAGGACCAGATGGTATCAGGACCAGATGGTTTCAGCTCAGAATTCTACAAGACTTTCAAAGAAGGACTAATACTAATACTCCTCAAATTATTCCACACAATAGAAACAGAAGGAATATTTTCAAATCTTTATGAGGCTACAATTACTCTGATACCCAAACCACAGAAAGACATTACTAAGAAGGAGAATTACAGACCAATCTCACTCATGAACATTGATGCAAAAATACTAAATATTGGGAGTTGGGAGGACCTTGGACTTAGCATAGAGTGGGGAACCCTGATGGCTCCTTGGCCTTGAGAGGGAGGGAGGGGAGGTATGAGTGGAGGGAAGGGGAGGGAAGGGGGAGAAGGAGGGGCGGGAAGGGGGAGGAGGAGCGGAGGGAGGGGGAGGAGGAGGGAAGGAGATGGAAATTTTTAAATATAAAAAAAAATAAACCATGAGAAAGAAAAAAAAAGAATGAAAAAAAAATAAAATGTATTGTAAAAAAAATACTAAATAAAATACTGACAAATCTAATCCAAGAACACATAAGAACCATCATACACCATGATCAAGTCGGCTTCATCCCAGAGATGCAGGGATGGTTCAACATGAAAATCTGTCAATGTAATTGACCATATAAACAAACTGAAAAATAAAAGCCACATGATCATCTCATTAAATGCCAAAAAAGCTTTCAACAAAATAAAACATCCCTTCATGATAATGGTCTTGGAGAGAGCGGGGATACAAAGAACATACCTAAACATATTAAAGGCAGTATACATCAAGCTAATAACCAACATCAAACTAAATGGAGAAAAACTCTCAGTGATTCCACTGAAATCAGGAACAAGACAAGGTTGTCTACTCTCTTCATATCTATTCAATATAATTCTTGAGGTCTCAGCTAGAGGAATAAGACACTAAAAGGAGATTAAGAGGATAGAAATAGGAAAGAAAGAAGTCAAACACTCAGTGTTTGCTGATGATATGATAGTTTACATAAACTATACCAGAAATTCTAACAAGAAACTTCTACAACTCATAAACACTTTCAGTAATGTAGCAGGATACAAGATTAACTCAGAAAATCAGTAGCCCTCATGTACATAGATGATAGAAGAAAAAAATGATAAAAAAAGAAATCAGAGAAACAATACCTTTCACAATGGTCAAAGATAGAATAAAATATCTTGGAGTTACTCTAACAAAACAAGTAGAAGACTTGTTTGACAAGAACCTTAAATATTTGAAGAAAGAAATTGAAGAAGACACAAGAAATTGGAAAAATCTCCCATGTTCTTGAGTAGGCAGAATTAACATAGTAAAAATGCCAATTTTGCCAAAAACAATCTACAGATTCAACTCAATGCCCATCAAATTCCCAGCAAATTTCTTCACAGACTTTGAAAGAACGGTACTCAACTTCATAAGGAAAAGCAAAAAACCCAGGATAGCCAAAACAATCCTGTACAATAAAAGAACATCTGGAGGCATCACAATCCCTGATTTTAAACTCTACTACAGAGATATAGTACTGAAAACAGCCTGGTATTGACATAAGAACAGACAGGAGGACCAAAGGAACCAAATAGAAGATGCAGATATTAATCCACATACCTTTGAACACCTGATTTTTAACAAAGAAGCAAAAAATATCAAATGGAAAAAAGAAAGCATATTTAACAAGTGGTGCTGGCATAACTGGATATCAACAAATAGAAGAATGAAAATAGACCCATATCTATCACTATGGACAAAACTCAAGTCCAACTGGATCAAAAACCTCAACATAAAGCCAGCCACACTGAACACTATAGAAGAGAAAGTGAGATGTACACTTGAATGCATTGGTACAGGAGACTACTTTCTAAATATAATCCCAGCAGCACAGACAGTCAGAGAAACAATTAATAAATGGGACCTCCTGAAACTGAAAACTTCTGTAAAGCAAATGACATGTTCAAAAAGACAAAACAACAGCCTACAGAATGAGAAAAGAGCGTCACTAACCCCACAACAGACAGAGGTTTAATCTCAAAAAATATAAAAAGAACTCAAGAAATTGGTCATCAAAAAACATTTAATCTAATAAAAATGGAGTACAGACTTAAACAGAGAACTCTCAATGGAGGAATCTAAAATGGCTGAGAGAGACTTAAAGAAATGTTCAACATTCTTAGTTATCAGAGAAATGCAAATCAAAACTCTGAGATTCCATCTTATACCTGTAAGATTAGCTTAGATCAAAAACACTGATGACAACTTATGTTGGAGAGGTTGTGGGGGAAAGGGAGCACTTCTGCACTGCTGGTGAGAATGCAAGCTGGTACAACCCCTTTAGTTGTCAGTGTGGCAATTTCTCAGAAAATTAGGAAAAAAACTTCCTCAAGACCCAGTAATACCACTTTTGGGTATTTATCCAAAGGATTCTCAATCATGCCACAAGGACATGTTCTCAGCTATGTTCATAGCAGCAGTGTTTGTCATAGCCAGGACCTGGAAATAATGTAAATGCCCCTCGACTGAAGAATGGCTAAGGAAAATGTTGTAATTTAGACAATGGAGTACTACACAACAGAAAACAATGACAGCTTGAGTTTTGCAGGAAAATGGATGGAGCTAGAAAACATTGCTTTTGAGTGAGATAACCCAGAACAGAAAGATAATTATCATTTGTGGTTTTTAAACATAAAGCAAAGAAAACCAGCTTACAAACTACAACCCCAAAGAACTGAGACAACAATGAGTACACTAAGAGGGACTTACATGGATATAATCTACATGGGAAGTAGAAAAGGACAAGCTCTCCTAAGTAAATTAGGAGCATGGAGACCTTGGGGGAAGGATTGAAGTGGGAGGGTAAAGGCAGGGAGGAGAACAGAGAAAAATATAGAGCTCAATAAAAATAAATAAAAAAGGGAGAAAAAGAAAAAAATGTACAAAGGCTTGGGAGAGAAAAGAAAAAGGGTATAATCGGTCAATATAGATACACACATATATATTTACATATATTGTTTTAAATATTTTTATTATATATAGTTTTAAATAAAGTACTTAAAAGGAATAAGACAAAAATATAATAAGCCACATAAAAATGGGATTCTTTATGTTAATGTGTTGTCTTTAGATTTTCCGATTGTTAATAAAGAAACAACAGCTGCTAAGACACATTGAATTATGAATCTGACTCATAAAACCACCCTGTATATTTTAAACATGTCTTGACTTCAAAATGGAAGTCAAAAGATATGCTACTTTGGGGAAGAGTTTACGCTTTTATTTCCACAGGAAATGAGAAGCTATGGAGTCTTTCCAGATTGACATGGATCAGATTTCATTGAGGAATATCCCATGAAAATCTTGGCTACAGACATAAAGAAATAATCCTAGAAAAACTACAAAACATACAATGTGACTTTTACCTGCTCAAACGCAAAACCAAAAAAAAAAATCAACTTTTGTTTAGTACAACATGCAGTCTATACTTTTATTAATACACTTATCTATGTTACCTTTATAAGTTTATGTATTTTCAGAATGTGTGTACCAGACACCAATGAAAATTGATCACCAAGGTCATCTAGAATCAAAATGCCTCTGGTGCAGTCTCTTTAGAATTCTGGACCCAGACCTGCTTCAAGTCTACTTGCTGAGATGCTCCAGCCTCATTGAATACTTTTCAAGACTTAACAATTATCCTGATTTTATCCAGGTTTCCTCAAAGATTTTAGCACTCCCAGACAATGGGGATCAGTTTAGAAAAAGCAATGACCATGCTTCTAAAAGATGGGTTATAGATGTTTGTTATCTTTTAAGGGGGTTGGTAATGAGTTGTTATTGGTCACAGTAGAAAAAGGGCTAAACAAAAGAATTAAATCCAAATATCTATTTCTAGAGAAAAAATGGGGAAATAACAGGAATGATAGGAAAAAGTTTAGATTATTGAGCCTACTTTAATCCAAAAAACAACTATTAATCTCAAAATATTTTATACATTAGTATGGAGTTTGGAAACATTGATAAAAATCTAAAGCTATTTTTGCAATACTATATGTATATTTCTACCCTTGTTTGGAGTGTTGTGTTTATGCCACTCACTTAAAATGCAATATATAATTAAAAATACAGATTAATACTTAATAATCTATAACAGTCAAAATTTATATTGTTAGGCATGTTTTCAAAGACATACACAGATATATTTACATAGATGATAGATAGATAGATAGATAGATAGATAGATAGATAGATAGATAGATAGATAGATCTCCAAACATTTTAAAGTTCTACAGAATATGGCATTTAATATGTTTAATAACCTAAGGTTTATAATGACAGTGAGACACATCTTCTCTTGACAGCACCAATCTACTTCAAAAAAAGGATTATGGACATCAAAGAACCTCTATATGGGGTTTGATTCTTTATGGTAATAATGGCCATTTGGGCAAATAAACTGCCCATGCCTCAATTGTTGACAGTGTATTATCCAAACTGGTCCATCAAGACGCAAAAGAAAGTGACTGCCAAGTTTTGCCAAGAATATGTAAGACAGTCATTTAAAATTTCCTGCTTCTCAAAAATTTCTGGCAGGTATACTATACTAGGCCTATAGGACAAAGTTGGATCACCCAATGTCACAGAAGAACATTGGATGACTGTCCAGGCTGCCTGCTGTCCATGTCATTAAGCAATATTATGCCCTTCTGGGATCTTTGAGGGAGTTAAAGACTAAATAATTAATGTTACAGTTTCCTTAATTTTGATAAAAAGTAAGTTAGGTATAAAACCTTAGACTCACAAAGATAAAATAAATAATATAACATTTTCTTTAAATTTACCAATGAAAAATGAATTAGATATTATAAATGTAATACTTACTTGAAAATTGTTTTTGTTGTGTAAAATTTTACTATATTAAAGTATCACCTTCTTTTTTAATTAGACAAAAAGGAAGAAATATGGAATATTCCTTGACACTGTATAAATATATGTTGTTGTAATTGGCTTAATAAAGAAGCTGACTGGTCAATAGCTGAACAGGGTAAGTTAGGCAGGAGTATCAAACAAAGGACACTCGGAAGAAGAGGGCAGAATCAGAGGAGTTGGGATCCAGATGGGGAGAAGAAAACAGGAGGTGCAAGATGAAAGAGAAGTAACACTGTGTAGTAGAATGTAGGGTTAACTTAAGTTGTAAGAATTAGCCAGTAACAAGCCTGAGCTATTGGAAAATCATTTATAATTAATATTAAAATCTCTTTGCTGTTATTTCTGAGCACCTACTAAAATACAGGGACATTCTTACTACACATGTGTATTCAATACAGTATTTGAAGTTCTAATTTCATCAATAAGACAACTAAAAGCAATAAATGGTATGGAAATTGGAAAATAAATCAAATTCTTATATTGGTATTTACAGATGATATAATACTATATATAAAATTCTACCAGGGGAATCAAACTGCTAATAAACATATTTAGAGAAGTAGTTGTATACAATATTAGCTAAAAAAATAGTAGTCCTATTATATACACATCACAAATAGAATAAGAAGGAAATCAGAAAAACAATATCCTTCACAATAGTCACATATAATATAAAATATCTTTCAGTGACTCTAACCAATACGTGTAAGAACTGTATGACAAAATCTTAAAGTATTTGGAAAAAAATGAAAAAGATATGATTTCCTGTGTTCATGGATCAGTGGGATTAATATAAGAAAGATGGACATCTTGCCAAAAGAAATTTGTAAATTTGTAAATTTCAGTGCAATCACAATAAAAATTACAGCCCAATTCATTACAGGCCCTGAAAGAACAATACTGAACTTCATATGAAAAAAAAACCCTGCAGGTAGCCAAAGAAATCTTATATAATAAAGTACATTCCAGAGGTATCAACATCCTTAATTTCAAGCTGTGCTAAAGAGATGTCATGATAAAAATTGCATGGTATTAATATAAAAAGTCACCTTGATCACTAGAATCTAATCGAAGGCCCAAATGTAAATTTGAACACCTATGGATACTTCTGTTTTGATAAGGTAGTCAAAAATCCACAATATAAAAAAGAAAGCATCTTCAACAAATGGTGATGGTCTAAATGGATGTCTGTTTGTAGAAGAATGCAAATAGATCCATATCTACTACCCTTTATGCAACTCAAGTCCAAGAAGGTCAAGTCCTCACCATAGAACTAGACACCCTAAACCTGATAGAAGAGATGTGAAGCAAAGGAAACACTCCTCCACTGCAGGTGGGAATGAATACATATATATAGAAAACTGGGAATTGATATACCTCAGGACCCAGTTATCCCACTTAATCACATACACTGCATCACAAATGAACTACAGCCTCATCATTGGTTTATGTCAGTTTCTCTCAGGCTAATGTATACTTCTCAAGGATAAAAAATGAAATGTATGGAAATTATGGAAGTGGATATTGTCCAACCCTTGTTAAGAAATGACCTAGTTACTTTTCTCAAAGTAACTTTTCTCAAAGAGCACCCAAAGGATGCTCCATCCCAAATATACTTGCTCAAGTATGTACAAAGCAGCTTTATTCATAATATCCAGAAAGTGGTAATAAGCTAGATGTTCCTTAACAGATGAATGGATAAAGAAAATGTGGTACATATTCACAATGGAGTATTACTCAGCTGTTAAAAACAATGATTTTATGAAATTCGCAAGAAAATAGATGAATTAGAAAAATTATCCTGAGTAGGTTAGCCAGACTCAGAAAAGAAAACATGGTATATACTTACTTATAAGTGAATATTACTTTAAAAATAAGAGCTCAATGTCTTTTATAATTCATGATCCTAGAGAAGCTAAATAGGAAGGTGAATGCAAAGAAAAACATGTAGTTGTCCTCCTGGATATTGGACATAGACAAGATTACCAGGCAAAAATTGAGAGCTTGGGGGTGCGGGTGGGGTGGGGGTAAGGGGAGATAGGGAGAGAGAAGTGAGAAGGGGAGGATGGGGAGAGCTTGGGGGAAAGGGATGGTTGGGATGGAGGAAGAGTGGATATGTGAGCAGGGAAGTATATATCTTAATTAAGGGATCCATTTTAGGGTTGGCAAGAGACAGGACTCTAGAGGGGTTCCCATGTGTCCAAGGAGATGTCCCCAGCTTCTTTGAGCAGCTGAGGAGAGGGCACCTGAACTGACCCTATACTATAGCTACATTGATGAATATCTTGCATATCACCATAGAACCTTCATCTGGCAATGGATGGAAATAGAGGAAGAGACCCACATTTGAGCACTGGACTGAGCTTCCAAGGTCCAAATGAGGAGCAGAAGGAAGGAGAACATGAGCAAGGAAGTCAGGACCGCGAGGGGTGTGCCCAACCACTGTGACGATGGGGCTGATCTAATAGGAACTCACCAAGGCCAGCTGGACTGGGACTGATGGAGCATGTGATCAAACCGGACTCTCTGAACGTGGCTTACATGTAGGGCTGACTAAGAAGACAAGACAATGGCACTGGGTTTGGATTTTACTCCATGTACTGGCTTTGTGGGAACCTAGTCTGTTTAGATGCTCACCTTCCTAGACCTGGATGGAGGGGGTAGGACCTTGGACTTCCCACAGGGCAGGGAACCTTGACTGCTCTTTGGACTGGAGAGGGTGGAGGAGGGGGGATGGGGGGAGGGGAGGGAAATGGGAGGAGGTGAAAATTTGTATTATTATTATTAATAATAATAATAATAATAATGATAAATAAGAGCTAATCATTCTAATACCAGAGAGGCTTAGAAACAAGGAACACATAATGGGACACACAAGGATCTTTCCAGAAAGGGAAAGTAGGAAAGATTCCACCATTAAATTGGGAGTAGATGTAGTTGGGATCAAGTTGGGGAACAGCATGGGGAAATTACTGGGGTAAATGACTGGAATTGAGGGTATTTAATAAGTGAAGTAGAAACCTAGTGAAATGGAATTCCATTGAATCTTCAAGAGAAATCCTAGCAAAGACTAACAAAGTAATGGTTGACACAGAGTCTAAACTCAACATTTTTAATAACCAGATAAGGTCTCAAATGTGACAGACGGGAAATCAACCCAACCACAAAACCTTCCAACTACAGTTTTGCTTGCCTGTCCTGTGTTCTGGGACTGGAGAATAGCAGAATCATCCTCAAAGAGACCAGAGAGACTTTATCAAGCATCTAATAACAGCAAATGCAGAGGCCCACAATTAAACATTAGGTGCAGTTCAGGGAGTACTGAAGAGGATGAGAAGGAAGAATTGGAGAAAACAGAGTGATCAGAGATAATACTAGAACATGGCCTACAAAATCAACTGACCAGGGACTCATGGGAGTTCAAAGATATCATATAGCCTGTAGGGTTTTAACCTAAATCTTCTGCATATATATTATGGTTGAGTAGCTTGGTGTTCTTGTGGGATTCCAAACAGTGATAGCTGGAGTTGTCTGACTCCTTTGCCTGCTTCTGGAACACTTTTTCTCCTACTGGGTTGTCTTGTCTATTCTCTGCCTTCTCTTATTGAAACTTGTTGTGCAGTATTTGATTGATGTTCCTCAGAGGCCTGCTTTTTTCTGAAGGGAGTGATGGAGGTTGGTGTATCTGGGATAGAGGAGAATTGGAGAAGAAACCATGGGAGGGAGAGGAAACTGAAGATGAAATGTAATACATAAAAAAGAATAAAATTTAAAAATCAAATGAATTTTAAAAACTTCAAATAATTTGCACAAATATGTAAGTAGAGAAGCCTGTGTCCAGACAGACATGGCTGCAGCAGAGAAGAGAGGAAAGTTTTAGAATCAACTGAAGCAATGCCTCTAACCTCCACATCTAAGTTGCAATGTTGCTGTCCCTCATATCAGAGTTCTGAGTTTGGTGAGCATCATAAAGAGCTTCAAAATGATTGCCAAGTATTTCAAGAGCTCTCTGAATTCATTTGGTGTTTTCAAGGACTTTCATTTAAAAAATTACTTTGTGAAGTAATGTGAGAAGCTAAGTGTTTTCATTTAAGCATCCCAAGCTACAAAATAATCTGTATTGAAATGTGCAACTTTATATTGCCTTAAAGTTTTGGCATCATGTCACCTTTCTGAGAACAAAGGTGAATCTTTTATAGATTCTTCTTCTCTCTAGAAACAGCAGACTCAAGGAATAGAATGCCTGTTTCCAGTAAAATTGCAACATAGCTGTAGGGATTGGAAGCATTCCTTGTGGATGGAATAATTTCATAAGCTACAAAAACATCCTGCCATCTAGGGTTGGGTATTTAGTTCAGTGGTAGAGCACTTGTCTAGCAAATGCAAGGCCCTGGGTTCATTCCTCAGCTTCAAAAAAAATATTACCATTTACACTGACTGACATTATTGAATCTGTCCTCTATAAAAACACGACTGCCCTTACATTTACAGTTGACGGCTCATTCCTTCATCCTCCTTTAGTGTCACATTCAGTAAGTCACTTATCATTTTAATTTCTGTTGGTGTTTTTGCTTCAGACCTTTCCTTTCTGCATAACTGCTGCATTTTCTTGAATTGATCTGATCTTAAGCCCAGCTTTGTGGACAAAGTACCTGCCAACTTTAACTTAGTTTGCTTCAACAGTCTCATGCCAAATTGCATATTCTTTTATATATGTCACCATGTGTGCCATGTCACTGACGTGGCTTGCATCTGACGGCATCTGAACATAGTTCAGGCAATTTCAATCAATCACTGGCTTCTATGAGAAAGAAGAGTTCACTTGTTAAATTTCTGACTGAATCCAGATGGAAAGAGATTCACAGCCTCTGGCTCCAGAATGTCAGAACAACTGTCCTGATCAATGTTATATGCATGCTAAAAAGTTGACCATTAAAGATTTTATCAATGCCCTTATCTTGTACTTTCATTTTTCTGAGTTAAATTGATTCCCTTATATCTTGTTTTAAATAAAAAGACTAGTTTTATCATTAATATGCAGATATAGTTCCTACTACACTTATACACACATACACTGCATACAGCCTCATCATTGGTTTATGTCAGTTTCTCTCAGGCTAATGTATACTTCTCAAGGATAAAAAATAAAATGTATGGAAATTATGGAAGTGGATATTGTCCAACCCTTGTTAAAAAATGACCTAGTTACTTTTCTCAAAGCTCTTTTTAATGACTAAATCCACATGTACATGTGATTTTTGTGAAATCATTGAGATTAAGGCTAAATAGGTGATCAGAAATGAAACAAGAGGAAGTCATGACATAACTAATCCTCATGCTCCTGTTAACATAGCCTCAACATTATGGTAAACAAATACTTTCTTACTGCTTAAATCTATAAACTAAAGAATATATATCAAAATATAGATATATATGCATATATATATATATATATATAATTATGGAGGGGTTATCCAAACTTACAAGAGGATTTCTATAAATAAGATATATAACTTTATGCCATTAGAATGTTCTTTTAAAAAAAACAGAATTATTACTCTAGGAATATAATGAGAGTCTTAACTGGGGATAATAGAAGGTAATGACAAACAGCAACAGGTTTGAAATTAAGCATTAAATATAGAGTTCATCAACCCATGACTGTGGAAATTTTGACATATTTGAGATCCAAAATATAAAAAAATGATAGTGGTATACTTCTATTTTTCTATTAAAATAAGTTTACAGCATGATAAACTTCTGAAAAGTTATGAGTGGTCAGTGACAGACCAAAAAATGGGAAGGTGAAGTATAAGTGAGGAATAGAAAAAAAATAAAACAAATCATGACACACATCCTACCCAAAACATAGGCTTTCAGAATATTACAAAATACTATCTTTAAAATTCTAGAAGAAAATTAATAAATTCTTTAATTTCACAATTCTTTAGTGAGATAGTCTTCAAAAATGGTACTATGGTTACCTTTTTGTTGCTGTTTTGTTATTGTTGGCTTTGTTTTGACAGTTTATGACCCTGGGTTAGTAAACATTTCTTAGAAATAATATGGAAGAAAACTATATAGCAATTTATAAATTATTTTTCAAAATTACAGAAGTCAAACATGTAAAACACACTGTAAACATATGTAAAAAGACAAAACCAATACTAGGAAAAAAATAGGTTCAAAGCATAAACCTAGGGAAAGATACATAAATATAACCAGAATAAGATAACTTTATTATATTAACAAACTAAGCACAGAGTTACTTTTTAATTTTTTTGAGTGTGTGATGCTTGATATCATGTTGTATAACAGATGTTATTTCAGTTTCCTCCCATAAGCTTACAGTCTACCTAAATGGCCATTTGCTATATAGGCATAGAGGCTTTGTTCAAATCTGAAACCAAGAAAAGTGAGCATTTTTAGCATAAGTCAGAGGAGTGGTAGATTGGGATTTCCTATAATTATGCAGGAGATTCTGGATTTACTGACTTGACAATGTTCTTGCTGACAGCAGGCCAGCATAATCAGAAATCTCCTGGAAATAATTTTGTCAGATATTTATAAAGGCTCGTGAATTCTGACTAAACTTACTTAGTTGGATTCATGTTAAAATTGGATGCAGTGAAGATAGAGACCGAAATCTAAAATGGTGAGCCTTATTGAGTAGATGATTTGAAGTAACTGGCTTAATGTTAAATCAACAAGATTTTTTGTCACAAATGACTAAGATACATAAAGATTTCAAATTAGTATAAGAAAATACACTGAGTGTCACTTGTCATTAGGAAATATAAAGTTAAAATTACAATGATATGTCACTAATGGCCTACTAAAATGACAAAAGCAATTCTGAACAGTACATACAAAATGTAAAACAAATGGAAACACAGTTTTAGAATGAATGATAAACGGTACAGTCACTTTGGAAATAAATGATATTTGCTAAGGTGAGGTCCCTGTTGCTTTGCTCTAAAAAAAGGTATGTAGCACTCAGCAGGTGGTATAGGGTGGGGCAGAGCTAAGTTATCCCTGAAACTACCTGTCTCTGAAAGAATAGAAAGGAATTCCATGCCCCATTTGGCTGAAAAGAAACACCATCTCATAACTACCCACTCTCAAAAACAAGAAAGTTAAAAAAAAGAAGATTAATAACTGTAAGGTATATAGAAAATGCCCTAAACATTTTGAAATTACTTGACATTCTTCAAAATAACCTGTCACCCAAATATCAAAATATCCAAAATAAATTAGAAAATACACAAAGTGAACACAAATAAGAATATACTATACTAAAATTTGTGGAGATTGTACTAAAACAAAAAGTAAAAGAAATATGGCTTTTCATTTTTATTTTAGGAAGTAAATAAGTTTTTAAAACAATGACTAACGCAACGTCTACATATGTAAAACTACATATTTAGAAGCCTCTTAGTATATACAAACCCATTTACAAGTTTAAACATATTTAAATTGAGTTTCCCTAGGTAGTGGTTTGAATGAGAATGTCTCTATGGGTTCATTTATTTAAATACTTGGTCCCCAGTTGGTGGCAGTTTGGCAAGAAGTAAGAGGTAAAGCCCTGTTGTATGAGGTGTGTCTCTGGGAGTTGGCTTGAAGTTTTAAATGCTTGACACCATTCCAAGTGTGTTACCTTCTGCTAGCAGATAGAGATGTAAGTTCTTATCTGTTCACATACTCTGCTTTTGCTCTGCCATGATGGGCTCTAACCCTCTGAAATCGAAAGCCCATTTAATGCTTTCTTTAGAAAGTTGGCTTGCTGTTTTATCACAGCAATAGAAAAGTAACTCATACATCCCACAATAGGGCAGACAATACTTCAACTACACACAACATGATAACTAATAAAACATGCAGAACTAAGAATGTTTTATACCTTTTTCAGTTGTTGACCAATGGGGTTCCATAGACTCTCAAACATTACAGGTTATTGACATTGTTCTTGATTACTATCCAGAATTGTACAGTAAGATTTTATTGCTGAAGACATGCCATAATTAAGTCAAAATATGTGAAGAACTCAAGGTCGTATGGAGTTAGAAACTTAATCCCCAATGACTAGCTTTTATAGTGCTGAACTACTATGCATGATACTAGAGGAGAAAAGCAAACATCTCTCTTAGCCAAATGTTAACCCTATGAACTAATGATGATGCTGACATGATATGCCCAGTGCTGCAAAGCAACAGTAATATTTGGAGCATAAAGAAACACTTTCTGATTAGACTTAAGGCCTGTGACTGATACTGGACACAAACCCCATGAATAGATAGGACATAGGCCCTAGAGAAAAATCTACTATGACTATTCTACCAAATGGACACAATGTTGAAAGGACTTATAGTGATTTTTTATTATATCTATAGATTAATGCATTTCATAGGAAACATCAAGGAAGCTTCTTTTTGTACTACATGGCAGTTAACACAGAGACACAGAGCTGGCCACCATACAGAAAAATGAGACTGCAGTGCTTAATCCTAAATAGGACATCTATATTGTACTTTTCCCCTCAAGGCTCAGAAATCATGTGAAAGAAGGAGGTGGAAAGATTTTAAGAGCATGAGGAAAATGTTCTGTAGACACAAGAAACCAATTACCCAGATGAGTTCACAGTGATTGTGACAGTATATAGAAGGCCTGCACAAGCTCAATTACAATACTGGTGGGTAGAGTTTGGAGGAGGGTGTAAGGCCATTGGCAGTGAGAGGGAAAGTAATTTTCTTAAAAGGTATAACTCCTGGTAGGTAAATCACACTCCAAGGCAGACTCCATATCCAATAATGTTTAGCCACCATGAATCGGACCCAACAGGTTTAAGAAAGATACAAATTTGGTGGCTGGTAAAGTAGAATGCTATCTAGGAGAAGTTGGAAGAGTGGGATGAATATGATCAAAATACATTGTATAATATTATCAGATAATAAATGTAAATATTATTTAAAAGAATATATGTGAACAACAAATAAGTGAAAATGAAGATTCTTATATCACTATGTATAAGAAAGATAAAAAATAAAACAACAGTGGTAGTTCTAGTATTAGATTTTCGAGGAACCCCCATACTATTTTCAGCATTGGTTATATCAGTTTATACTACCACCAACAGTGAATAAAATTACCTTATTCCCCAAATCCTTGCAAGTACCCGTTGTCATCTGATATCTTGTTGATAATAATTCCCATGAATATGAGATGGAATCTCAAAGTATCTTCAACTTTCATCTTCCTGACAGCAAAAGATATTGAACTCTTTTTCCAATGTCCATTGGCAATGTCTCTTGTTTTTGATAATTCTCTATTTGGATCTATAGTCCATTATTTAAATTCGGTTGCTTGTTTACTTGAGTTTTTGTTTGGAGCTCTTTGTATATTCTAGATATTAAGTCCCTATGGGATATACAGCTGGTGAAGATTTCCTTTCCTTCTGTGGTCTGCCTTTTCATTCCTTTACTGTATAGAGATTTTAAGATTAATGAGGTCCCATTTGTCAATTGTTGGTCTTATTTCCTGACTTACCTGAGTCCTAGAGTATCCTTACTTATGATGAAATGTTGCAGCATACTCCCTATCTTCTCTTCTAGTTTCTAGAGTTTCATGTTTTACACAAATGTGTTAAATCTATTTTAAGTTGATTTTTGTGCAGCGTGAGATAAGGATCAAGTTTCATTTATCTACATGTAAATATCCTCCTTCCCTAACAGCATTTGTTTAAAATAATTTTATTTCTTCCAATGTGGCTTTGCCAAAATTAAAGTGTTCACACTGTAGTGGAAGGTCAATGTTCAAGAATGTACAGCTAATTAAAGCTTGATTTTTTTTTTTTAAAAAGAGAACAGAAAGTTGAGTGGGCAAAAAGAAAGATGTTTACTATGTTAGGTATTGGGAGTGAATACAATCAAAACACATTATATAAAATTCTGAAAAAAGCTAATAAAAACATTGAGAAAAATAGTTGGGTTGTTTTCATTGCATTGCTGAATTCTGAGCCTTCGATTCTATTCCATTGATATAAATATCTATTTGTTTGTAGTACCAAGAAATTTTATTAGTTTGGCAAGATATAATAGTATAATCTTGGAGTGGCTATGAAAATTCCTCGAACACTGTTCTTTTTATTGATGGTTCCTTTAGCTATTTGGGGTCTTTCAAGTACCCATATGAATTTTTTTTGAATCTTATCTCTGCTCCTGAGCTATGGTGTGCTTTTTTATTGATTTTTATTGAGCTCTACATTTTTCTCTGCTCCCCTCCCTGCCTCTCCCTTCCTCTTCAACCTTCTCCCCATGATCCCCATGCTCTGAATTTACTCAGGAGTTAACTGTCTTTTTCTACTTGCCATGTAGATTAGATCCATGAATGTCTCTCTTAGGGTTCTCATTGATGTCTAGGCTCTCTGGGATTGTGAATTCTAGGCTGGTTTATATTGCTTTATGTTTAATAGCCACTTATGAGTGAGTATGTATGATAATTTTCTTTCTGGGTCTGTGTTACTTCACTCAATATGATGTTTTCTAGCTCCATCCATTTGCCTGTAAATTTCAAGATATCATTTTTTCTGCTGTGTACTACTCCATTGTGTGAATGTACTATATTTTCCTTATCCATTCTTTGGTAGAAAGGCATTTAAGTTGTTTCCAGGTTCTAGATATGACAAACAATGTGATTTCTACAGTGAATACATTAAAGTGGACTATCACTGCTCTTTTCCCACACACTTCTTAACGTTTCTATGCTTGCTTGTTTTTCTTTTAATTTTTTTTATAGAGTCCATTCTAGACAGGGTGATATAAAATCTAAAGTTTGTTTTAATTTTCCTTTCCAAGAGTGTTAGAAGTGTGGAATACTTTTTTAAAATTAAGATAATTGACTTGTTTATTAACTGATAGTCTTGAGAAGTTTTTCTTTTTCATGTGTTTTATCTTTGCAGTTATTTGTATATTCCAGATATTGTGAGATAATGTCATTTCTTTTCCCTCATGCTCCCCCAATCCTCCAGAATGCCCTTCATGAGTTCTTTGAAATATAAGCTTATATGCCCAGGCATAAACTGCTTCCTTGAACTCCTGAAATGCTTAAACATTTAAACATTGCTATTTCTGTATGCTCCCTCTGTTCTCCTTTCTTGAGCTTCTTTCTAAATCAGTCAATTTAGAGTTGACTGTACAGCTGAAACACCAGCCAATGAGGAATGTCCAAACACCTGGTTTAAAGATAAAGGCAGAGAAGATCTAGGCCATGTGTGACGCTATTTACTAACTCAGCAACACACCCTTTTTCCAATAAGAAAATGCCTTGCTGAGCTTCTTTAGCTTTGTTCATGTGTTTCTTTGTGCAACAGTAAGATTAGGATTTTTCAACAGTATTAACCCCTTTTCTGAAGTATAGCTGTCAAAGATATTTCTTAAATTCTACAGGCTGACTGTTCTCTTCACTCAGTTTCTTTTACTATGTAGTGGCCTATTCATTTAAAGTAATCTTATTTGTCAATTCTTGAGATGATTTTTTGCACTATTAGAGGCTGATTAAAAAATTTGATGCCTTAAAGTGTTTTTTCTGTTGTGCAGAAATAAAATTTTAGTTGTAAAATAATGACTTTGATAAAAGATATTTCAGCCTGCTCAAGCAAAGAGAAAAACATGAAATGCACAAGATTTTTAAACCTACTTTGAACTACAGAAATTTTATAACATTCACTTTTGAAATCTTAATGCAAACAGCCTGTTTTGACTTTCTTAATAAAAGTCATTCAAGGTAAATGAGCCAGAACAAGCTTGATGGTTTGAAGAATATAAAGGGGCAACTTCTGCGAAGTTAATGCATAATAGAATATGGGGTAAAAGAAATCCGTGTTAATTTCATATTGTCATTAAGAGTATAAAAATAAAGCATATGTCTCCTTCAAAATTTAAAGTTATGATTTTTTGTTTGTTTATGTGTAAGAAAAATATACATATTTACTTACTGAACAACTTCTGTGTGTCAGCATTGCTTCTAGGGTATGAGAAATAATGATAGAACAAAACTATCAAGAATCTCTGATCTTTATAGCCCGTAATTTCTTATATTTTCTTAAGGAAGGTGTAAGAACTGTTTATTTTTAAGTTTATGGAGTTTTAAGACATAGATGTATGTGATTGGAATAGGGAAAAAGACAGCCACTTGTCTCTGCTATCCCTGTGATTCCACACATTAGACTAATAAAATCTGTCTGGGACATTTAAGAAGATAAACATTATCCTAGTTATCTGTAGTGATGCATTTGTTTGGCTGCCCAGTTGGTTTGATCTTAATCAAATAATAAACATGACCATGAGCAATTATTAAGTGTATTTTCTAGAAAACTTTACTGAAAGAGTGACCTCAAGGGAGAGCAGTGTCTTCTGCTAGGGATAGACAAAAGAAGATGTTCAAAGGAAGCCCAGCTGCTTTCCTTAGACAACTTTTAAATTACTTAGAGAAGAATTATCCCATTCTTCTAAATTTGTCATCTCTTGAAAGATATTTGATAATTTGTGAGTATGGCTATACCTGGAGGTGAAATCAACTACCCACAACTCTTTGCACCACCTTGTTATCTGAGACTTCAGGTCTCTTAACATAAAATAATATGGCTAGAGAAGACATCGATTATTCATATGACATTTTACCAAAAATTTAAGTGTGAATGTTCTGGGGTTTTGTTTATTTGTTTGTTTTGTTGTTGATGTTTTGTTGATGTTTTAATTAAATTGCTTTTCATTCTAAGAAACTGCAACGAATTAAAATATGGGAAGATTTAGATGGCTTCAGATTTCAGAAATTGATTCATCTATTTCTAGGCTAAGTGAAATATTTATCAGTGACTGAGCATATCTCTCGTGTTTGAATGCGTGTTGCACAGATTAAAATGGAGGTTTATTTTTAGAAGAAGAAAAGAAACGCAATTACAGAAACAATTTGAAAAAATTTTACTTCTGAAATTTATGTATAGTGTCTTCAATATAAATACTGAATATCATTATAATACTTGTTTATTATTCAACCACATTGAACATGGACTTCAATATATTTTCATTTTTTGTTTCATCTTTTTAAATATTAAATGACGTGAACTGGTATTAAATGGCAATGTGCTGTAAGAAGGTTTAAAATAATGTAAAAGAGTTAAAATTACATTAACTCTTTACTAGTAATGTTTTAAAGGTATCTAAATATCTCTAGTAGCACAGAGGTTCCCTATTTTTTAAATGGGCTCAAGCTGTAGAATTTAGCAGGGTTATTCTTATACAGACAAATTATATTATCAAAACTAAGCAAATCAGAATAAATTATATTGTGTTTTGGGAAGAAATTTGTTTAATTCAGGGCAATAAGTTACCCTAAATAGGGCAATTTTAGAAATTGCTAGATGTTCTATACCAATCTCAAAGCAAATTCACTTACTATTTTTATGAAACTCTAGTCAACAACTCAAAGAACAAATTTAAAAATCAAACATTCTATAATAATATAATACAGAGACATAAGATTTTGATAGCTACAAGATGAGAAATGATGAAATAAATACTATAAATGTCTTTTTTCAGTCATTAAACCCATATCTCTTCAACAGTATAAATCTTGGTATATACAGTAAAATAACTGCAATTCTTGACATACAGAAGTACTGATTCAAAGTTGAATATTTTTAAGAATCATTCATTGGCACTGATTGGCATGATGGCACGCAGAGGCCAAAGTATACATACTGTGTTACAAAAACTATGATGCATACTTGAATTCACATGGTATAGCATGGGATAACAATGCTAGATATACTTTAGAATTATTACACAATTAGATTAATTTTGATCATTGCATATCCAGAAACAATATTACCAAATTATTCATAACTCTCTCAATCGAAGAGTTATGGGATTTGAACCACAATTTAAGTGGTGTACCCCAAATAATAGTAAATGTTTCCTTAAGTGTCTTTTGGCTATTTGAATTTCTTCTGTTGAGAATTCTCTGTTCAGTTCAGCACCCCATTTTTTAATTGGGTTAATTAGCATTTTAAAGTCTAGTCTCTTGAGTTCCTTATATATTTTAGAGATCAGAACTTTGTCAGTTGCAGGGTTGGTGAAGATCTTTTCCCAGTCAGTAGGCTGCCTTTGTGTCTTAATGACAGTGTCCTTTGCTTTACAGAAGCTGCTCAGCAAACCACATAAAATTTAATAGAGTGTAATGCAACTGTAAACCAGACTGTCTTCATCAGGAATATCAGACAGTACCATTGTTAGCAGGTAAAAGTCTCCAAAATTTATAGAATCCAAAAATTATAGAAACAACCAGTCAAAACTAAAGCATCAAGTATTAAAATATTTCAAAATATAAACAATATCAAAAAATCATGCAATGAATTAAAGATCATTGGATTAAAGTACAACCATTTTGTAAGTATAACAAATTAAATGAGTCATTTATATTTTATTTGCTCTTTGATTACTTTATAGATTAAGAGTTCAATGATCATATTGCAATTTGTGTGTTCAGGTATCATATTTTAATTTCATTCCATAAGCTGAGATAGTTGAGAAAATGGAAGGAAATACAGTTTTTATGTGCACAAAGTAGGAAAAATTATGACTTGTAATTTGTAATATTAACCTAATGCATTATAAATGCTTAATAAATTTTACCATGCATTTTTTCCTTTTACCAGTTAGGGAAACACAAATCAATCATTGCTAAATAGTGAAGTATTTAGACTACTCTGAAACAATCAGAAGTAAATAAGATGAAAATAGAAATAAAATCCTTAAAATCCTCATGATCTATGAAGAAAATATCAACATTGTGATAAAAGCTGTAAGAGTTATCTCTGAATGGTATTGAAAGTGCAATAAAAACTTGTTTAACCTACAAACCTCAAGCACAGCTCTATAAGTTATATTTTGGTTAGAATTACAAAGTGTTTTGAAGGATATCTACATCATTGCATTCAAGGGTGTAAATGATATTAAAAATGTGTCCTCTGATAGATTTTCTGAAGAAAATAACTGTGATAATTTTATAAAGGGAACTTTAGTTTATATATGTGTTTACTGGAAATATCTAAAGTGTCTGTATGTCCATGAAAACAGATATCAAGATGAAAATAATTCCCATGTAAATAAGAGTGCATTTGGAATCTACTTTCTATGAAGATATGATATAATCAAAGTGTGTTTCACTTGCCTACTAACTGTATGGGGAAAGTTCCCCTTAATCTCAGCTTCTCTGTAACTAGTGTAAAGAACACCAGTCCTTCTATCATCATCTTCATGTTCTTTCCTACTGAATACAGTATTTCATGATATTGAATACAGTTCATTAGGGGATTCAAGCCCAGCCAATTAGCTCATACCCTGGAATACTAACTGAAGTCACCCAGAAATTAGAAGCTATTTTGCCTAAGGTAACTGCATGTCTTTAGAAGCACACAGGTAAGGAACTGTTCCAAATATCTTTGTTACAGCACTTAAAAAGGAATCTTTGCACTTATTGTTGCCAATGACAACTTTGTACCAGGATCTGTCAACTATATGTCACCCCACCTTTAAAAAGTCTAGTTCATTTGTGTTTCTGCTGTTTGCTATTCACAAAGTCCAGACTAATATACTTGAATAACAAATTCTGTGTAAATATTCATACTAGGAAGATTTATGTACATTAGATGAGACAAAATACTATTCTAAATAAAATGCCCAATACTATAATATCAAAAAATACATATTCATAGAAAATAGTCTTAAATGAGTTTAAGTTCAAGCACAAAAGAGGAGAAAATTAAATCAGATTATCGCAATTTATGAGTCAGTTCTAAATTTTAAAAATCCATGTGATTATTGAATTAGGGAAATCTGAAAGAACCAATAATTGGTATACTTTGAAGTTTACAATACAAGAGCATTCAGTCTCCAACTTGATTAATCCTTAGTACATAGTCAAACTGAAAACACTATTTACTAAAATTACTTGTGATCATCAACTTTGTCTCTTATTTTGTCTGAGCCAGGTCAAAATTATTTCTGAATAATGGAAGACCTTAAAATCTCTGGTATAAATGTATACTGCTTACAAAGAACAGCATGTTCTTAGTTTGTTCTACAGTCCTCATGCGGCAAACTCACTGACCAGCAGGGAAGAACAACCACCAGTCGAGGATTCTTCTGCAAATCATGCTTTATTGGAGCCTCTTGGTTGAAGAGAGAGCAGGAAGCGAGGGGCCCCAGGACTAAATGGCAGCTGCTTATATAGGGAGAATAGACACGGGTGGCATCTGGATTGGCTACTTGCTTGACTGTCGATGCCCCCGGCCACAGGATTGGCCATGGTTTCTATGCATTACTGCACATGCGGGAGGCACTGCTCTGTAGCTTTGCCTAATATGGAGTCGTTTACTCTACACCACAGGAGCTCCGTGCCATCTTGTAATGGCGGCCATCAAACCGGCTTCCTGCAGTTCCCCCTTTTCTATTTTATAGCAGGATAGGCAACAAGGGGTCTTATTCTCATTCTGGCTCCCACCTCATGATGTGGGGGCCGATCAAGGGAGGCCCAGGTTTATGGCACTCCTTCTCCTGTGCAATGGACCAAACTCCTAGGAGGTGCAAAGGCAGTGCCTCAAGCAACATCTCTGCATACCTTCCCCAGTGCAATGGAAGCTATTCCTTTGGGGGTGCAAAGGCTATGCAGGTCAAATGCCTACTGGTTCTTAAGAACTGATAACCACACCTGGGGAGAGTCACCACACTCCAAGGCGGCTAAGGCCTGCAGAACAGCTACCTTATCTTGAGCAGTTTGAGCACGAAGGTGACAAATCAGCCACAGGCAGACCACGCATCCTCCTAGGCAGCATGCCAAAAACATCCCTACCCCCATCCATTCCTTGAAGAAAGAGACAGCAGAAGAGATCCAAGATGCAAGTCCTTCAGCCAAACTAAGATCCACACATGGAAAATAATGCTTTTGGGCACTGGGCCCCCACATATCGGGTAAAAAGGTGAAGCGCTGATGGGAATCAGCCCACCTCACCACTGTGGACTGACAATCTGACCAGGGCCAAAGTTCCCCTTCCTCATAGAATCCCCAGCAATGGGGAGCAAGCCGCTGCTGTGGGGGCGGCAGAGAGGTAGAGTTATCAGTATGTCCCAAAAGGGTCCCATTAAACCAGGGGACAACGGTGGTAAAGCTAGCATTGGTAAATTTCCATGGGGTGGTATCATTGTCTTCCCCAAATTGAAAATTTTGCCTCTCTTCAGAGGAGCTGGAGAATTTTTGTCTACCCTTGAACCATGCTAGGCTCTGTTTTTTCAGAGGTATACAATCCCTGCTGAACTAGCCAATTGAAAGCAAAGCGACCCTATTTCTTGAAGGGACCTAGTTTCTCCAAGATGAGCCTCATGTATGTCCAGCAGTAGCATGGGGAGGCCCAATACTTTTTCAGTGGTAAAAAATCGTGGAAAAACCAAGGCATTATGACGAACAGGAATTGGTTTAGGGAAGGCTGACAGTATTCCCCATCTTGGTTCCATTTGGCATCGGATCATCATCATTAGCAGGAGCAGCAGCAGAATCATCCTCTGGTAAGGCTGGCTCATCCTCAGAGGTCTGGGGAGCATTCAAGGCAGCTTTGACGGGTCTGGCCAGGCGACTCTGAACCCAATGAAGTGTTTCTTGATTCTGTGGAAAAACACAAACAGCTCCCCTGGATCTCGCAATGACTGGATCCGGTTCGTACCATTTATTGTCCAACACATCCTTCCACATAACAGACTCTCCCTTTGTCCTCGGGGGTCGTGTTAGCATGCCTATCAGCTGCTATTTGGCCATGACCATCAGAAATTAGAAAATTAAATGTAAAAAGTGCCAGGGCAATTCTATCCCTGGGGGACGCTGCTTCTGCTATTCCCCCTTTTTGTTTTTGTAAAAGATCTTTGAGGCTTCTATTGGCTCTTTCAACTATTCCCTGGCCTTGAGGATTATATGGCAGGCCAAAAGTATGTTCAACTTGAAGCTGTGTGCAAAAGGAGCAAAAGCCTTGGGAGGAGTACGGCGGGCCATTATCCGTTTTTAAACGCAGTGGTATACCCCAGGCCACCCAGGCTTCCAGGCAATGAGTTTTAATGTGGGCAACCTTTTCCCCTGCCAAAGGGGTGGCGTGGACAATGCCTGAACAGGTATCAACAGACACGTGTAAATATTTCAGCCTCCCAAATTCAGGGATGTGAGTCACATACATCTGCCATAGATCAGTCGGGCGCAGGCCCCGGTGATTAACCCCTGTATGAAGAGGGTGAAGAGAAGTCACACAAGAGGAACAGGCCTTCACAATATTTCTTGCATTGCTTCTGGACAGGGCAAATTTTCTACGAAGGGTATCAGCAGGCACATGATAGAGCCTGTGGAACTCTCGAGCAAGCTCCACTGGGTCCGCTCTGGTTGCCTGATCAGCCCTTGCATTGGCTTCAGACATAAAGCTAGGCAACAGAGTATGGGCTCTAATATGGCCAATAAAAAGGGATTATTCCTTTGAAAAATACACTGTTGAATTTGTGCCAAAATATTAGAAACCGGACTCGATTGGCGAATGGAAGCAGCCACTTCAAGAGAGGATACCACATTAACTAGATATTGGGAGTCCGAAAATTAAAGGGCTCAGGAAATCTCTTAAAAACCTCCAACACCACCAAGCACTCAGTGGTCTGAGGGGCATCGGGTCGAAAATTGAATACCACCGGTGGCTGATGCCCCACCACCATAGCCCCTATTCCTGTTTTCGAGCCATCAGTAAATATGGTTACAGCTCCCATTAAGGGCTTAGGGGAGGTAACTCGTGGAAAGTACACCAAATTCTTTTCCACAAAACTCAAAATTGGATGCTTAGGAAAATGATTATCAATAGTATTAGAAAAGGTGCAAAGCAAAATAGCCCAATTGTCCACAGTAGCGGCCAAGACCTCCACTTGCTCTTTAGTATAGGGTATAATCAGCTTATCAGGCATCTTTGCAAAACAGGTCAAACAAAATTTTATTCCCATTAAGGCTTGATTAGCCACCAAGTCAGGATAGTATCTAAGCGTTCTTGCCCCAACTGTTTTACCATGCAGCCACCATAGAGGTCCCTCTTGCCATAAAACCCCTGTTGGGATATTTTTTGTTTTTAATATACAAAGAGAAATTGTCAAAGATGGGTCATGGCGGCATAGCTGTGCCTTGGATATAGCCCCCTCAACCTTGCGTAAAGATTGCATAGTGGCAGGTGTCAACGTCTGGGGGGAAGTAATGTCAGGATCACCCTCTAAGATAGAAAATAGGGGCAGTAGCTCCGACCTTGGTATATGTAGATACCCTCGGATCCAATTAATATCTTCTAGTAACTGTTGGAAATCATTAAGGGTCCTTAAGTTTTGGGTACGAATAAGAACCTTTTGGGGTCTGATAGCATCCGTGGAAATAATGGAACCCAGAAACTGTGCGGATGTAGAGTGCTGTACCTTCTCAGGGGCTATAATTAGCCCTTGCTCTTCCAAGGCCTGAACTGTATTTTGAAAAGCTTCATTAAGCACTTGCTGGGATAAAGCTGCCAGCAGGATGTCATCCATATAGTGAATGATCCTTACAGTGGGAAACTGTCTCCTTATTGTCAACAGGGCAGAATCTACGAATAGCTGGCACATAGTGGGACTGTTTGGCATCCCCTAGGGGAGGACTCTCCACTGATAATGAGCATCAGGCTGTTCATGATTTACAGAAGGCAAGGTAAAGGCAAACCTTTCCCTATCCTGGGGACACAGGAATGGAAAAGAAGCAATCTTTGATATCTAGCACTATAATTGGCCAATCCTTTGGCAGAGCAGAGAGTAATGGGAGACCCTTCTGAGCTGGCCCCATAACTTGCATTTGGTTATTCATAGCCCGTAAATCATGCAATAATCTCTGTTTTCCTGATGTTTTTCTAATAACAAAAATCGGGCTATTCCATGGCGATACAGAAGGCTCAATATGACCTAATTGCAATTGTTCCTCAATTAGTTGTCTAGTGGCTTCCAGTTTTTCTTAGGAAAGGGGCCACTGGGGAACCCATACAGCCTTACTTGTTATCCAGGGTATGGGTATGGAGCCCATTGTGGAAGCCAACATGTCAGTGGCCCCTAGGAAAAACCCAGCCCCTTACGGCCTGTCTTGCTGACTGGTGTTATCAGGTCAGGTGTACCCTGAAGATATTTTCCAAGGACTCGAGAAGGAAAAAACCCTTGCAACCTCATCATGCCCTTGCTATTTTCTGAAAATTCCTTGGTCAACCTAAGCTGTAATTGTTGCTGAAGATCCCTTCCCCAGAGGTTAATGGGGAGGTCTACTACAAAAGGCTGTATCTTCCCTTATTGATCCTCCATCCTCCAAGTTAATTCCTTTTAACTAATATATGGCGTACGCGCATACCCCAACCCCTGTAGAGATTGGGAGGACTGCTGTAAAGGCCACTGCTTAGGCCAGGACTGAGTCTTGATAATGCTTCGGTCTGCACCAGTGTCCACCAAGCCTGAAAAGACATTCCCTTCAATTGTTAATTCCAAGATTGGCCTATTATCAAGGGCCATGGATAAGCAGGCAAGATCAATTCCCATAGATCCCATGCCCTCATTCCCCCTTACCCTCCCAGTAGAGGGAAACAGTTGATGTCTGGAAGGTAAGACTAGCATTTGAGCAACTCAGTCACCGGGAGTGATAGAGATCACACCATGGAGAGAATGGCAAAGAATCTTAATCTGCCCCATATAATCTGAATCAATGACTCCCAGAAGGACAATCAACACTTTCATAGTGGACGAAGAACGTCACAAAAGAATCCCCACATGTCCCTCCTGCAAGGGGCCCGACATGTCAGTTTCCATTATCTGAACTCCCATGTCTGGGGTTAATACCATTCCGGAGGTGGCACAGAGGCCCAACCCTGCGGAACCGATGGTGGCTCTCTGGATTGGTGGGCATGCCTCTGGTGACTCAGGGCTGGGGCTGAAGCCTGAAGTGCCCCGAATATTTTTGGGCCCCGGGGACTGGGGCTCCTCATCCCGTTTTTTGACTCAGAATCAAGGGCTTGTGTTGCTTGCAGGATAGGCTGGCCGTTAATGTCCTTAACCAAACGGCACTCATTGGCCCAATGTTTTCCTTTCTCACAGCAGGGGCAAGTGCCTGGCATTCGCGAGCCAGGCTTCATTTTAGGTGGGCCATTGCCATTAGGGCAGTTTCTCTTCAAGTGCCCCACCTGGCCACATCGAAAACACCCCTTTCCTTTTGTATACCGGGCTGTTCTTGTGGCTGAAAGTACAGCTGCGTCTAAGCCTGCATTTGTTAAAGGGCCTCCAATTTCCCTACAGGCTTTCAACCATGCATCCAGTCCTTTATGCCTGACAGGTCCTATGGCTCTCTGACATTCCTTGGTGCTTTCTTCGAAAATTATCTGCTGCACAAACGGCAAGGTCATGTCAGAGTTACCAAAGATCTTCTCCACGACCTCAGTCATTCTGGCTACAAAGTCTGCAAACGACTCTATGCGTCTTTGGATGATCTTGGTCAGATTACCTGCCACCTCCCCTTTATTGGGAAGGGCCTTCCAAGCGCGATAATGAATATCGCTAATTTGCTGATACATATCAAGGGGATGGTTAACCTGATTCCCTGCAAACTGTCCCTGTCCCAAAAGCATCTCTGCAGACCATTCTGGGTGGCCATTTTGTGCATTGACCCGAGCCTGAACCTGTGCCTTGTCAGCAGCCAGGGATTTAAACTCCAAAAACTGTCCTCGGGACAAGCATGCGCTAGTAATCTCTGTCCAGTCTGTTGGTGTTAAGACCTGGACACAGAGTCTACGTAGCAGAGCAATCGTATACTCTGCAGTGACTCCGAAATCTCTGACTGCTGTCACCAAGTCTTTTAGCTGTTTATAGGGCACCAGCTCGTACCAACTATGGTGTGTAATAGGATCCTCAAGCACTGGAAATGCCAAGGCCAAAAGAGCCCAAGTATTTTTACTAATAAAATGATAGCCTTCATCAGGTTGTGCTGCCTGCGCATATGATGGTGGTGCTGATGGTCGAGACTCACCCAGCAGCCTCCCAGGCCCTCCTCTGGCCCCGGGGGGATTATATGCAGGAGGCCGCAGCAGGCATCGCCGCCCATACCGTTCCTCCTCATATCTAGCAGCTTCCTCCTCTAAGTCCTCCTCTTCTTGAGGATTCAGCTCATCGACTGACAAATCTAGGTTGGCAAACTCCTCAAGAACCGGATAAAGCTGGTTCTTTTCCTCCCTTTCTCTTCCCAAGGGCTCTCTTTGGCCCTTTTCCTCAGGCTAAGCTTTTGGATCCTTTTCCTTTTCCTTTTTTCTTTTAGGCCTATCCAAATCTCCCCCTTTTGACTCTGACTCTGACAGGTTTTCTGAGTTGTCACCTTCCCGTAGGCTATTCCGCACCAGCCACCACAGCGACGTAGTGCCACGGCCGATCTTGTCTTTCTGTTTAGCCTTCTCAAGGTGACAACGCAACCAAAGGCAACACAGAAAAACACAAATCACAAGCACCACAAAGGCAAGGCAAAACACCCCAGGCTCAACCCCAGCAATCAGCATACCTGGGAGACTTACTTACCTATGTCGCTGCTCCGCGTGTCAAGTTCTGAATCCTCTTTGGCCCCTCGCCCGGTGACCCGGGTTTCGGCACCAGTTGCGGAGAACTCCCTGACTAGCAGGGAAGAACAACCACCAGTCGAGGATTCTTCTGCAAATCACGCTTTATTGGAGCCTCTTGGTTGAAGGGAGAGCAGGAAGCGAGGGGCCCTGAGGACTAAATAGGGAGAATAGACACGGGTCGCACCTGGATTGGCTACTTGCTCGCCTGTCGATGCCCCCGGCCACGGGATTGGCCATGGTTGCTATGCATTACTGTGCATGCGGGAGGCACTGCTCTGCAGCCTTGCCTAATATGGAGTCGTTTACTCTACACCGCAAGAGCTCAGCGCCATCTTGTAATGGCGGCCGTCAAACCAGCTTCCTGCATCCCCATTAGCTTATTTTTTTATATAAAAGGAGATTCCTAGGTGCAAACGCTAGTTAATAATGAGTCAATGTTGGTTCATTAATTTTAACAAATATTGGGTGCTAATAGGATAATAAGAAAAACTAGATGTGTCATATACTAAAAGCATATACTATCTAAAAAATCTATATTTTAAATTCATTCTAAAACAGAACACTGATTTTTTTATAAAGGTAAGAGAAAGAACAAATCAGAAAACAAAGCAAAATACTGAAAGAATAAATTAGAGGAAATAGAACAGGGGAGGCATACATACTTTGATATGTAATATCAATGTGATTTAATCAAAAGCAATGTGGTGAATGACCCTAGATTCAGTGGATAATTGGATAAAAATATATTATGTCACCATGCAAACCCACCCAAGCCTGTCCCTGATAACTCCTGGAAAAGATAAGTAATACAAGAATGTCTGTCTCTGGTACCAATGCCCAGTCATCACACAGGGCAAACAGGTAAGGGATTCCTCGACCCTCTGTATCCTTGGCATACTTGTAATTCTCCCCTACCAATATCCACCAAGGAAAGGTGAGGAATTTTTGCATCTTCTGCCTCTGGGAACCTACCTACCCTGTCATCTCCATGCTCAGTCAGGTCCTCAACCTCACACCTCCAATATACATTTTCTTACTATAGCAGCATCCATCCTGAAGAGGTAAGAAGTCCTTCAACCTTCTACCCCCATGAATGATTCAACTGTATTTTGATCTCTAGTCTCTGGCCCTGTGTCTCTACTGTACACTTTTACTATTATAGTGCTCATACCAGCTAGGCATGTATAACTAGAACTTCTGAAATATCATCCTTCCTATCTGGGGCACCAGGACTTGTGGAGCCAGAGTAAAGCAAGACCATCCCCAATTTCTGCCACATGGAACAGAAGAATAAATCCACCTTCACCTGAAATAAAAATACAATGTTGTAAAGTTTCAAGTTATGGGATTTCCAGCTTCAACCAACACACATTCTCACAAAACCTTATATCAACCTCAACTCTAAAAGTCAAAAGACTCACTGACTCTAGAATGGCTATCAAAGTCTATCTCTGGTTTTTGAGGTCAGGATCTATGTCAAATGCTATACAGCTGAAATCTCTTTCAACTATCCATTCCAAAAATCAACACCACTTCTCTCTACAACTAATAATGAACCCAGCCAAGGCTCACAACACAGACAGAATCACAAGCACTCAAACAAATTTTCACTTAACTTAGCAATGCAAGAACATCTTACCAAACTAAATTCATATGAACAAATAATAGTAGTTATGTGAAAACATGAAACAAATGTGTTCTTCAAAATTTAACAACCATAGCAATGTCTATCAATGACAATAACTTAGATAAAATTTCAGACAAAGAATCACAAAAGATTACAAACAAGTTCAAAGATCTCAAAGAGATTCAAAGAGGATATGATTTTTTTTTGTTCAAAAAAATTAAGAAAAGAACACTATTTGAGAAAATTAAGAATATTGACCTAGGAGATGAAATTACACATCAAAATATATGGAATACCAAAGAAAAATTAAACTAAAACAATACTGGAACAAAAGATCTATTAAGCCAAACAAAACTACAGTGGAAATCTTCATGAAAATTATGAATCTTACAGAGGACAGAATAGGAGCACTTGCAGATGCATTAGAAAAAATAAACAATTCAGTTGAAATTAATGACAAATATTATTAAACATGTTAATGTCACATATAACAACTGTACAATAGTGTGAGAAGACAAAATTTACAAATTATGACCATAGAATAAGGGAAGAATTCCATACCAAAGGCATAAATAACATTTTCCACAAAATAATAGATGAAAATACTTAAATGTAGTATAAGGATATATTGTAAGGAGGAAACTGCTTGTTTGTCCCAACCACCAAGAACCAAAATAATCACACAGAAATTGTATTAATTAAATCACTGCTTGACCCATTAGTTCTAGCTTCTTATTGGATAACTCTTACATCTTAATTTAACCCATTACTATTCATCTGTTTATCACCACGAGGTTGTGCTCAACGAGCAAAGTTTTAGCACATCTACCTCTGGCCCCAGATCCATGGTGTCTCTGACTCTTCCTTCTTTCTCCCAGAATTCAGTTCCATCTTCCCTGCCTACCTATGTTCTACCCTGTCAACAGGCCAAGGCAGTTTCTTTATTTATTAATGGTAATCACAGCACACAGTGGGTACTCCCACATCACCTCCCCTTTTCTATTTAAACAAAAAGGAAGGTTTAACTTTAACATAGTAAAATTACATATAACAAAACAGGTATCAAACAAGAATTATGTTACAATATTTCTACTTACTTTGTCTTTCATCATAACTAAGAAAATCTATAACTTCATTTATTTTTAAACTCCATCAAAGACTCCAGAAGGATATAATAGTACCTAAGTAAACAGGAAGTGCATTATAAGCAACTTCCAAAATTCTACCATTGACAGAAACATCTTACTGCCTGAACAGTCACCCAAAGTTCTTCTGTACCATTGGGGCATCCTTCTTTAGCCCACAGGCCCATAGTATCCAGCAGACATTTCCATTAAGCAGGAAATTTCAAAGACAGAGATGCCTATATTGTCAGTTTGCCAGTCACTTTCTTCTGTATACTGCAGAATGTCTCAGAGACTATTTCATGAAGCAGAAACTCTGAAGGATTGTCTCATCTTGAGGCAAGTTGAACAGTCATTTCTCTGTGCTTCTCACATGTCCAGTTTATTTAACTCATTCTATAAGGAGTCTCTTTGATGTCTATCTTCCTCTGGAAGTAGCTTGCACTGCCAGGAGGAGATGTGTCTCACTGTCATGAAAAGTTCTAAATTTCTTAAATTTTTTAAATGCCATATTTTGCTGGTCTCTGAAAAATTTGAAGAATATCTAACTAACTGAAATATATATCAATACATCTATGTGTATATATATATATATATATATATATATATAAATATATATATATTTATATCAAAAAAGGGGGGAGGGATTAACTGGTGATCTGAAGGAATAATTGATTTTTTTGAGTTATTGTTTTTTGAAAAACTATATGAGTATTGATTCTTGTATACTGATATATTGAACATTGTATGGGAGTATGATACTACCTCTGTTTGAAACAATTGTTATATTGACATTGTTTACCATATTGCAATGTACATTTCTACCTCAGATATTATTTATGTAATGACCCTGTTTACATTTGGAAATCATTGTCTTCATTCATTGCACAGTTGTCTATTCTATTAGTCATACAGTTACATAAATGTTGAGAATTATATGTTGGTCATATTTATATTTAGGATAAAAAGGTTTTTTAGACACATAGAGGTTGTATTTAATATAGATAGCATAATCTTCGACCTCTTTGAAGAGCTATAGAACATGGCCTTTAATCTAACCTAGAGTTTTGTATTTATGAGACACAATCACTCCTGGCAACAATGCTCTACTCCCGAGAGAACGTTGAGCACCAAAGACACTCCACTGGGAGTTTGTCTTCTACTTGGCAGAACTGGCCTTGGGGCAAAGAAAAGCCCATACCTCCATTACTGACTAAACTACGAAATATCCATAAGTGGATAAAACAGAATTGTCTTATCTTGCCAAGACAGGATAGGATAGTTCTACTAAAGGTTCCTTGCCGTTGTATAATGGTATGTCAGGTTTTTTTCAGGCCTCAGCCAAAGTTGGCTGCCTCAACATTGCTATCAAGACTTCGTGTGGTTGCCCAGGTAGTCAATTGTCTCTGTCTTCTGTTGCACATTTTGGAAGTTTCTCGTTTGTGCTTCCTGGTTGCTTTGGTAATATTACTTTCCTTCTCAGATCTTTGATGGGGTTGAAGATTAGATAATGGTAGCTACCTTCTACATTATTTAGACTTCCCAAAGTAAAGTTATTAGAAAATTTTTTTGTTATATGCTCCTCACCTGATATTGTTTACTTCTTGTAATTTTATATGATCTGTTCCCGTTGTATATAGTTGTATTTGGTTTCTGAATCTGCCTTATTTAGACAAAAGGGGGAGATGTTGGGGCAGCTGGCCCAATCCCTGCGTTCAGGGGCGTGGCTGCCCCAGGGGAGTAGGATACCCTTAAATAGGATCGGGGCGCCGGAAGGAGCCCCGTTTGCTATCCCCCGCATTACCTTCTACTCCGCTGGACCCTTGGTTCTGTAAGTTCCCTTATTTCCCCTTTTATTAAAACTGATTTATTATAAAAGGACTATCTTGGTTATTTCCTAACCCCTCCGACCGCCGGTACCGCTGGTACCCGCCGGTATATAACATGGCAACAAGATTGACTTTTCTAGATGATTATATATTAACCTATATTTCTTAATTATGTATTACATTTTTAAATGAATTGCACAAAACAATACCTTAATCAAGGGCTGAAATATACATATACAGTATAACAAAATTTACCTTAAATTTGTATCTATAATCCATTATCTATACGAAAGAAAATTATTCCTCTCTATAATACCCCCCTTTAAATGTAAAAGAACATTTATAAACAATATTTGGGATTGTTTCTGTCCATAATTCTGACCATACTGCTTCCTGCTGTTTGGGGTGTTGTTAATCAGGTCTTCATTGTGTATCCTGTGTGCTAGGTTCATCTCAGTCAACAGTTGGGCAAAGTAATTTTTTGAGGATGTTCACAGTGACCTTTCAGGAGGTTTGGTCCATCATACCATATTGGTCTGGAATCAATCCACAGGTTCTCCTCTTCTGTGAAAACAAAAGAAAAACCTTTTCTCCAAAGCACCATATCCTTAGACCAAAATTCTGAGGTCAAGATACCTTTATATCCAGTAGCCTATACAATAAAATATCTCTCTGTACTTAGCTTCTTCACAGTCAAAGCATTCAAAGAAAACATAATAATAATAATAATAATAATAATAATAATAATAATAATAATACTTTTAATCTATGACTATCTGTACTCTGCCTCTTCAAAGACTTTCTTTTGTTTTTATAAATTTTTTACTTCTTTTTATAACTCTCTATACTTATTTTCTTCTCTTTCTCAAGCCTACATACTTTTATCCAACACTTTGACTCATGTATAGGTCTTTTTCATCTGGATTTGTCTTTACTGCATATTTGTAATTTTTACTGTCTTAAAGAGCTTTTAAAATGATAAGGAGCTTGATGGCAGCTGCTCTGGATGCTGGATCCACCTCTCTCAACTTTCAAAATAGTAGATGTAGCATTTCTGCTAGCTCTAGGGTCACCAGGTAGGAGCTGCACTCAGCACTTTAACTCTAAGAATAAGCATGCAGTAAATAAACCCTTTTTTATCTGAGTAATAGCTAAATCTGCCATACAGAGCACTGTGCAGCCTGGAAATACCTCTGTGTATGGCAGCAGAAATCTGCCATGCTCGTCTGCCTGTGTACTCCTAGCAGTCCTGATCCTGCTGCCTGCCGAGGTAGGGAGTTCTGAGCCTTGGCCATGGTCTCAGCTACTTTCCTCTGGACCCCAAGTGGGCCCACAAATGCCATTGAATTGCTCTATAGCCGGATTTGGCCTGACAGCATGTCCCAGGAAGCTGCACTTGAAAACTGTGTGGCTTCCCCCTCCGCCACCTCCTAACCCAGCTACTGCAGAACCAGGAAATCCTCTCCCAAAGTAGCCATGCCTCTGTCTGCCTCTGGTAAATTGAGCCCACATGAAAAAAGGCCACTATCAAAGCATGCTTAACTCTATTCTTTTGTTCTTTTTAAGCTTTCTCGGGTTTTACATGTATTTAGTCCACCAGTTTTTGATTGGTTATTTTGGATCTAAGCTAGCTGGGCAGCCAGGATGAACAATAGGGCCCTCTTCCTACAAGGATACCCATGCAGATATAAGAGGTAATAATAAATGTACAGTATCAAAAAATGACACATACCTTTTCCATATTATAGTTTGTAGTAGGAGCTGCAGGCAGGCCTTGGGCACCACTCTGTAGAAGGAGCAGTGGGCTGCGTTCCTGCCCAGCTCCCGCATGGCTAGCTCTACACCCAAAATAACAACACACAAATTGTATTCATTTAAACACTGCCTGACCCATTAGTTTCAGCCTTTTATTGGCTAATTCTCACATCTTGCTTTAACCCATATTTAGTAATCTGTGTAGCACCACGAGGTGGTGGCTTACCAGGAAAGATCTTAACTTGTGTCTGCCTCAGAGAGGAAAGACATGGCGAAGAAAGGCATGGCGTCTGCCTGAAGCATCTGCCTGACTGACTATGCTTTCTTTCTCCCAAAATTCTGTTCTGTCTACTCTGCCTACCTAATTTTCTGTCCTATTAAAGGGCCAAGGCAGTTTCTTTATTAACCAATAAAAATAACACTACAACCCCTTCACAACCCACTTCCCTTTATGCTGCTGTACCTCATCCCCACCACAGGCAGATATATATCTACTTCTTAGTTGCATGTCACACTAATCAGAAGAAAAGTAATAGGCCCACTTGCCATAGGTTTGAATACCAAAGTCCCAACTGACTTCCACACCTTTCTGCCCCATGGCACACATCCCCTGCCATACCACCAACTTTACCTCATGTGGATAGCTGCTGCTCAATTGCATGCTATGCAAGTCACAAAAAACGTAGAAGACAGGAGCAAGAAGAGAAAGGTGAACTCAGGCAGAGCCTGGCGTGGGAAGTCCTTCTGTATATTTGGTTGCTTCTACTGGTTAATGAATAAAGAAGCTGCTTGGGCCTATGCTGGGGCAGAATAGAGCAAGGAGGGAATTTCAAGTAGAGATAGAGGAGAAAGGTACATGGAGTCAGAGAGACACCATATAGCTGTCAAAGGAGACAGACACTAGACACCAGTAAACTACAGGCTCATGCTGATACACAGATTAATATAAATGGACTAATTTAAGATGTAAAAGGTAGTTAGGGATATGCATATACCACTGACCAGTGTTGTAATTAATATAGTATCAGTAATTATTCAGGTCTGGGTAGACAGAAAACTAACTAGCAGTCTCTTACCACAAAATGGCATGCAAAAATGGGCCAACTATATTCACCTAAAACCGAAGAGAACTTGGGAAGAAATTCTAGACACAAAAGAACAGAATTAAGCACAACTTCTTGGTAGCTGTATTTTTTTTTTTAGATAGAGTGTTTGCTGGCTTCAAGCAGAGGCACAGCTTCTTTTAACAGAAGTCCTCCTGACTCAGTGTTAGTGGCAAAAAATGTGTGGCTTCTTTTAAAAAAATGGCATCCTGGTTCATGCAAGCAGAACTACCTCTGGCTCTTTTGGGAGGTTCTGCTCTTAAAAGGGGTCTGTGAGCAATGTGTTACAAATTGCTTAATAGGAACATAAGCCTGCTTCCCTAGAGCTGTGGTGATGTATGTGGCTTGCAGAGGCAATGAGCATGTCTCTGTCATATTGAATACTGGGCAGAGCAAGCAGACAGGGCCATGGAATTGGTCCCAACCACACCTGCTTAGCATTAAAAAATGTGCTCCTGGTCAGAAAATTATTACAGATACACAATAAGAACAGAGTCAGACAAAAATAAACACCTAAATGGGTCACAGTGTTACATAAATTTATGTAAGCTTGAGAGAGAGAAGAAAAAGAGTATAGACAGTTAGGAAAAAAGTAAAAATATTTAAAGAGACAGTAATAGCAATATAAAAGTGTAAAGACAGTCATAGATGTCATAGATTAAAGGAGTAAAGAAAAAAAAAGCCATGATGGAAATTACACAGAGTCTATATTATGTATATTATTTTGTTTTCTTTGAAGGTTTTTTTTTTTTTCTGTACAGAGAGACATTTCATTGTATAGGCTGCTAAGCTAATCCAACATACATGTTTTAAAGGTATTTTGACTTCAACATTTGAGTCTAAGTATATGTTGCTTTGGAAAACACGTTCTACTTTTGTTTCCACAGAAGATGAGAACCTGTGGATTCCTTCCAGGATAATACAATTTGATCAAACAAGACCCCTGAAATGATGACCTAGGTGGTCCAATATCCACAACAGCTTCAGGATTACTGGCTGAGATGGATAAATCCCACAGGATACCTCAGGAAAGACCTTATTAACACCAATCAGAGAAAGTAGCCTAAAGATAATACCCCAATTCCCTAAATGATTGTTTATAAATACTTGTTTACTTTTAAAGGGGGATATTATCTAAAGATAAATACTTTGTACTGGTATGGATCTTGGTTTATCAATAAAAACTTAAGGTCAACTTTGTTTTATGTATATTTCTGCTCTTGATTATGGTATTGTGTTTGTGCAGGTCATTTAAAATTTATTGTATAATTAAGAAATCCATGTAGAAGGAGGGGCCTCTTGTTCTTCCCGGCTGCCCAGAACCAAAATAACCACACAGAAACTGTATTAATTTAAACACTGTTTGGCCCACTAGCTTTAGCTTCTTATTGGCTAACTCTTAAATTAATTTAACCCATTTCTATTAATCTGTATATCATCACAAGGTCATGGCCTACCAGCAAATTTTCAGCATATCTACCTTCAGCCATGCATCCATGGAGTCTCCCTCTCTGCATTTCTTCTCCCAGCATTCAGTTCCATCTTCCCCGCCTACCTAATTTCTGTCCTATCAACAGGCCAAGGCAGTTTCTTTATTCATTATCCAAGGTAAGCAATACATAGATTGGAGGACTTCCACACCATTTCCCCTTTTCTGTTTAAACAAAAAGAAAGGCTTTAGCATAGTAAAATACTAGCAAAAATTACAGTTATAATATTCATATCTACTTTATCTTTTATCATAACTAAGGAAAACTATAACTATGAATATAAATTCTTCAACACCATCAAAGACCCCAGAAGGACATAAAATTACCTAAGTGAACAGAAGGTACATTGTAAGCAACTTCCAAAACTCTAGAATTGATAGAGGGTTCTCAAGGCCTGGGCAGTCAGCCAAAGTTCTTCTGTACTGTTGGGCCATCTATCTTAAGCCCACAAGCCCATAGTATCCAGCAGACATTTCCATGAAGCAGGAAATTTCAAAGACAGTTTCACCTATACTGGTAGTTTGTCCATGACATTTTTCTGTGTCCTGAAGAATGTCTAGCAGACTCTTTCATAAAGCAGGAACCCCAAAGTATCATGTAACCTTTAGGCAAATTCAGCAGTAATTTCTTTGTGTGTCCAGCATGTCGAATTAAGCAGTACAGGCAAGAGTAATTTCTTGCCCAAATAGCTACCCAACTCCATAAGGAGTCCCTTCGATGCGCATATTCCTCGTGAAGTAGTTTGCTGCTGTCAGAAACAGACGTATCTTGCCACGAAAAGTCTTATTTTCTTTTTTTTTCTCATTTTTTTATTAAAGATTTCCATCTCCTCCCTTCCTCCTCCCCCTTCCCTCCCCTCCCTTCCACCCATACCCCCATTCCACCCCTCTCCAAAGACAAAGAGCCATCAGGGTTCCCTTCACTATGTTAAGTCCAAGGTCCTCCCAGCTCCCCCTAAGTCCAGAAAGGTGAGCAACCAAACTGACAAGGCTCACAGTGAGCCCGTCCATGCTGTAGAGTTCATGTTCATTGCAATTGTCCTTGGTTTCTCAGTCCTCCTCCACCGTCAGCCACATTCAGAGAGTCCGGTTTGGTCCCCTGTTCCATCAGTCCCATTCCAACTGGACTTGGTGGTCTTCCCTTAGATCTGTCCCACCATCTCAAAGGGTAAAAGCACTCCTCGCGGTCCTGGCTTCCTTGCTCATGATCTCCCTCCTTTTCCTCCTCATCACGGCCTTGAGAGCTCAGTCTGGTGCTCCTATGTGGGGCTCTGTCATTTTCTCCATCCAATGCCAGGTGAAGATTCTATGGTGATATGCAAGATATTCATGAGTATGGCAATAGGATCTGGACATTTCTGGCACCCTCTCCTCAGCTGCCCAAGGAACTAGCTGGGGGCATCTTCCTGGACACCTGAGAACCCCTCTAGAGTCAAGTCTCTGCCAACCCTAGAATGGCTCCCTTAACTAAGATATATAATTCCTTGTTCCCATATCCACCCTTCCTATATCCCAATCATCCTATTCCCCCAAGCTCTTCCCATCCCCCACTTCACACTTTTCTCTCCCCATCCCCCAATCCCCCATCCCACCCCACGCCCATGTTCCCATTTTTTGTCCGGCAATCTTGTCTACTTCCAATATCCAGGAAGATAACTATATGTTTTTCTTTGGGTTCACCTTCTTATATAGCTTCTCTAGGATTTTTTTTTTTACGAATTATAGGCTCGATGTCCTTTATTTATGGCTAGAAACCAATTATGAGTGAGTACATCCCATGTTCATCTTTTTGGGCCTGGGTTACCTCACTCAGGATGGTGTTTTCTATTTCCATCCATTGGCATGAAAAATTCAAGATGTCATTGTTTTTTACCGCCGAGTAGTACTCTAATATGTATATATTCCACACTTTCTTCATCCATTCTTCCACTGAAGGGTATCTAGGTTGTTTCCAGGTTCTGGCTATTACAAATAATGCTGCTATAAACATAGTTGAACAAATGCTTTTGTAATATGATTGGGCATCTCTTGGGTAAATTCCCAAGAGTGGGATTGCTGGGTCCTGGGGTAGGTTGATCCCAAATTTCCTGAGAAACCTCCACACTGCTTTCCAAAGCGGTTGCACAAGTTTGCATTCCCACCAGCAATGGATGAGTGTACCCCTTACTCCACATCCTCTCCAGCAAGGCTATCATTGGTGTTTTTGATTTTAGCCATTCTGACAGGTGTAAGATGGTATCTCAACGTTGTTTTGATTTGCATTTCCCTGATTGCTAAGGAGGTTGAGCATGCCCTTAAGTGTCTTTTGGCCATTCGAACTTCGTCTGTTGAGAATTCTCTGTTCAGTTCAGTGCCCCATTTTTTAATTGGGTTCATTAGCATTTTAAAGTCTAGTCTCTTGAGTTCCTTATATAATTTGGAGATCAGACCTTTGTCTGTTGAGGGGTTGGTGAAGATCTTTTCCCAGTCAGTAGGCTGCCTTTTTGTCTTAGTGACAGTGTCCTTTGCTTTACAGAAGCTGCTCAGCTTCAGGAGGTCCCATTTATTCAATGATGCCCTTAATGTCTGTGCTGCTGGGGCTATACGTAGGAAATGGTCTCCTGTGCCCAAATGTTGTAGAGTACTTCCCACTTTCTCCTCTAACAGGTTCAGTGTGTTCAGATTAATATTGAGGTCTTTAATCCATTTGGACTTGAGTTTTGTGCATGGTGATAGACACAGATATACTTTCATTCTTCTACAGGTTGACATCCAGTTATGCCAGCACAATTTGTTGAAGATGCTTTCTTTCTTCCATTGTGTGCTTTTAGCTCCTTTATCAAAAATCAGATGTTCATAGATTTGTGGGTTAAGATCTGGGTCTTCTATTCGATTCCATTGGTCGACTTCTCTATTTTTATGCCAATACCAAGCTGTTTTCAATAGTGTAGCTCTGTAATAGAGTTTGAAGTCAGGGATGGTAATGCCTCCAGAAGTTCCTTTATTGTATAAGATTGTTTTGGCTATCCTGAGTTTCTTGTTCTTCCATATAAAGTTGATTATTGTCCTCTCGAGATCTGTGAAGAATTTTGATGGGATCTTTAAGGGGATTACATTAATTCTATAGATTGCCTTTGGTAGTATTGCCATTTTTACTATGTTGATCCTCCCTATCCAAGAGCAAGGGAGATCCTTCCATTTTCTGGTGTCCTCTTCAATTTCTTTCTTCAAAGACTTAAAGTTCTTGTCAAATAGGTCTTTCACTTCCTTGGTTAGAGTTACCCCAAGATATTTTATGCTATTTGTGGCTATCGTGAAAGGTGACGCTTCTCTGATTTCTTTCTCTGCTTCCTTATCCTTTGTATATAGGAGAGCGACTGATTTTTTGGAGTTGATCTTGTATCCTGCCAGGATACTAAAGGAGTTTATCAGCTGTAGGAGATCTTTGGTGGAGTTTTTCGGGTCGCTTATGTACACTATCATATCATCAGCAAATAATGAAAGTTTAACTTCTTCCTTTCCAATTCGAATCCACTTGATCCCCTTGTTTTGTCTTATTGCTACTGCTAGAACTTCAAGCACTATTTTGAAGAGATAAGGAGAGAGTGGACAGCCTTGTCGCGTTCCTGACTTTAGTGGGATGGCCTTGAGTTTCTCTCCATTTAATTTGATGTTAGCTGTCGGCTTGCTGTAAATAGCCTTTATTATATTTAGGAATGACCCCTGTATCTCTAATCTCTCCAAGACCTTTATCATAAAGGGGTGCTCAATTTTGTCAAATGCTTTTTCTGCATCTAATGAGATGATCATATGGTTTTTATCCTTCAGTTTATTTATATGATGGATTACACTGATAGATTTTCGTATGTTGATCCAGCCCTGCATCTCTGGGATGAAGCCTACTTGATCATAGTGGATAATTTTTCTAATGTGTTCTTGGATTCTGTTTGCCAGTATTTTATTGAGAATTTTTACATCGATGTTCATAAGTGAGATTGGCCTGTAATTCTCTTTCTTGGTTGAGTCTTTGTGTGGTTTAGGTGTCAGGGTAATTGTAGCTTCATAAAAGTAATTTGGCAATGACTGTTTTGTTTCTATATTATGAAATACCTTAAGGAGTATAGGTATTAGATCTTCTTGGAAGTTCTGGTAGAATTCTGCATTGAACCCATCAGGTCCTGAACTCTTTTTGGTAGGGAGGTTTCTGATAACAGTTTCTAATTCTTCGCGACAAACAGGACTATTTAGAGCATTTACCTGGTCCTGGTTTAACGTTGGTATATGGTACTTATCTAAAAAAGTGTCCATTTCTTTTAAATTTTCCAATTTTGTGGCATACAGGCTTTTGTAGTAAGATCTAATGATTCTCTGAATTACCTCTGTGTCTGTGGTTATGTCCCATTTTTCATTTCTGATCTTATTAATTTCCGTGTTCTCTCTCTGCCTTTTGATTAGTTTGGCTAGGTGTTTGTCAATCTTGTTGATTTTCTCCAAGAACCAGCTTTTTGTTTCATTGATTCTTTGGATTGTTTTCTGTGTTTCTATTTTGTTGATTTCTGCCCTCAGTTTGATAATTTCCAGTCTTCTACTCCTCCAAGGTGAGTCTGCTTCTTTCTTTTCTAAAGCTTTCAGGTGTGCTGTTAAGTCTCCAATGTGTGCTTTCTCTGTTTTTTTTAAGTGGGCACTTAGTGCTATGAATTTTCCTCTTAGCACTGCTTTCATAGTGTCCCATAAGTTTGAATATGTTGTGTCTTTATTTTCATTAAATTCAAGAAAGACTTTAATTTCTTTCTTATTTCTTCCTTGACCCATGTGTGGTTCAGTAGTTGACTCTTCAGTTTCCATGAGTTTGTAGGCTTTCTGGGGGTAGCATTGTTGTTGAATTCTAATTTTAATCCATGGTGATCCAATAAGATGCAGGTGGTTACTAATATGTTTTTGTACTGTGGAAGTTTGCTTTGTTACCGAGTATGTGGTCAATTTTCGAAAAGGTTCCATGAGCCGCAGAGAAGAAGGTATATTCTTTCCTATTTGGGTGGAATGTTCTATAGATGTCTGTTAAGTCCATTTGGTTCATTACCTCTATTAAGTCTCTTAATTCTCTGTTAGGTTTCTGTCGAATTGACCTGTCCATTGGTGAAAGAGGAGTGTTGAATTCTCCCACTATCAGTGTATTTGGTTTGATGGCTGCCTTGAGTTCTAGTAATGTTTCTTTTATATAAGTGGGTGCTTTTGTATTAGGGGCATAGATATTCAGGATTAAGACTTCATTCTGATAGATTTTTCCTGTAATGAGTATAAAGTGTCCCTTTCCATCTATTCTGATTGATTTTAGTTTGAAATCAACTTTGTTAGAAATTAGTATGACCACACCAGCTTGTTTCTTAGGTCCATTTGCTTGATAAACATTTTCCCAACCCTTTACTCTGAGTACATGTCTGTCTTTGTGGTTGAGGTGTGTTTCTTATAAACAGCACAGTGTTGGATCCTGTGTTCGTATCCAATCTCTTAGCCTGTGACTTTTTATAGGTGAATTGAGTCCATTGATATTAAGTGATATTAATGACCAGTGGATGTTAACTCCAGTTGTCATTTTTTATTTGGTAGTAAAGATTGTGTATTTCCTTTCTTTGAGATGTGCTGGTGAAGGGTCACTAGATTTCTGAGTTATTTTGGGCAATGCTGGACTTCTTTGTTTGTGAATTTCCTTCTATTACGTTCTGTAAGGCTGGATTTGTGGCTATGTATTGTTTAAATTTGTTTTTATCCTGGAATATTTTGTTTTCTCCATTTATAGTGAATGAAAGCTTGGCTGGGTATAGTAATCTGGGCTTGCATCCATGGTCTCTTAGTTTCTGCAAAACATCTATCCAGGACTTTCTGGCTTTCATGGTTTCCATAGAGAAGTCAGGTGTTAGTCTGATAGGTTTTCCTTTATATGTTACTTGACCTTTTTCCTTTGCAGCTCTTAATATTCTTTCTTTATTCTGTATGTTTTGTGTTTTGATTATAATATGGCGAGGGGATTTTTTTTGATCCAGTCTATTTGGTGTTCTGTAAGCTTCTTGAACCTTAATAGGAATATCTTTCTTTAGGTTTGGGAAGTTTTCTTCTATAATTTTATTAAATATATTTTCTGTGCCATTGAGCTGTAATTCTTCTTCTTCTACGCCTATTATTCTTAGGTTTCGTCTTTTTATTGTGTCCCAGATTTCCTGAATGTTTTGTGATGAGAATTTGTTGGATTTGCTGTTTTCTTTGATCAGTGCGTTTATTTTCTCTATGGTATCTTCAGAATCTGAGATTCTTTCTTCTATCTCTTGTATTCTGTTGGTTATGCTTGTTTCTGTAGTCTCTGTTCATTTACATAGATTTTCCATATCCAGCTGGCCCTCAGGTTGTGTTTTCTTCCTTGCCTCCATTTCAGTTTTCAAATCTTGCACTGTTTCCATTATCTGTTTGATTGTTTTTTCATGGTTTCTTAGGATATCATTTACGGATTTACTCAACTCTTCAAACTTTTTGTTATTCTTCTCGTCCATTTCCTTAAGGGAGTTTTTCACCTCCTGTTTAAGGGACTCTATTACTTTCATAAAGTCAATTTTTTCTACTTCTTCTTGATTAGTGTGTTCAAGTCCTCCTGTTATAAGTTCGTTGGGTTCTGGTGCTTTCATGTTGTTTTTCAAATTGTTGGAGGAATTCTTGCATTGGCACCTGCCCATTTCTTCCTATGAATAATCCCCTTTGGGTCTTCTTTTAGAAGTTCAATTCCCCCCAATGAATTCAATTCACTTACCCCAATGAATGATGGATCCTCTGGCAGACTGTCAGGTCTCCTTGCAGGCCAAGCAGCTCGCTGACAAAGGGCCTACCTTGCTAAAGGCAGGCTAATGAAGGAGGGGACCTCCCACTGGCCTGGGTGCACTCAATTCCAGGTCCCAGGTGCCCAAACAGGCTGAGCTGTGGGATTTTGTGGCCCCAAAGATGGGAGGATGAGGCGGGGTAGGGGGTTCTGGGTGCAAGCTGGGAAGGGACAGGAAGAGAGCGAAAAGTTTTATTTTCTTAAACATTTTAAATGCCATACTCTGAAGGTCGCTGAAAATTTTGAAGAATACCTATCTAACTGAAATATATCTCTGTACATCAAGAAAATCTAACATGACAACAAACTTGACTATTATAGATGATTATCTATTAGCTTATATTTCTTAATTATTCATTATATTTTTAAATAAACTACACAATCACAATACCTTAATCAAGGGCAGAAATATACATACAATAAATTGATCTTAAATTTGTATCAATAAACCAAGATTCATACCAATGCAAATCTATAGCATATCCCTCATTAAATGTAAAAGAACATTCATAAACAATATTTGGGTATATGGGCATAGTGATTTCTCTCCAAACTTCTTCCTGCTGTTTATTGAGTGATGTATTTTCTTTGTGGGGATGTTTATAGCAAACTTTCAGGGGGGTCTCAGTCCATCACACCAAAATTCCAAGAATCATTTAGTTATACTATAATAACCTGTCCTAGATGAAACTGGAAAATCTAAAAGAAATAGACAATTTTCTTGCCTGATACCACTTATGAAAGTTAAATCTAGGTCCGACAAACAATTTAGATAGACAAATAAACTTTAACAATAAGGAAGAATTTATTAAATGGCTCCCAATCAAAGAAAGCCTAGGGTAAGATGGTTGTAGAACAGAATTATATCAGACTTTGAAAAATTTAACACAAATACTCATCAAATTATTTCACAAAATAGAAATAAAAAAAAACATATCTAAACTCATTTTTTGAGACCACAGCCACCCTGCCACATAGAACACACAAGGATCAATTCTCTCAGGAACACTGATGCAAAAATTCTCATTAGGCCAAATTCAAGAACACATCAAAAAATTATCCAACATGTTCATGTAGGCTTATATTTCAGATCCTTGTGTGTTATCCATTACATAAAATAATTTACAGAAAAATAAAAACACATGCTCATCCCATTAGAAGGTGAAAACACCTTTGACAAAATCAAACACTGTTGACAGAGGTTTCTATCCCACTGGTCCTTCAGTCATTCAGTCCCAAAGGAAAATACAGAGGTCTACATTAATTATAAACTGGTTGGTTTTGTATCTCAAGTGTTTCTTATTAACTAATTCTTACATCTTATATTAGCTTATTTTTCTTGTCTCTGTTAGCCATGTGGCTTGGTACCTTATCAGGCAAGGCAGTCACATCTGGCTTCCTCAGCATCTGGGTGATGGCTGCTGACTGATACTTTTCTCTTCCCATAATTCTCATTGCCACACTTCTACTTCTATCCTGGTTGCCATTGCCCTGCCAATACTTCCTGCCTAGCTACTAGCCAATCAGTATTTTATTAAAAAATAATAAAAGTTGTAGAAGGAGCTGCGGGCAGACCTGTTTTGCATCCCACCCGGCTCCAGGCCACCTGGCTAGCTTATGCCCCGAAATAACAACACACAAACTGTCTCATTAGTTTCAGCCTCTTATTAACTAATTCTCACATCTTGCTTTAACCCATATTTAGTAATCTGTGTAGCACCACAAGTGGTGTTTTACCAGCAAAGATTCAGCATGTCTGACCTGGCAGCTGGCTTCATCACATCTGTCTCAGAGAGGAGAGGCATGACAACTGCCCGAGGTGTCTGCCTCACTCCCAGCATCCTGTTCTGTCTACTCCACCCACCTAAATCCTGCCCTATCAAAAAGCCAAGACAGTTTCTTTATTAAACAATGAGAGTCCTCCATCATTTCCCCTTTTTCTGTTTAAACAAAAAAGAAAGGCTTTAAGCTTAACATAGTAAAATTTCATATAACAAAAGAGTTATCAAGCAAGAATTACAGTTACAATATTTATATCTATTTTATCTTTTATCATATCTAAGGAAAACCATAACTATCTATCTATTCTTCAACTCCATCAAAGACTCCAGAAGAATATAATATTACCTAAGTAAATGAGAAGTAAGCAACTTACAAAACTCTAGAAATCACAGAGACATCTCACTGCCTGAGCAGTTACCCAAAGTTCCTCTGTACCGGTGGGGCATCCATCTTCAGTCTATATGACCATAGTATCCAGCAGACTTCCATGAAGCAGGAAATTTCAAAGGCAGTTTAGTCACTATCTGCTGTGTCCTGCAGAATGTCTCACAGACTCTTTCATGAATCAGGAACCCCAAAAGACCATCTCACCTTTAGCCAAGTTCAGCAGTCCTCTCTCTGCGGGTTCTTTGTGTCCAATTTATGCAACAGTCCAGGCAAGAGCAGTTTCTTACCCAAATGTCTATCAAACTCCATTAGGAGCCTCTTCAATGCCCATGTTCCTCTTGAAGTAGATTGGTGCTGCCAGGAGCAGATGTGTCTCGTTGTCTTGAAATGCCCTAAGTTATTAAAATATCTTAAATGCCATGTTCTGTAGTCTTTGAAAGATATAAAGAATGCCTATCTAACTGGAATATATCTATGCACATCTAGAAAGTCTAACATGACTACAAGCTTGACTATTATCAGATTATCTAGTAATTACCTATATTTCCTAATTATACATTACAGTTTTTAAAATGAACTACACAATCAAACTACCTTAATCAATATCAGAAATACATATACATATAACAAAATTGACCTTAAAATCCATACCAATGCAAATTATTCATATCTATATCATCTCTCCCTTTAAATGTAAAAGAACATTTATAAACAATATTTGGGAACATGGGCACAATTATTTCTCTCCAAACTGCTTCGTGCTGAATGGGTGTGCTGTTAATCAGTTCTTTTATGGTGTAACCTGTGTGCTAGGGTCATCTCAGTTGACAGTTGAGTGAAGTAATATTTTGAGGGTGTTCACAGCAACCTTTCAGTAGGGCGTGTCCTATCATACCATGTTGGGATAAAAGCAATCTACAGGGTGTCATCCTCTGTGAAAACAAAAGAAGAAAGTTTTCCAAAGCATGATATCCTTAGATCCAAATTTTGAAGTCAAGATACCTTTAGAACATATATGCTGGTTTAGTTTGGCAGCCCATACAATGAAATGTTTTTCTGTACTTATCTCCTTTACAGTCAAAATAATCAAAGAAAACATAATAATGGAAAGAATCCAGGCTCTCTAAGAATTTTTCATTTTTATGTGGCTTATTTTTCTTTATTTCTTTTAATCTATAACTATTTGTACTCTGTCGCTTTAAAGACTTTACCTGTTTTTTTAGGCATTAACTTCATTCTATCTATATATTTTTTCTCTCTCTCAAGCCTAAGTACACTCATCCAACACCGTGACCCATTTAAAGGTCTTCTATATCTGAATCTGTCCTTTTGTGAATCTGTAATTTTTTATTATCCAGGAGCATTTTTGTTTTGCAGTTTTAAATTACTAAACACTTGAGAATCTAATCTGTGACATTCTTAGGTCAAAACAGATACTGTGAGCTTGTCATGCCCAGTCCAACATGGCAGAGCCGCTTGTGACTGAATCAGTTGCAGCTCTGGGCTGCAGAGCCGCGAGCTGTTCTGGATGTTGGCTCCACCTCTCTCCAATTTAAAAATGGAGAATGTACCATTTTTTACTAGCTCTGGGTCCTCCAGGTAGGAGCTGCACTCAGCACTTTAACTCTTGAGAATGAGCTTTTTATCTCAATTACAGCCTAATCTGCCAGGCAAACCACTGCACAGCCTGGAAACATCTCTCTGTATGGTGGCTGGAGTCTGCCATGCTCTCCCGCTTGTGCACCTGAGGCATCTGCCTCACTCCCAGCATCCTGTTCTGTCTACTCCAGCCACCTAAATCCTGCCCTAACAAAAAGCCAAGGAGTTTCTTTATTAACCAATGAGAGTCCTCCATCAACAAGTGACAGGATAAAAGACCATTGTTCCACAGCACAACACCCCTTCATGATAAAAGTCTTAGAGAGATCAGGGATAAAAGGGACATACCTAAAATTTTAAGGGCAATTTATAGCAATCTTATAGCCAATATCAAATTAAAAGCAGAGACTAAAAGCAATTCCACTAAAATGATCAACAAGACAAGACTGTCCTCTCTTTTTATATTTATTCAATCTAAGACTAGTGGTTCTAGCTAGAACAAAAGACAATGAAAGGACCTCAAGGGAATATGAATTAGAAAGGAAGAAGCCAAACTTTCACTGTTTAGAGATGATAGTGTATATATAATTGATCCCAAAAATTCTACCAGAAAATTCCTACAACTGATAGATACCTTCCACAATGTGGCTAGATACAAGATTAATGAAAAAAATTAGTAACCTTCCTATATACAAATAAGAAATGGGATGAGAATAAATCAGAAATACAATGCCTTTCGAAATACTCAAAAATAATAATAAAAATATCGTGGTATAACAATAACTAAGCAAGACAAAGATCTATATGACTATGACTTCAAGTCCTTGAAAAAAGAAATTGAAGGTGAGATCTGAAGATGGACAGGTCTCCACTGTTCATGGATCATTAGGATTAAAACAGTAAAAAACACTATCTAATCAAAAGCAGTGTACATCAAAGTATTAACACAATTCTTTACATACCTTGAAAAAAGAATGTTAAATATCACATGCAAAATAACCTGTACAATAAAACAACATCTTAAGATATTACCATCCCTGATTTCAAGCTGTTTTGGAGAGCCATAGTAAACAAGCAGACATACAAACAATAAATCTCCAAACACATGATATTAGCATTAAAAACAGATAGGTTTCAAATAGAAGATAGAAGACCCAGAAAGAAATCCCTACACCCAACCTAAGGACAACTGATTTCTGATAAAGCATCCAGAAATATACAATGAAAAAGTAAATTATCTTCAACAAACAAGGTTAGTCTAACTGGTTGTGGGTAAAAAGAAATGAAAATAGAAGCATATCTATCACCCTGCACAAAACCAAAGTCTAAATAGATCAAAGACCTCAACATAAAACCATGTAGACTGAACGTTGTAAAAGAGAAAATGTGGGAAAGCCTTGAATGTTTAGGCACAGTAGACAACGTTTTGAACAGAACACCAATAATGCAGGCACTTACATAACAACCAATACATGGGAACTCATGAAAATGAAAAGTTTCTGTATAGCAGAGAACAACACACAACAGAATGAGAAAAAAAAAAATTTCACCAGTTCTACATGGGATAGAAGGTTAATGTCCAAAATATATTAAGAACTTAAGAAACTTGTCATAAATAAACTAGGTAATCCAATTAAAAATATGGTACATATATAAGCAGTGAATTCTCAGAAAAAGATTCTCAAATGACCAGGAAACACTTAAATAAAATGTTCAATATCCTTGGCCATCAGGGAAATACAAATTAAAATGTGTCTGATATTACATTTTATACCTATCAGAAGGACTAAAATGAATGACACAGAGTACAACTCAAGCTGGGAGGATGTGGAACAAGGGGAATACTCTTCTATTGCTGGTGGGAATTCAAACTTATACAGCTCACGTTTGAAATTAATATCAAAATTTCTCAGAAAAATGAAAATTTATCCACATTAAAATTCAGATATCTCACCTCTGAGCATGGACCCAAATCCTACCACAAGGATATATGTCTAGCTATGTTCATAACAGCTTCATTCATAGAGGTCACAAACTGTAAACAACCTACATGTCCCTCAACCAAAAAAATGGACCAAAGATGTCATTACACAATGGAGTATTAAAAAACTGTATAAAATATGACATCATGAGTTGCTAGATAAAGTTTCTATGATGATAATTAAGATAGTCATCCATCAGATTACAGGGAAAAGCCAGTTTAGGCATCCTTTCCAATGTTGCTTGGAGTCTTAGCTGGGGCCATCCTTGTGAATGGCTGGGAATTTCCATAGTACCATGTTTCTTGCTAGTCCTTTGATGACTCCCTCAATCAAGATATCTCTTTCCTTGCTCTCCTTCTGTCCTTTGCTCTTCTTAAGCATCCCATTCCTTCATGTTCTACTCTGTCCTTTCTCCCCTTTCATCCCCCTTCTCGCCCACCCCTCATTCTGCCAATTTTTTTCAAGAGATTCTGTCTTTTTCCCCTTCTCTTGTTTCTCTTAGGGTTTTCCTTGTTACCTAGCTTCTGTGGGACCATGGACTATGGGGCTGGTTATCCTTTGCTTTACATTGAATATCTATTCATGAATAAGTACATACAGTGTTTTTTCTATTTGGATCTGGGATACTTCATTCAGGATGTTTTTTTTTTTCCTAGTTCAATCTATTTGCATGCAAATTTCAACGTGTCATTGTTTTATACCACTGAGTAGTACTCTATTGTGTAAATGTACCACATTTTATTTATCCATTCCTTGGGTGAAGGGCACCAAGGTTGTTTCCAGGTTTTGACTGTTACAAATAATACTGTTATGAACACAGTTGTGCAAAGGTCCTTGTGACATCAGTGTACATCCTTTGGGTATGTGCCCAAGAATGGCGTTTTTCAGTCTTGAGGTAGATTGATTTTCTAAGAAACTGTCACACTGATTTCCAAAGTGACTGTACAAGTTTGAATTACCACCAGCAATGGAGAAGTGTTCCCTTTACTCTGTATTCCCTCTAGCCATATGCTAACATTGGTGTTTTGGTTCTTAACAATTCTGACTGTTGTAAGATGGTATTTCAGAGTCATTTTGATTTGCATTTTCATGACTGCTAAGGATGTGGAGCAATTTCTTATAAAGAGATGTACAGTGAAGGACTGGACCGAGGTACTGTAGAGCAGTCTAAGAGAGGGAGGAGTGATAATATGAGCAAAGGGGTCAATAACTTGATGGTGATACACACAGAAACAGTTTACTTGAGCTAATGAGGGTTCATTGACTCTGAACTGATAGTGGGAAAACCTACATAGGACCAAACTAGGACCACTGACTGTGGGGAACAGTTGTGAGGTTTCAGTATTCTGTGGGGCCATTGGCATTGGGACCAAGATTTATTATCCTTAGTGCTTGAACTGGCATCTTGGCGGACATTCTCTTTGTAGGGATGCCTTGCTCAGCCTAGATATACCAGGGAGGACTTTGGTCTTGCCTTAAAGTAAAGTGTCAGACTTTGTTGACTCTCTATGGGAAACCTTACCCTTTCTGAGGAGTTAATGGGGGTGCTGGAAGGAGAAGGGTGGAAGAGAGGAGGGAAGTGGAATGAGGATAGGTATATAAAATGAGAAAATATAGTATTTTTTAAAATCTCTTAATAAAAAACAAAAGAAAAACCCCAGTTTCTCCCCCCCTCTCTCTCTCTCTCTCTCTCTCTCTCTCTCTATATATATATATATATATATATATATATATATATATATATATATACACACATACATATTCTGGCAAAAGGATAGAACTAGACAAAAATCATCCAGAGTGGGTTAAACCAAACATAGAACAACAATCAATTCAATATCCACTTCCTTAAAAGTGGATATTGGCTGTGAAATAATAGCTGTTCATGCTACAATCCAAAAACTCAGAGAGTCTAAGTAACAAGGTGGGCTTCAATGGAAAATTTATGGATCTCCCTGAAATGGGAAATGCAATAAATTTTATCATTGGACTGGTGTTGAGTGGTGATGGCAGCAGAAGTGATTAAGTGGTAGGTAGAATGGAGGAACAGAATACTGAGAGGGATAACTGGAATTGGAGTCATTTCAGGGGCAAGGTAGAAACCTAGTGCAAGGAAACTTCTTGAAATCTATGAGGGTGACTATAGTGAACAATCTGAGTAATGGGTGATATGGAGACTGAATTGGCAATCTTCTGTAACCAGGTAATTCCTCCAGTGAAGGGACTGGGACACCAGCCTCAATAACTTTGACCTAAAATTTGTCCTGTCTACAAGATGTGTCAGGGTAACACTCACCAACCAATGACTGTTCCAACTTTAGACCTATACTATGAAAGGGAGGTTCTGCCTAAAACTGCCTAGAAGGCCAGAAACTAAAAACTGGATAACAAAGAGACCTAGGATAGAACTAAACTAAACACACCTTAGCAAAAAAAAATTAAATTCAATAATTCCTAATGGTAGACTGCTATTTCTGTAAACAAGAGCATAGCATAATCATCATCATAGAGGTTTGTTTCCAAACAACTGAGGCAGAGCAGATGCAGAGAAACACAGCCCAGCATAATGGGGAGCTCAGGATTCATGTGTAGAAGGGAAAGAATGATTGTAGGAGCCAGATGGTTCAAGGACACCACAAAAACACACCCTTCAGAATCAACTAACCATAGGGGTTTGTACAGGTTTACAGAGACAGGAGTAAAATTAAGGGATCTATATGGGTCTGACCAAGGTACTCTAACTGCATATTATGTTTGTGTGACTTGATGTTTTTTACGGGATTCCCAACAGTGGGAGCCTGAGCTGTCTCTGATTCTTTTGCTTACCTTTGGGACCTTCTATTCCTACTATGTTGCCTCATCAGCCTTGATAGGAGAGTGAGTATGTGCCTAGTATAATTGTAACTTCTTATGCCATGTTTCATTGGTATCCCTGACAGTCCTCTTTTATGAAGGAAAATGGAGGAGGAGGAGTCTATCTGGAGGAGGAGGGAGGAAGACATTGAGAGGAGAGGAGGGAAGGAAAACTACAGTTGAGATGTACTACATGAATGAATAATAAATAAATTACAAAAATAGATTAAAAGTACTTTGTATTAAAAACAAGAAAGTGAAGGCTAAGAAAACATAATAAGAAATCAACAAAATTACAGTAATAAATACACAATATTTCAATAATAACTTTCACTATAAATGGATTCAGCCTCTCAATCAAAAGATACAGACTGACAGATTGGACTGACAAAGCACAATCTTTTCTTTTTTGTTGTTGCCTTTAAGAAATTCAACCTGAATATGAAAGAGACATTACTATAGATTCAATGCAATCCCCATCAAGGTCCTATCAAAATTCTTCACAGATCTTGAGAGGACAATAATCAACTTTATATGGAAGAACAAGAAACCCAGGATAGCCAAAACAATCTTATACAATAAAGGAACTTCTGGAGGCATTACCATCCCTGACTTCAAACTCTATTACAGAGCTACACTATTGAAAACAGCTTGGTATTGGCATAAAAATAGAGAAGTCGACCAATGGAATCGAATAGAAGACCCAGATCTTAACCCACAAACCTCTGAACACCTGATTTTTGATAAAGGAGCTAAAAGCACACAATGGAAGAAAGAAAGCATCTTCAACAAATGGTGCTGGCATAACTGGATGTCAACCTGTGGAAGAATGAAAGTATATCTGTGTCTATCACCATGCACAAAACTCAAGTCCAAATGGATTAAAGACCTCAATATCAATCTGAACACACTGAACCTGTTAGAGGAGAAAGTGGGAAGTACTCTACAACATTTGGGCACAGGAGACCATTTCCTACGTATAGCCCCAGCAGCACAGACATTAAGGGCATCATTGAATAAATGGGACCTCCTGAAGCTGAGCAGCTTCTGTAAAGCAAAGGACACTGTCACTAAGACAAAAAGGCAGCCTACTGACTGGGAAAAGATCTTCACCAACCCCTCAACAGACAAAGGTCTGATCTCCAAATTATATAAGGAACTCAAGAGACTAGACTTTAAAATGCTAATGAACCCAATTAAAAAATGGGGCACTGAACTGAACAGAGAATTCTCAACAGACGAAGTTCGAATGGCCAAAAGACACTTAAGGGCATGCTCAACCTCCTTAGCAATCAGGAAAATGCAAATCAAAACAACATTGAGATACCATCTTACACCTGTCAGAATGGCTAAAATCAAAAACACCAATGATAGCCTTGCTGGAGAGGATGTGGAGTAAGGGGTACACTCATCCATTGCTGGTGGGAATGCAAACTTATGCAACCGCTTTGGAAAGCAGTGTGGAGGTTTCTCAGGAAATTTGGCATCAACCTACCCCAGGACCCAGCAATCCCATTCTTGGGAATTTACCCAAGAGATGCCCAATCATATTACAAAAGCATTTGTTCAACTATGTTTATAGCAGCATTATTTGTAATAGCCAGAACCTGGAAACAACCTAGATGCCCTTCAGTGGAAGAATGGATGAAGAAAGTGTGGAATATATACATATTAGAGTACTACTCGGCGGTAAAAAACAATGACATCTTAAATTTTGCATGCAAATGGATGGAAATAGAAAACATCATCCTGAGTGAGGTAACCCAGGCCCAAAAAGATGAACATGGGATGTACTCACTCATAATTGGTTTCTAGCCATAAATAAAGGACATTGAGCGTATAATTCATAAAAAATCCTAGAGAAGCTATATAAGAAGGTGAACCCAAAGAAAAACATATAGTTATCCTCCTGGATACTGGAAGTAGACAAGATTGCCGGACGAAAAAGAGATTTAAAATAAGCAATTATACATTGAAGACCTTGGAAAAACAAGGAGTCTTACATGATGACCTTCATTTGCCAGCTAGAATATCCTGGCTGGGACATCCCTTAAGGGACTGAGTTGAAAAACCTTCCTGAGACACTACCTAAGGGACGCAGCAAGGCTGAGCAGAACAGAACTTTGCTAGGATGCTTCTTAAGGGGGACTGAACAAGGCAGGCCAGAAAAAAAGTAACAAGTTTTCACTGGAGTTGGAGGAGATTGGTACATTTCTGCAGGGGCTTCCCCTTTAGCAGATTGTTAGCAAGAGAAGAAACACCTTGAGCCAGAAAAGTAGATTGGTCTGCTAGGATGTTCCCTTAAGGGAACAGAGCAGAACTCAGCTGTAGCAGCTCTCCAGGAGAAGAGTGAATCACTATCTATATCCTGCGGGAAGACCTTCTCATACTGCCCCCCAGTTTCAGGTAGCCTGGCTTCCTGATAGTCAGGACATCTTTCCATCAGGACTGAGCTATCATATTGTGGTTTCAGCCTCCAGGGCTGAGCTGTCCTATTGCAGTTCTAGCCTTCAAAGCTGTCCTATTGTGCTTCTAAGTATGTCCTGGCTTCCCCATAAGTCAGAATGTCTCTACAACACTACAACTGTAACACATTCCCCTACATCCTGTATTGTCAAAGCAATTCTGAACAATAATTCTTCTGGAGGTATTATGATACACAATTTCAAGCTGTACCAAGGAATCACAGAAGCATAAACAGCATGATATTGATACAAAATAGACACAAAGTTCAGTGGGTATAAGTAGAGTGTTTTTAAATAGAACTCCAATAATTCACAAAATTTAGTCCAACAACTTAAAAATGGGATTTCAAGAAGTTAACAGGTTTCAGGACAGAAAATGAAACTGTCAGTAGAGTTTAAATGTAACTTAGAGTGGTGTAGAAAATATTTGCCACCTATACAGTGGACTGAAGATTAAGACCTAGAATATTAAAGAAGTGTTTTATGAGATAAATAATATCAGGGAAACAAACACCCTAATAAAAATGAGTTCTGGAACACAAAAGAACTCTCAAAACAAGAAATATTAATGTTTGGTAACCATTAAAACAGCAGCATCCTTAGTCATAAAAATGAAAATCATCCATCTGGTGATAGATGGGGAAAATGACTGAGCCCCACATTGGAGCACTGGACTGAGCTCCCAAGGTCCTGATGAAGAGCAGAAGGAGAGAGAACATGAGGGAGAAAGTCAGGAACGTGAGGGGTGCGTTCACTCATGGAGACGGTGGGACAGAACTAATGGGAGATCACCAACTCCAGTTGGAATGGGACTGATGGATCATGCGACCAAACCCGTCTCTCTGAATGTGGCCAACAGCGGGGGCTGACTGAGAAGCAAAGGACAATGGCGCTGGGCTCTGATTCTTCTGCATGGACGGGCTCTGTGGGAGCCTTCTCAGCTTGGTCGATCACCTTCCTGGACCTGGGGGGAGTTGGGAGGACCTTGGTCTTAGCATAGAGTAGGGAACCCTGATGGCTCCTTGGCCTTGAGAGGGAGGGAGGGGAGGTATGGGTGGAGGGGAGGGGAGGGAAGGGGGAGGAGGAGAGGAGGAAAGGGGGAGGAGGAGGGGAGGGAGGGGGGAGGAGGAGGGGAGGAGATGGAAATTTTTTAAATATAAAAAAATAAACCATGAGAAAAAAAATTAAAAAAAATGAAAATCAAAACTATTTTGAGATTCTGTCTCACCTAATTAAGAATAGCTACTTTCAAAAATTCAAATGACAGCACAGTGATTTACGTTACAAGAAAGAGGAACCTTTATTCATAGTTTTGGAGAATGTATTTGGAGATCAGTGTGGAGGTTTCTCTGAAAGCTAGAAATATAACTTTCATCATATGGTTCAGCTATTCTACTCTTAGGCATATACACAAAGGATTCTATTTCCCAGTAGAGAGACAATTGCTCAACTATGTTTATTGCTGCTGCAGTCACAATAACTAGAAATTTATTTAATCTATATGACCATTGAAAAGGGAATAGATAATGAAAATATTTGCATATGCAATGGAATATCACTCAAGTATAAAGAACAATGAAGTTATTAAAATTGCAAGTAAATAGGTCTATCTGGAAAAATTATATTGGAGTGAGGTAACCCAGCTCCAGAGAGACAAGCAATGGAATTCTCTGTAATATGTACATCATAGCTTTGAATCATAGTTTTATGTGTTCAATTTTGAGTACCTATAGAAGGCAGGTAGAAGCAGGGCTGCCTTTGATACTTTTCTATTACTGTTAAAAAACAACGTAACTAAGGCAAAGTATAAAAGAAGACATTCGATTTGGGCTCACAGTTCCAGAGTGTATTAGTCCATGACCATCATGATAAAGAGCAGGGCAGCAAACAGGCAGACATAAAACCAGAATAATAACTGAGAGCTTATATCTGATCCATGAGCATGAGGCAGAGAGGAAGAGAGAATGCTTACTGGGACTGTTATGGGATTTTGAATCCTCCATGTATACGTGCAGTGAGATACTTCGTTCAACAAAGCCGCAACTAATCCTTCTCAAAGACTTCCACCAACTGTAGACCAAACTTTCAGATATATGATACTCTGGAGGCCATTCTCATTCACACCATCATAGAGCACTGAATATATATTATCACCTAAATGTCCATAGCTTCTCAGATAGATATAGACTCTAACGTTCTCCAATATGTCTTGTATTTCACCAGTTTCATTAATTTATAGTATTTCTGCAAGCTTGTAGTTGTCTAATTCATGATCCAAGCAATCTTTCAGGAATTTAGAGTTTTAGTTGATCTTCTATTTTGTACTCCTTATTTGGCTATTATCCTCTTATTTGTGCTGTATACATATGGAAAAACAATACATGCATTTGTAATACACATATCAACAGCAAAGCCACAGTATCATTGAAACAATTCATTAAAAATTTTGGCTGATACCATAGTCAACGGATCTAAGCAAATAGATTAGTATTATCAACAACAGGGAAACTATGAAGTTAGGTAGATTTTAAATAGGCACAAGGATGAAGAAAAATAATAAAAGGTACAGAATACTACTGTTTGTTTTCTGTATTGGAATTCTGTACCAGAGGTAGTTTATTTGAATGATTAGCTGTGCTAGTTTTGTTTTGCTTTGTTTTGTTTGTTTGTTTTAGTCAGTTTGTCACAAACTAGAATCATTTGGGAATCAGGATTCTCAATTGAGAAAATGTGCACAACAAATGGTCTGTGATCAAATTTTTGAGTATTTTCTTAATTAATAATTAATGTGGGAAGGTTCAGATCACGAGTGGTGCCATCTCTGGTACTCCAGGGTTTTACAAGAAAGTAGGGTAAAGAAGCTACAGAAAACAAGGCATTCTTCCACAACATCATTTCTTGTCTTGATTGAGTTCCTGCCCTCACTTTCCTCAGTGATGGGCCTGAAGTATAAGATGAAAAAAAGAAACAGGAAGGTAGAGAAAAACCATTTCCTTCCAAAGTTGCTTTTGGTCATGGTGTTTTCTCACAGCAAAAGATACCCTAAAGAAGACATTAGCCTTTCCTGTGTTTTTTTTTTTTTTTCTACTTCTCAGTTTAAACTTCTAAAGAGATTCATTCCTAAAGTCTATAATGGTAGGCATCTGAGGGAATTGTATTTTGTAATGATCATTTTCTACTGGACTTACAATTAATCACAGGACTTGTAAATGCTTTTATTATTTATCTGAGAATCATTCACCTGATGACTATGATATAGAAGTCATATTTCTAGTTAACTAGGGAATTTCACTTGGGAGCATATGTTTTCATTTCTATTGAGTATCATGTCCAGCACAAGAAAAACATTTTAATTAAGTGATTAATAAGCTTCCTTATAATAGTAGATTGTGTTTCAGATGTGATGGAGGGGTGTCTATGTGTTACTTTCATTATTAATAAAGATACTGCCTTGGCCCTTTAAGAGAACAGAAAATTAGGTAGGCAGAGTAGACAGAACAGAATGCTGGGTAGCAGGAGTGGGGAGACACTTCAGGCAGTTGCCATATGCAGTGGTTAAGACCTCTCCTGGTAAGCCACACCTTGTGGTGCTACATGGATTACTAAATATGGGTTAATCCAGATGTGAGTAAGAGGCTGAAACTAATGGGCCTGGCAGTATTTAAATGAATACAGTTTCCGTGTAATTATTTTGGGTAAAGCTAGCCGGGTGGAGGGACACAGCCCCGCCGCTCCATTCAACAGATTGGCACTCCAACGTGATGGACTAAATCCACTTAAAAACCTGAGAGGGCGTTAAATAAAGGAGAGGGAGAGTTTAACACAGCTTTTTGCTGTTTGCCTGGATGTGCCATAGAGAGATTTCCCGTTTCGGCAATAGTGGCAGAGAAAAAGCTGAATCATATTAAAACACAGCTTCCTGGTGCTGTGCTGCCAGCGTGAACTCTGGCTTTAAAGCATTTCAATGCCTTTTATGGGCCTGGATATTTGTGTTCCCGCTTGGGATTGGAAGCAGAGTGCTCTGAGACGGTGCCAATGGCTCAGAGCTCCCTGCCTGCACCTGGGCAGATGGCAGAATCAGGCTTAGGCAGGTGGAAGAGCACGGCAGATTCCTGCCATTATACAGAGAGATGTTTTCAGACTGCACAGTGCTCTGCGTGTCAGATTTGGCTGTAACTTGGATGAAAAGAGTTTTTGTGCTGCACGCTCAGTCTCAGAGTTAAAGTGCTGAGTGCGGCTCCTACCTGGCGGCCCCATAGCTAGTAGAAAATGGTAATCCTCCATTTTGAAATTGGAGAGAGGTGGAGCCAACATCCAGAATAGCCCAGTGGCTCTGCAGCTCAGAGGTACAACCAATTCAGAGTCACAAGTGGCTCTGCCATGTTGGACTGGGTGGGGCAAGCTCACAGTACCTGTTTTTGACCTAGGAATGTCACAGCTTAGAGTCTTAAGCACTTAGCGATGTAAAGGCACAAATCAAACATGTTTCTCGACAGTAAAAAAATTACAGATTCACAATAGGACAGATTCAGACATAGAAGACCCCCCATATGGGTCACAATGTTGGATGACTGTACGTAGGCTTGAGAGAGAGAAAAAATAAATATATAGAAAATAAAGTTAATGCCTTTAAAAAAGGGTAAAGTCTTTAAAGAGACAGAATAAAGTAAAGTGATAAAGTAAAAATAAGCCACGTAAAAATGGAAAAATCACAGAGAGTCTGGACTATATATTTTATTGTGTTTTCTTTGAAATTTTTGACTGTAAAGGAGCTAAGTACAGAGAGACATTTCATTATATGGGCTGCCAGGCTAGACCAGAATGGACATCTTAATGGTAAGACTTCAGAATTTGGATCTAAGAACATGATGCTTTGGAAAAGAGGGTCTTCTTGTGTTTTCACAGAGGATGACACCCTGTGGATTGCTTCTATCCTAATATGGTATGATAGACCACGCCCTCCTGAAAGGTTGCTGTGAACACCCTCAAAAACTTACTTCACTCAACTGCCGACTGAGATGAATCTGGCACACAGGTTACACCATGAAAGACCTAAATAACAGCGCCCCCATTCAGCAGGAAGCAGTTTGGAGAGAAAAAACTGTGCCCATTTCCCAAATATTGTTTATAAATGTTCTTTTACATTTAAAGGGGATATGATATAGATATGAATAATTTGCATTGGTATGGATTTTAAGGTCAATTTTGTTATATGTATATGTATTTCTGATATTGATTAAGCTATTGTGATTGTGTAGTTTATTTTAAAATGTAATGTATAATTAGGAAATATAGGTTGTTAATGGATAATCATCGATAATAGTAAAGCTTATAGTCATGTTAGATTTTCTAGATATATATATAGATATATTTTAGTTAAATAGGCATTCTTCATATCTTTCAAAGGCTACAGGATATGGCATTTTAAATATTTTTAATAACTTAGGGTTTTTCATGACAATGAGACACGTCTGCTCCTAGCAGCACCAATCTACTTCAAGAGGAAGATGGGCATTGAAGAGGCTCCTTATGGAGTTTGATAGCCATTTGAGCAAGAAACTGCACTTGCCTGGACTGTTGCATAAAGTGGACACAAAGAACCTACAGAGAGAGGACTGCTGAACTTGCCTAAAGGTGAGATGGTCTTTCGGGGTCCCTGATTCATGAAAGAGTCTGCGAGACATTCTGCAGGACACAGCAGAAAGTGACTGAACTGTCATTGGAATTTCCTGCTTCATGGAAATGTCTGCTGGACACTATGGGCCTGAAGGCCGAAGATGGATGCCCCAACGGTACACAGGAACTTTGGGTGACTGTCCAGGCAGCGAATTGTCTCTGTCATTTCTAGAGTTTGAAAGTTGCATATTTCTTGTTTACTTAGGTAATATTATATCCTTCTGGAGTCTTTGATGGAGTTGAAGAATAGATAGATAGTTATGGTTTTCCTTAGTTATGATAAAAGATAAAATAGATTTAAATATTGTAACTGTAATTCTTGCTTGATAACTCTTTTGTTACATGTAATTTTACTATGTTAAAGTTAAAGCCTTTCTTTTTTGTTTAAGCAGAAAAAGGGGAAATGATGGAGGAGTGTCTATGTGTTACTTTCATTATTAATAAAGATAATGCCTTGGCCCTTTAAGAGAACAGAAAATTAGGTAGGCAGAGTAGACAGAACAGAATGCTGGGTAGCAGGAGTGGGGAGACATTTCAGGCAGTTGCCATATGCAGTCACCATGCTTCTCCTCTCCGAGATGGACGCAGGTTAAGACCTCTCCTGGTAAGCCACACCTCGTGGTGCTACACAGATTACTAAATATGGGTTAAAGCAAGATATGAGAATCAACCAATAAGAAGCTACAGATAACGGGCCAGGGGCCAGGCAGTGTTTTAAAAGAATACAGTTTCCATGTAATTATTTTGGGTAAAGCTAGCCGGGTGGCGGGACACAGCCCGCCGCTCCTTCTACACAGATGATACCAAGAAAGAATGATAGGCAATCCACTATACATAAACGGTAACATAGAAACAAGAGGCTTTGTAATTCACAGTCAATAATTTTTATCAGGCATGGAAAGAGAGGGTAAGTAGAAGAAAAGAAACAATAATGATATCAAAGATCAAGTAACAAACACCTGTAGATTGCATTTTAAAATACATTTTCAGCCGGGCGGAGGTGGCACACTCCTTTAATCACAGCACTCGGGAGGTAGAGGCAGGCGGATCTTTGTGAGTTCGAGGCCAGCCTGGTATACAAGAGCTAGTTCCAGGACAGGCTCTAAAGCCGCAGAGAAACCCTGTATCGAAAAACAAAAAAAAAAAAAAAAAAAAAAAAAAGAAAAAAAAACAACAAAAAAAACCATTTTCTTCCCATTAAAAAAGTGAATTTTAAGTAAACATGCCATTTGTTTCCCTTTAAAACACCCCACTGATTCTGATTCATTTTGTCTGGGTTACTAAAAAGCAGGTTCCCAGTTGTGTTTTTCATGATAGCATCTACTGTGCATACTGTAATGATTTGTGTTACTACAATATAAAGAAAATCAAATTGAATTAAGCAGAGATTCTGCTGATTATAGAAGTAGTAAATGATGAGATAGCTGGTTTGAAATATGGATTTTGATTTTTGGTCCAATATTTTAGTTCAAAGGGAGGTAGGTAGATAACAAGTATAAAATTTTTGGAGATACACTAAGAAGTTTCAGATGAATTTAAACTTAATTATATAGGAGAAATGAAATGAGATGTGGAGAGAAATGAGAGAACAAGATGATAATGAGATCAGTTGTATTCTGGCATTTACTAATGTTTACTTGAATTTAGAACATTTGGGAGGATAGTTTAGAACAGAGCCATTTGATGACTTTCAACTATAAGGCAGGCACCTGACAAATTTCAGAATTTGCTAGGTTTTTGATCATTTTCTATGAAACTGGATCAGTGGGATTTAGATATATTTTTTTCTTATACTTATTAATGTTCCTAAATTATCTTTGATTTTTCTTTTCATAACTCAGCAAGGTCTAACTAAACATTGGTATATAGCTCTGTGACAGTATTTACCTATTGATAAAACATTGTATTCTTAGAACTACATAACTGTTCAGATTGTTGAATTTTCTGAAATGAATAAAACCAATATAAGACTAACTGAACTGAATAATATACTATCTAAATTTATTTTTTTTATTTTTTATTGTTTGTGCACTTTTATGTTTTTCTTGTATACTTAGGTTTCTCTTTTTGTGTTTTGGTGAGGTTTTTCTGTTTGGTTTTGTTTGTGTTTATTGTTTGTATGTTGTTGTTTTTTAAGAGAGAAATAACATAAAGTTGGGTGACTGGGGAGATAAAGTTCTGGGAAAAACTAAGGGAATAAAACATAATGTTCAAAATATATTGCATAAAACATTCAATAAAAAGCCATTCAAAAGTATTTTAATTCTATCTCTAAAAAAAATTAAGGATACTCATGTCAAAAACTGTTGTAATTGTTGGTGTTGGCGATGGTGGTGGTGGTGTGTGTATGTGTATGTGTGTTTACAGTGTTATGTTAGATAAAATACAATGCTCTTGACTTTTGTGTTAGTTTATTTGAGTAGTTTGGTTTTGGTTTGCATGGTATCTGAGAATGAAAAAAAATAGTGATTTGAAAGTCCCTGTTTGTCAGTATTTTTATGTTATTGGAGAATTGTCTGTATTCTGTCAATCATGTTTTAAATAAATGCTGATAGGCCATGCAGGAACTATAGGCGGGTCAACCAGACAGGAAGTACAGGTGGGGCTATGAGAACAGGAGAATTCTGGGAAAAAGAAAGCCCATTCCTCTGAGTCCTGCCCAGATCACAGAAGAAACAAGATGTGACTAGCCCTGCTGAGAAAGATACTGAGCCATGTGGCTAACATAGATAAGGATTATAAGAGCTAATATGAAGCCTGAGCTAATGGGTCAATCAGTTTATCATTAATGCAGACTTTCTGTGTGATTTTCTTTGGGGCTTACTGCCTGTGAGAACCGGGCAGGATAGAAACACCAACAAACAAGCCCTCATGTTACAGAATGGCACCCAACCTAATGTTATATTTTTATATCCCTGAAGAAATACCATATGAGCAAATTATGTGATTAAGGACTTACTTTGAATTATGGTTTCAAAGGATGAATTTGGCCACTTGGTTTTGTTGATTTGGGGCCCACAATACAACAGAACATCCTGGTGGCAAGAATATATGTTAGAAGGTATTCACCTTATGGTAGACATTTGACAAGACAGAGACATACCCAAAGTACCATACTTCCTCTTGCTAGGCCTCAACTCTGAAAATGTTCACAACCTTTCAAAGTACTGTCACTTGTTGAGGTCTATACACTCAACATAAGAACCTGTGGAGAACACCTCAAGTTCAAGCTATAAGAAAAAAATAAATTTTTTACTATATTCTTTATTTCATGTTAATTTTATAATTTAATTTTTAAAATACTTTTAGGAAATAAGATATTTTTCAATTAGATATTCCATCTTATGAATATTAAATATGAGATTTTTAATTTGCTCACATGATTTAACATTTAAATTCTGATTTATCTTACTTGACACGTATTAAAGCATATACTGTCACATATAACTGGGGAGCAGTTTTTATCTTTTGAAAGATAAAATAAATCTCATTAAATAAGACAGGGAAGAAAACATTAGATAAAAGTGCAGGAAAGAAAAGCTCAATGTGCATGATCATAGCATTTGCACACTGAACTATAAAATATAATTTTTACTATATGAAAAGGTTTGAAAATATTTCAGTCTACTTATGTGTGTTTTCAATTCGTTTAAGTGTTTTACATGAATGATAGCATATCATCATTAATTTTACAAAATATTTAAATTGAGAAATGTAAAATGTATTCTGTGATGTCTGAGTTTTATTTCAATTTTATGCTGGTGAAATGCATTCATTTTGCTGTGTATGGCCATGGTTTGGTCATTTGCATAATCATCCAATATTTCATTATGGAAAAATAAAATTATGCACATAAAAAAACAATCTGTGGTAATTATGATGTTAAAAATGTATAAAATCAAATACTATGACAGACTTGATTGGCTACTACAGAAAATTAAAGAGTTGTGTGTGCTCTTTTTTTATTTGTTCTTCAGTAAATAAAAAAACAACTCCCAAAGTTTCAACAAAATTATGTAGAAGTTAATTGCATACATCATCTTATTTAATGGCACCCAACTATGAATTAAGACTTATAAAAACCTTAGGGATTTTAAAACCTCTTCTAATGTCACTGAAATGATAAAAAACAAAAACAGATCAAATAAGAATACTGTGATATCATGTCACATGATATATCCTTTAGATTGTCAATGAATTGTGTTTAAATGCACAAAGCTTTCATATTTACACAAAATAAAATCATGCATGAGAAGGATGAGTCATTAGAGCTCTCAGTTACAGCATTTTGTACTTGTAATACATGGTTTTCTTTGTTTAATCAGAGGAACAAAATAAATTAGCATATTCATTCAACTTGTGTATGTTACTTGTGATCAAAGCCAAAAGCTCACATATGCTAACCAAGGGCTCATTGACTGAGATATACTTCAGCCCTCGTACAATTTAGGGAGCAGTAAGCAACACAATATCTATGTCTCAAATTCAGTTTGTCAGGGAACGAGTAATACTTTGATGCACCTGATATTAGTGAGCAAAGAAAAAAGGGGATGAAAGTTTAACTATTTTGAGTAAGAAAATGAATGGCTAAAGAAGCTTAATTTCACAAAATATATGGTAATAAGGTGCTTCAATAGCTTATTGCATTTGTAAATACAATCTTCATTGAACCCTATGTAATATTGTTTACAAAGAATAATTTTATGTTGCTGTCCATTTAATTGACTCATTTGAATGTTATATGGGGGAATCAATTGTATTACTACTATTTGGCTATCTGCAAATATAGTTAATTCACTGAGATTCAGTGCAGGCCATCCAAGAGATAACAGATATTAAATCACTCATGTCATCTTGAGATGTTGTTAACTCTAAATATATTTCAGAAACATATGTAAAAGTAGCTCATATGTTTCTTTTTTTTTTTTTTTGGTTTTTCGAGACAGGGTTTCCCTGTAGTTTCTAGAGCCTGTCATGGAACTAGCTCTTGTAGACCAGGCTGGCCTCGAACTCAGAGATCCGCCTGCCTCTGCCTCCCGAGTGCTGGGATTAAAGGCGTGCGCCACCACCGCCCGGCAGCTCATATGTTTCTTAACATATAACATATATGTCCGTGTGGTTCAAATATAATTACACATACAATCAAGGAATAAGCACAAAAATTATCATTCATGTTTAGGAAAATGTGACATAGGATTCAATTTTTGCATTTTGCTTTAATTCATACATTTCCATTTTTTTGAGATGTTTTCTGAAAGAACTACTATAGCATTTAGTTGTATCAGCTACAGTTCTATTTATAGGAGCTACTAATCAAGAAATAGCTACAGGGCTTTTCTTGGCAACAGTCCAGGTTTTTCGACTGCCTGCACAGTGAATAAAATTCATGAAAATAAAGGGCTGGTGAATTAGGTCTCTGTGTTGAATATAACGTAATATTTTTCTATGATTTTACTCTTTCTACTTTGGGGGCCTGCCACCCAGCTCCCAAATAAATTCTTTCTTATGAATGCCCAGCATTAGCCAACTTTTCTTAACTTACATTATTTTGTATACCTTCTGACTCTGGCTTTTATCTTTCTCTATCCTCTATATCTTTCTTTATAGCATGACTTGCTGTGTAGCTGGATAACAGATGTGTAATGTATACCTCTCGTCCTTTTCTCACTCTTCCCTCTTCTCTTTTTCTCCTTCTGTTTATTCACACAACCTGGTAGCCCCACCTATTCCTTTCCTGCCTAGCTATTGGCCATTCAGTTCTTTATTCGGCCAATCAGGTGTTTTAGACAGGCAAAGTAACATCTTCACAGAGTTAAATAAATGTGGCATAAAAAATGTAATACATCTTTGCATTATTAAACAAATTTTCCATCTACAACAAATATTTTACCAGTTATATCCCAGAATTTTATATCTGTCATCATTTATCCTAAAATACAATTGGGATATAGATGAAAACAACTAGGTTTATTGGTAGAAGAGCACACTGAAATTGAAGATTAAAATTTACTCTCTAAGTAACTTTCAAAGTTAGTCTTCAGTTTGTTCAACTAAACACTATAGGCAATAATTCCCTATCACATTATTTTATAGTAGTAATTTGAGATTAAATAAGATAAAATTAAAATACATGATCATTTTATTCACAAAAATAATAATTTCATTTGAATGGACCTATTAGTAATATTTACCTATTTATTGAATCCTTCTTTGTTATGGGCACTTTTTATATTTTACATTTGACAGATTACAGTGATGACATGAATACTTAATTTTTTCCTTTATCTGTACTATTTTTAGTGTACGTTTTAAAATTCTTTTCATCAGATTTAACTTGTCCCTTTGGTCTTGGCTTGACAATATGATTTACTTGCCAAGTGGGTTATTTGGATGCCTAAACAAACAGAGCCTTAGAATGAGCATGTGCAATAGGGATTTTATTCTCTTCTACCATGATTTAAGCAGATAATTAGATGCATGAAGAAATTGAGTCAAGGACACTAAGTCAACCTACTCCTGGCCATCTTACATCTAGACTTCAACACTCCCAGATTTGTAAATGAGACTGCCCATGTCATGTATAGCAAGCCTCTCACCAATATCTAGCTGCTATCTTTAAATTTACAGTTGTAAACACATGTTTATTCGGCTAATCATATTATAAAAGCAATGATCAACAGCAAAAATATTATCTCTACTCATTCACACCATATCTCTGTTGGCACTGTTATCTGCACTGGACAGAGGAAGACATAGAGGCAAATAAAAGTTCAGTGAATTTTCCATGGTCATATTACCAGACAGTAAATAACAGAGGTCATTGAAAATGAGGAAGCCTAACTCCAGAGGCATTATTCTCACAACAGTATACCAGTATACTGACGAATTTTGTTCTTGTGGAGATGAAATGAGTTTATTGTTTAAGTGCTTTGTCAATGTTAAAGTATACTACAAATATAAAGCATTTTTATGAGACTGCAATTCCTTTTCAGGGATCTTATAAAATTCCATGTAATTATTTTCTACATGTCACATGAAAAGAAACCCAAAACAAGTGTTAGATGATTTAAAATATAGAGTTCATTGATATGTAAGCTATATAAGAAAAATTGATAGATGTTAAAATTCAACATGCCACCTTTCTTCTGAATCTGTGACAAAATGCTACTACTATTTGTTAGGAAACTACCAAGGAAACAAGAAAACAAAGCTATGGTTTTCTTGGCAAAAGTCATTAAAATAGATTACATTTGTAGTAAATGTAATCTCTAACAGATCATATGGACAAAAACCTGAAGGGGAAATAGAAGCATTAATATGATATTTCTTAATTTTGTAAAGTGTTACACACTGAACCAAAATAACCTCTGGGAATGCCAATGAAACAGAACATTTATTCCTGAGCTTTAGGAGGCATGCATACATAAATAGTGCAAAAGGAAGCTGATTATGCCTTAAGATTCAATAAACATACACAATAAAAATTATAAAAATACTAATAGGCGTTACATTTATATGTTGTGACTTTATTTACATGGAATAGTCTCTGTGCCCGTAGATTTTTAAAATTCTCTTTGATTTTTCATTTTTTCACTTACTGAAACATGTGGAGGTGACTTTTTTCTTGAAAGAATTAACAGTAGTAGTGAAATAAAAAATGATATGCTTTCCTATATTCAAAACATGGGCTAAGTTGAGCAGGGCATGCAAGGCAAAGGAACTTGGAAGCCTTCAGGGTGTATTATTCCTTTCTTTAAAATCAAATACAATAATTATGCTTTTATAAAAATATGTCTAAGAGAAAGAGAGAGAGAGAGGGAGAGAGAGAGAGAGAGAGAGAGAGAGAGAGAGAGAGAGAGAGAGAGAGAGAGAGAGGAAAATAATGCAATTAAAAGACAGAAACAAAATAGAGATGCCCACATAACCCCAAATGTAATTTGACACAACAAGAAAAATCTGCCTTGGAAAGTAGAGTTGAGATTTAAACAATAAAATTGTTGATGTTTACTTAATGCATTCTTGTGTCAGTTATTTGCTTATTAATCATTTAATAATCATCAATTAACTGTCTCTTTCTTCACATATAAAAATTTCAGAGGAAATGTAGCATTCAAATAAGCTTGTTTGGAGGGTCTTTATATTATTTAGTATTCAGCTTTAAACAAAACTATTCACTCAGTCATTTATTCACATCTTTTTCTATTCCCCCAATTGTACCTTTTCTACTTTTGTGTTTTGTTTTCCTGTTTTAATTTTACTTGACTTATTTTTTTGAGAATTTCAAACATGTGTACAGATTACTTTGTTCATATCAATCCTTGTACTGCCTCTAACTACTCCCATATCTACCAATATACTATTTTTTTATCAGCAAAGATTCTTGAGTCTATTCACTGATACCTAAATATGCATAGGTATATATCAATCCAATGGAGTGTGGCAAACATTGAGAAATCATATCCCTGAAGAAAATGGACTAGACTTCCTAAGCAGCTATCAACTCCCAGTAGCTGTGAACTAGGAGAGGGGATAAATTATCCCCATCTTTATCCATACTGTAATTTTGAGTAGAATATCTTGTTTTGGGATTTCATGAGTAAAATGTGCAGTTATTTCAAGAAAATATTATTCTTCAGCAGTTCTCCTGGCCTCTATCTATAATAAATTTTCTGCCTCCTTTGCCATGATATTCCCTAAGCCTTTGAGAAGGGTTGACATTGGTGTTTTATTTGGGGATGAACACTCCGTATAACTTATTCTCCCTGCATGTTGATTTATGAGTCTTTTTGTTAACATATGTGCACTGCAATAAAAGTATTCTCATATGAGATGTGAGAGCTACACAATTGATGGGCATAAAATATGTACTTAGAAGGCATTTTGATTGCTATACCTACTTAGGATATAACAATAATACTGAGTTTTCCCCAGTGTCAGGTTCTTGACCATGTTTACAATAACAATATATGAGTTCCCTCCCCTCAAGTGAACCTTATATTCCATCAGAAAGCTGTTGTTTATTACAATATCACACTCATGACACTGTTGCATTGATGCGTATACATGTGCAGGCCAGATGTTCTTATAGTTGCCATAGTTAACAACTAGATAAAACTATTGATGTTTTTTTTTCTTCTCCCAGAAGAGCTGGCAGCATAATCTGGTATTATAAGAAGGAACTTTTTTTCCTAAAACTTTTCTTGTCATATATCATAATACGCTATAATATTAATAGCAATAAAATTAGCAAATTTATTTTTGAAAATTTAAGTCAGTCCACATTATAAGGAGGGATTATTGTAACTATGCTATCATCCTAGATTGATTTAGATCCACCTTGAACAGCAGCTTGCCAGGCGCAAACAGCACTGGATGGTTCCACAGAGCCTAGGCAGTGGTGAGGTGACCATCTACTCCAGGACATGGCCAGCATCCCAGTTTTATCAAGTCCCCCCAAGATTCTGATGCCCCAGGTCAGCAGGAAGCCATTTCGTGAACTTGGCACCCTCATCCTGCCTCACCTGCTACCTCATTCTAACTCCTCACTTTTTCTATAATACATAATTCTTTTCGTAGGAATGTTAGCATACAGACATTTTGCTGACTGGTCAACTGTCACCTGCCAGAATGTGCTGTCAGGTAAATACTGAGCCATTCCCACGGTCTTATGTCCACATGTGCATTGTCAGCATTCAGGCAAATACTTAGTCAGCCCAAGAACTTACAGGAGTACATCACTATATAATCTATACACATGCAGTGCCTGGCTTTTAGGCCTCTGTACCTGTATGCATGTGTTAAAAGTCTATAAAAGGCAAGCTACACCCAATTCCCCACTTTCTCTTTCAACTTCCCTTTCTGAGCCAGGTTTCAACAACCTCCTCTCTTCACCCTCTATCAATAAACTTCCATATGGGTTTGTCATACATTGTGATTCATTCTCACCACCACTAAACTATAACAATAAGATCCATGAAGTCAGAGATTACATCTTTATCAACTCTACCACAAATACAGATTTGCTTCAATATTATAGAAATAATAAAATGAAACTTTTTGTGAATTTAAAAAGAAAGTATGCAAAACATCTAAAAAACAAAAATGCCTGAAAATCAGTGTATATGTGTTTCTGTGTGGTGTGTATATATGTGCATGTGCTTGCATGTATCTTCTTGAATCCAAAGAGAAAATTTAATATCTGGGACACAGGAGCAAGGACAACTGGTAGGTTGTTCATCAATATGAAAATATTTTGGCCTTACTAAGATGTGGTATTTTGGGTGAGTACTTGGGAGATATGGAGAAGCCTATCTAAAATGCTTGCTCCAATAGATTGAATTTTTGGACTTAACAGGTATTAAAAGAAGTATCTGGACCATGTTAGGAATGGCCCAGGCATAGCTAGGTGCATGGGCCACTTTATGCATTATTGCAAATCTCAAAGGAATCATTTTTGGGTCGGATTTGGAAGAAAAGAGGATATTTCTGTTCAGCAATGAATGGAGGATTACTGACTTGCTTACTTTTCCCCATGATAAAAGATGACTTATTTCATTTTAGCAACACTTCAAAAAATAGAGATTGCTCATTTAAATGAGCAAAGTGAGGATGAACTTGGGAGTCGGCTATTCTTTTATAAATATATAGTGGCAGACGGCACCCCGTGGGAAAGGGTGAATTCTAGCTTTTTGATTGCTTTCACTATCCATGTATTTGCATTTTCTGGACTGTAGAGAATGAAGAAATTCCTGAACAAATGTATGTTTAAGACTTCAATTATTTTTTGAGACAAGGTTTCTCTGTAGCTTTGGTGTCTGTCCTGGAACTAGCTATTGTAGACCAGGCTGGCCTCATACTCAGAAGATCCATCTTCCTCTGCCTCCCGAGTACTGGGATTAAAGGCATACACCACCATCACCTGGCTAAGACTTCAATTTTATTCATGCAGCATTTAAATATAGTATGTAAAATACAGCACTCATAAATGTCTTGTGCTAAGTTTACTGATTAGAATCATTTTCCTGAAGAGTCAGGATTGCAAAATTTATGCTGTTCTGAATTTTTAGATAGAAGTAAGTATGAAAAATAACCAAGTATGTGTTTTCGCTTGACCCAAGAAATAAGTCAAATACCAGGTATTTGAACAAAAAGATTTGGTTTGCTGCTCAGCCATAGGAAAACAATGTGTAAACAAATTGAAGAATCTACTGAATGCTGAGAAATTTAAATGAGAAAATTATACTATTAATTAGTATCAATTACTAAAAAAAAGGTACAGTATCATGTCACTAAAATCTTTGATTAATTAAGCCAAGAGTGATCCATCTTGTAGTCACAGGATTAGTCAGAACCATTCTTTTTATATTTTGAATATTTGTATTTTTGTGCATAGCATGAAGATGCTTACTCCATACAGAAAGTAGGGATTGTATGTTATACAGCCAAACTTTCTGATAACTAACTTAAAGCCACATGCAGTCAACATTAAAAAAATCTATTGATTGAAACTTATTTCAATCAATGTAATTTAATTCTTTTAATTATGTAGTAGGGAAAAATACCTTACAAAGTAGGTGCCTCTCTCTGTCTTTGAATGAAAGCTATGAAGATAACTAATTGGGTTGTCTATTATTTTGAGACTTACCAAGTGAACTGTCACAGTACATCATTTAAACATTTCCTTTCAAGAATAAACTGTCCATTTCCTTAAGGATGTTTATGTCATAAGTATATTTTAGATTGAAACACATAATGCACATGTACATATTTTAAAATAATGTATCCTTTAGAGAAATCCGACGCACAACATGGTGTAGGAGTTCTTTATTTTGTGCATTGCTTTCATTGGTTAATGAATAAAGAAACTCCTTTGGCCTAGCTGATAGGGCAGAACGTACATAGGCAGAGAAAACAGAACTGAATGAGGGGAGGAAGAAGGGTGGAATGAGAAAAGCCATAGATCCACTGTTTGAGATGGACGCTGGTTAGAATCTTTCCCTGTAAACCACTGCCACATGGCGATTTAAAGATTAATAGAAATGGGGTAAATTAAGATGTGAGAGTTAGCCAATAAGAGGCTAGAGATAATGGGGCAAGCAGTGATTTAATTAATACAATTTCTATGTGCTTATTTTGGGGCTAAGCAAGGTTGGTGGCCAGGATGAACAAGCAGGCCCTACTCCATGCAACACAAGCAAATATGAGAAATGTTTTTTCTCTATATTGTATGTAACGCCAGGCTGAGATGGGAATACAAATATGCCAAAGATTAGGTCCTTGCAATGGGTCCAGTTTCTTGGATTTGTAGACAATTGATTTTTATGTACATCCTCACTATGTAAACAGAAAGACAATTTAGCTCTTGGGTTGTATTTTTAAAGTAACCATGCAGCTCCTTCTCTAAGGTGGAGGGACAAGTAGATTCTTTCATAATAGATAATACCAAGCCTGATAGCACATGTTTGATTCTAGGTGGTTTCAAATCACCTGAACCTAAGCAGCACTATTACAATATTGTTGTGAAGATAATAAAAACTTTTGTTGATTGAGATTATTAGGCACCCTGGGATCAGAAGAAAAACATGTTAAGAAATGCCCACATATTTTGCAATTTCTTTTTGGAATCTTAACATAACTTGAATATGGATTCTTTCATTAAAAGGATCTTTGTCATGAAGAACAATCAGAGCCCAGAGACATTGTCCTTTGCTTCTCATTCAGCCCCCGCTTGGACGGGCTCTGTGGGAGCCTTCTCAGCTTGGTCGATCACCTTCCTGGACCTGGGGGGAGTTGGGAGGACCTTGGTCTTAGCATAGAGTGGGGAACCCTGATGGCTCCTTGGCCTTGAGAGGGAGGGAGGGGAGGTATGGGTGGAGGGGAGGGGAGGGAAGGGGGAGGAGGAGGGAAGGAGATGGAAATTTTTAAATATAAAAAAAATAAACCATGAGGAAAAAAAAAAAAAGATCTTTGTCAAGGTTCTCCGTTGCTTAACTAGATTTAGTTGAACAAAATTAAATTTTATTATAAAGATAAGTGATTTTCATGGAAAGTAAGATAGCTTCATATTACTAGTAATAGAAACTCTTTCTTGGTTCCACACGGTTTTCATTTTCTTTTTTGTATTTATTTCATGCCTTCATTTTCTGTTTTGTTTTACTTGGATCTCACTCAGCACACACCCCAGATCCCATATTCTATGCCTTTTTATTAGTAGCTACATGCAGAGACCAATTTCTAATTAATAGGCACAAGAAATGGGATGGAAGTAGCTAAAGGCAGGAAGTGTCTCAGTTCTAATCATCTCTGAAGGGTGCAGCAACATGTGGTGCAAATATGGCTGACTGCCAAGTCTTCCATTGTTCACAGAGAAATCAATATAGGAGGATCATAAGTTCCAAAACTAGTGAATGACATCAAAGATTTTGAATTCTGCTCCTTCTCATATGTACACAGCCTTTCAGCCTGCAGTTATGAGTAAATGACAGTACCTGGAGGAGCCAATTTGTTGATATCTTTCCCTCAAGGTTATTTCCCACAACCTTTACTTTTGACTTCAACATTGTATTTTTGCAGATTGTAAACAATTTACAAAATGTTCAAATTCCTAAATGGATATAGTGAACCGATTGTAAGTACTTAAATGTATGGAACGTGTATATAAATATTCTTCTGAATCAAAACTCGGCTATCTTTATTCAAAGTTTATTACATTTGTTTTCCTCATCTAAACATCATAAAAGTCAGTCAGTATTAAGTGAAGCTAAACAGTGCTTTAAGGTTTGAAGAGGTCGGTAACTTAATTGCTTGTCGCATCATCTTAACTGATATATTTCTGGTTTAAAGAGGTCATGCAATCATTGGCAGTAGCTTACTAGAGTTTGAGTCATAATGTATTTTCCTAAAGCTGAAATGCCTCACTAAATATGTCCTGATATTCATTGACTTTCAGAGATGGCTAAGAAAATATTCCACATAAGTCTGACAAGTGAGGGAAAGTAACTTAAAGAATTCCACATTGTGAAAGTTTACTAGAAAAATGTGTACAAAAGATAGAGGTTTATTCATTAAATTCTGAGCATTAGATTTCTTCCAAAATTCTTTATCATAAGGAAGCATTCAATCAGTAGA